>NC_029790.2:121145808-121155919 GCF_000816755.2 Arachis ipaensis
AGTAACACTTAAAGAAAAGGGCAATTTATCTAAATAAATCAATTGAGATTCATATTTACGCAAATACAATAATTTCAATTTCATTATATATCTGTCCTATTTTATTATTATGTAAACCACGGATGCTAACCACAATTTATTATTTGGTCATAAACCGTGAGATTCCTACCGTAATTTATGAAGAGATGCATTTGGGAATAAATCGCAGGATCCTTACCGCAGTTTATGAAGAGCATAATTCGTATATAAACCGTGGGATTTTTAATTTATTGCGGTTTATGAAGACTAGAATTTATACATAAAACGCGATAGGCAATGACGGATTGCATTCTCTAAGATTTGAATTTTTGGATTTGAGAGGATTTGAGAGAAAATCACTTGGCATCAATACTCTGGCGGGTTAGAGTCAGAGAAGAACAAAATCATTTGTACCGATTGAATGGCGTTACTCACGTGACTAGAAACATCAATAAAGAGGTTAATTGTTTATAGGTTATTCTCTTTATATGTTAGTTGTTTGCTGTTCTGTTTATATGTATGTCATTTTGATGTATGGTTTTAGTATTTTTATAATGAACTTGAAGATGTTAGTGATTTATCTATTAAAATTTGATTAGTATCAGTTTAATTTTTTTGTTAATTCAGCTGTTAGTATTTTATTTTTGAATAATTTATTTTATAAATAATTTATGTGTTAGTGATTATCTATTAAAATTTGATTAGTATCGAATTAATTTTTCAGTTAATTGATGTATTAGACCAAAATTATTTGAAGTATGTAATTTATAAATAGTTTAGGTGTTAGTGATTATCTATTAAAATTTGATTAGTATCGAATTAATCAGTTAATTGATGTGTTAAACCTTTATCTTTGAAATATTTAATTTAAAAATAGTTTAAATATTAGTGATTTATCTGTTAAAATTTAATTAGTACAATTTTTTTTTTTTTGTAATTTTTGTTCTTCTCTTTTAGCTGTGATTTATTTAATTCAAAAATAATTCAGGTGTTAGTATTTTTTTTGTTAAAATTTGATAGGTACCAGTTTAATTTTTTTGTGCATGTATGTATTCGTCTTTTATCTATTAGTTATTTAATTTAAAAATATTTAAGGTATTAGTCTTTTTTCTGTTAAAATTTGATTAGTACCAAATTAATTTTTTTGCATGATTCAGCCGACTAGGTGCATTACTGGTGTTAAGAGGCACCAGAATATACTTCTACATGACCGGACCATACCTTATTTGGAAACTGCGGGTTTGTATTACCTGGCGAGGCTGAACAGTCATTAGTTCTAGTTGGATGAGCCTCTGGTGAGTGCATTCATTGAAAGGTGACGTCCTGAGACGCATACGTTTCACATGTCATTCGGAGAGTGTAGCATTACGCTGCAAGACGTGACTTATCAGTTGGGGTTGCTCATTGATGGGGAGGCTGTTAGTGGATGTCTCACTGACTTTGAGCAGCACATTCCCGACGGGAGACCAGAGTGAGAGTGGTTTCAAGAGTTATTCGGCAAGCTACCGCCACTGAATAGGGTCAAGTAGATGACGATCCACTTCACATGGTTCCATGAGAGGTTTCAAGTGCTCCTTGCAAATGCGAGTGAGGAGACAGTGCGTAGGTACGCTCGTGATTATATCATGATGTTACTATCCACTCAACTTTTCAATCGATGACAAGAATGAAAACTGGGTTCACCTTCGGTGGCTGCCGTTTGTGGTGAAACTTGACGAGTTGGGCAAGTATAGTTGGGCCTCAGCTGCACTGGCCTGGTTGTATAGATGTATGTGTCGGGTCACAAACAGAAATGTGATTAACTTAGCCAGACCACTGTCAGCTACTTCTAGGGCAGCCTTGATGCCATTGTGCTTGTCAGAGATAACAAGAATGCCCTCTTATGGCGTCACATGCTGTCGTAAGTTAGACAAGAAAAAAGACCATGACTCCGCATTCTCTCCCACCACAAGTGCAAATGCAATGGACAAGATATTCAAGTTTTGCATCTCAAAGTACCTCTATATTTGTCATATAAGTGAGTACTGTCAATGCTAATTAATGGCTTGCAATGTTGAAAGGCCTCAATACAAGGAGAAAATGTCCAAAAAGGATAATGAAAGTAAACTGTAGAGTCACCAACCTATTTCCCAACCCTAACCGGAGAAATCTTCAACACTGTAATGGTTCCGAGTATGGTGGACTGGATTCCAAGCTTCCAACGTGGTAACTCACTATAGGACTCTTCTCAATCTCTATATATCTATGCTATTGCCTTTTGCTTTGCCATCAAAACCTTTCTGTAGGTAGGCCTAAAACCATAAGTTGCTTATGTTGCTTCCTGTAATACCTTTATCATAACTGCAACATCCGCTCTAACCAACAGAAAGATCCTTACACAGATGACGTGGTAATCAAGTTGCGGTGATCACTTGAAATATATGTAACTAATCATGTGTGCGGACCATTATACCATCTAACCTTTCAGGTACCTTTTCGTTGACGTAGTTTGATGCGAATCAAGCAAGTGCAATTTTTGCCGAATTTCTTGTATTTCCATGGTACTTAAGTTGATCTGATTCTAACACCCTGTACTCAACTCCTCTACGGATGCTATAATCCTTCACACTCAACACAGCTTTCTCTTTATTCTGGAATGAATGCCCAATTTAAAATTTTGTAGGAGTAGTTCTATGATGCAATCTTTGACCACCAAAGGCAGCATCTATATCCGGTTGTTGCCCCATAGCTTCCAAGTTTAAGGTTGAAAAGTGTGGATGATACTGTTGTGTTCCGAAACTTGATGGACCCTACTGTGTACGTGGATTACTCCTTGTATCCTCATCACTGTCCCTAACTATATCGACAAGCTCTTCGTCCGAATTATCCTCTCTCATTGCATTTTCAACTCGATCAGGTTCACCATCACCTACACAATCAGGAATCATGATAAGAGAAACTAGCTATCTCAACTGTCAGCTGTCGGAACGAATGATTCTCCAATGCTACACAACCATCTTCATCCTCATGGTTCAAATCAACCGCAACAGATGAGGATGCAATGATCAGACAAGCCAGTGCAACCACATGCATCAAATTGGAAGCATCCCCCAAGCCAGTCGACTAAAGATTCGGGGCTGATGCCCCAGAACTGTCGACACCATCCTCCAACTTCGCACAGAACTCGTGTATTCTGACTTCTGAAAAACTTCTCCAACAATGAAATAGAACCTATAGATCTTCGTCAGACCCTATCACAAATGTATCATACTTCACACCGGTTGACACAACTGCAATATGTATCTTATAAAATAATTTTTTCACCCATTTGGTCCCAAGCACTCAACTGATAAGAATAAAACACACAATTCCCTACTTGCAAGAATTAGAGGAGCAACGATATCCACTCACAATAAGTATTAACAGCAGCACAATAATACCCAATAGCAGCGAAAAAATCACATAAACCAGAAATTAGAGACAAGCTAACACACCAAGATTTTTAACGTGAAAAACCTCAATGAGAGAAGTAAAAATCACGAGTCACTAAGACCAGAAAATAGCTTCACTATGATGAAAAATAGGGTATAAGAGAGTCACAAATTATTGTATAAAATGTGCATACAAGAAGCCAAGCAACCCAAGCTTCAAAGCTTACAAAACAAGAAGAAGATGATGAAAATACCACAAAAATAGAGCTGCTGTGCGTGGCCAATATCTCTAGCTACATATATATAATCAAAGATCCGAATGGTGAAAAAAAAGAACCAAATGTGTGGAATACACTGTTCAAATTTGAGCTTGATCCAACGGTTAACGAATCTACAGCAACCAATTTATAGAGACATCTTTGTATATGTACGAAAATGACTTTCTCTCTTCCCTTCTCTCTAGTGTTTGGTATTCTTCTTGGAAATGAGACATCTCTCACTCAACCCTAACTCACCTCAGCCAAAAGACCCAACAAATCTCCCCCTCACGACTATGTGGAGGTAACCGCCAATCCGGCGACTAAGCAACAAACTTCAAACTTCCATCTTGGTAATACATTGGTCTTCATATTAGAACCATTCTCATCAGTATGAACCTTTTTAAGTTTCAATAACTTAGCATCCAAAATATCACGTATCTAATGATATCTCACATCAATATGTTTGGATCGAGAATGAAAAGTAGAGTTTTTACCAAGATGTATAACACTTTGACTATCACAAAATAACACATACCTCTCTTGAGTAAACCTGAGTTCCTTCAAGAATTTCTTCATCCAAAGCATCTCCTTGCACGCTCCGATAATGGCAATAAACTCGGCCTCGATAGTAGATAAAGCAACACATTTTTACAATCTAGATTGCCAAGACACAGCTCCACCCGTAAAGTTGATCAAGAAGCCTGAAATGGACCTTCTAGAATCAATATCTCCAGCCATGTCTGAGTCAATGTAACCAACTAGAATAGGCTTATCACTTCCATAACACAACTTCATGCTAGAAGTACCACGAAGATATCTTGTTATCCATTTTACAGCATTCCAATCCTCTTCTCCTGGGTTTGAAACAAAACAACTAACAAAACTAGCAGCATGAGCTATATCCGGTCTTGTGCACACCATAGCATACATTAAATTTCCCACGGCTGATGCATATGGAACTTTTTCCATGTCTTTCTTCTCTTCATTACTTGATGGACTTTGCTTGCAACTCAATTTGAAGTGTGTAGCAAGAGGAGTACTAACGGCCTTTGCTTTCTCCATTTGAAACCTGTGCAACATTGTCTCTATGTATTTCTCCTGTGACACCCAAAGTTTCTTCTCTTTTTTATCACGCTCGATTCTTATGCCAAGAATCTCCTTTGCCGGCTCAAGGTCCTTCATTGCAAATGACATTGCAAGTTGCTTCTTCAACATATCAATCCTAGAAGCATTCTGACCAACAACAAGCATGTCATTAACATATATCAAAAGGATAACAAAATCATTACTAGCAAAATATTTAACAAATATACAATTATCAAAAGTAGTCTTCTCGTAGCCTTGTTCTACCATAACAGACTCGAAATTCTTGTACCATTGTCTTGGAGCTTGCTTCAAGCCATACAAGCTCTTCTTCAGTTTGCAAACATGATCCTCTTTGTCTTTTACCATGAAACCTTCAGCTTGTTCCATGTAAATTTCATCTTTAAGATCACCATAAAGAAAAGTAGTTTTCACATCCATCTGCTCTATCTCTAAATCAAGACTTGCAGCCAAACTCAAAACAGTCCTAATAGAAGATCTTCTCACAACCGGTGAAAAGATTTCATTATAGTAAACTCTCTTTTTCTGCCTGTAGCCCCTTGACCACCAATCTAGCCTTGTACCTTGGACATTGAGAATTTTCTTCATGCTTCAACCTATAAACCCACCTGTTTTGCAAAGTTTTCTTCCCTTTTGGCAACTTCACAAGCTCAAATGTTTGATTATCATGCAAGGATTTCATTTCATCAAACTATTTCTTATTGTCGTTACCTTCCATAGCTTTCTCATAACATTCAGGTTCTGCCCCATCAGTCAAGGTTACATATCCATCCATAAATATCACATACTCATTAGCAGGATACCTCGTTGAAGGTCGTCGTTCTCTAGTAGACCTCCTAGGATAAATGGAAACCTGGTGGATCTTCAGGTAGCTCAGGTTGATTATCAGCATCATCATCAACTGGAGCATCAATTGGATCTCCTATCTCCTGTTTATCAGGGACCAAAGATTCATTTTGTTGTACATGCTCCTGATCTTGATTCTCTGCTAGTTTTGATGAAGGAAGCAACTGAACTGGATCTACATCAGTCAAGTCACTGCTCTCTTGTGATTGACTCTTTTCTGCCTTATCAATATCTTCAATGGTCTGGTCTTCAATAAACTCTACATCACGGCTTCTTACAAGCTTCTTTTCAACTGGATCATAAAGCCTGTAATCAAACTCATCCTGACCATATCCAATAAAAATGCACATACGAATAAATGTTTTGCATCCAACTTAGACCTCTCATCCTTTGAAACATGAATAAATGTTTTGCATCCAAAGATTCTCAAGTGACCATACGAGACATTTTTTCCCGACCAAACATGATCCAGAACATCATTGTCCAAAGTAATTGTAGGACTCAGATTAATCATATGAGCCGCTGTAAGTAGCACTTCACCCCAAAAGACTTTAGGTAGCTTAGCTTCTGTAAGCATACACCTAACTCTTTCAATCAATTTTCTATTCATCCTTTCTGCCAAACTATTCAAATGAGGTATTTTAGGAGGTGTCTTCTCATGCCTAATGTCTTGCTACTTGCAATACTCATCAAATGGTCCACAATACTCATCACCATTATCAGTGCGAATATATTTAAGTTTTTTACCTGTTTGTCTCTCAAACAAAGCTTGGAATTGTTTGATCTTTTCCAAAGCTTGGTTCTTTGTTTTCAAAGCATAAGTCCAAAGCTTTCTTGAATGATCAACAATAATAGTAATAAAGTAAATAGCTCCACTAAAAGACCGTACCTTCAAAGGACCACAAATATCATAGTGCACTAATTCCAAGAAGTCTGATTTTCTTGAAGGTTGATGCTTCTTGAAGGATAATCTTCTTTATTTTCCAACCATGCGATGAGAACATTTCTCCAACTCTGCATTCTTCAAACCGGAAAGAGCATCCTTTCGAGCCAAATAATTAAGTCCTTTTTCACTAATATGACAAAGTCGTCTATGCCACAAGCTACAAACTTCTTTACTTTTAATCGCATTTACACTACCTTTTGCAATCATGGTATGCATCACATACAAACTTGAAGTATCTTTTTTTCGAGCCATCACTAAGTTGCCTTTAGTAAGCTTCCATTGTCCAAAGCCGAAAGTGTTTACAAAGTCTTCATTATCAAGCCTTTTAACTGAAACCAAATTCAAGCAAACATTTGGAGCATGTCCAACATCTTTGAGTAGTAAATTCATTCCCATATTAGTCTCAAGATAAACATCTCCTACACTAATAACCTTGGCCAAGCCATCATTACCCATCTTAAGCACTCCAAAATTACTTGGAGTATAAGAAGTGAAGAACTCCTTCTTCGGTGTAACATGAGGCGCCACTATCAATTACCCAGCTGGACTCATCATCAGAAACAAGATTGACCTTGTACTCATAATCAACAATATCAACAGTAAGAAGATCATTTGAAATAGAAGATATATGATCATTACCACCATCATCCTTCTTTTTTGCTTACCTTTGTTCTCCTTTTTTCAAAGAAAGTAATATTTTTTAACGTGACCCATTTTGTGACAATAGTGACACTCAACATTCTTGTATCTTGACTTGGATTTGCTCCTGCTTTTACCTCTACCCTTCTGACCTCTATTCTAATTTCTCCCCTTGTTTTTAGTGGCTAATATTTTAGAGTGTGACGAAGAATTCTGCGTCTTCCTTCTCATCTCTTCATTTAAAATGCCACCTTTAACAATTTGCATGCTTACTTTACTATTCGGGGCAGAATTAGTAAGAGAGATACGAAATATCTCCCAAGAATCTGGTAGAGCATTTAGCAACCACAATCCTTGAACCTCATCTTCAAATTTGATTTCCATGCTTGACAACTGATTCAGAATCCTTTGAAATTCATTCAAGTGATCTAATACTTGTGATCCCTCCTTGTATCTCAAATTCATCAACATATTCAATAAGTACAATTTGTTATTGCTAGATTTGGAAGCATACAAGGATTCAATTTGATTCCACAAAGTCCTAGCATGAGTCTCGTTAGCAATCTGATTGTAAACATTATCATCCACACATTGCCTAATAAAACCACAAACTTGTTGGTGTTCAAATTCCCATTCTTCATCTGTTTTAGATTATGATTTTTGTGTAAAAAATACAGGTAAATGTAGTTTTGCCCTTTCATAGATGGTAATTAGTAATATTCAAACTTAGCATCCTAATAGAATTATTTGCCTCCATCTTTCAAGAAAGTTATAATCAAATGCCCAAAATTGAGCTCTGATGCCAATTGATGGGAATAAAACACACAATTTCCTACTTGCAATAATTTGAGGAGTAACAATATTCACTCACAATAAGTATTAACAACAGCACAATAATACCTAATAGCAGCAAAAAAATCACATAAACCAGAAATTAGAGACAAGCTAACACACTAAGATTTTTAACGTGGAAAACCTCCTCAATGAGAGAAGTAAAAACTACGAGTCACCAAGGCCAGGAAATAGCTTCCCTATGATAAAAAAGAGGGTACAAGAGAGTCATAAATTACTACACAAAATGTGCATACAACAAGCCAAACAACCCAAACTTCAAAGCTTACAAAACAAGAACAAGAAGATGAATATACCACAAAAATAGAGCTGCTGTGCGTGGCCAATATCTCCAATTACAGATATGAAATCAAAGATCCAAATGGTGAAAACAAAGAACCATATGTGTGGAACACATTGTTCAAATTTGAGCTCGATCCAACGGTTAACGAATCTGCAGCAACCAATTTACAGAGACAACTTTGTATATGTGCAAAAATGACTTTCTCTCTTCTCTTCTCTTTAGTGTTTGGTGTTCTTCTTGCAAATGAGACATCTCTCATTCAACCCTAACTCATTCCAACTACTTCAACTATTCATGAGTTTGAATACTAACATTTGAGCTTTTTCTCCACTTAGGAAGGGAACCCAAATAACCCAACAAAATACACTCAAGTATTTCTTGACAGTAAACTTTACACCTGCTCTTTTGCTTTTATGAATTTTTGTAGAGCAATGTACTAGTGTTAAGAAATTATCTTTTTCACTAGACATTGTGAAAATGACTCTCTCCATAATAATTACCTTCAACTTGTATATATAGAGCCAACGGCTTTCATAAACTGCGATAAAAATTTTTCAGTTTATGTAAGAATGTTGCTTTTCATAAATTGCGATAAAAATCCTGCAATTTATGCCTAAATGTAGCTCTTTATGAATCGCAGAAGAAATTCCATAGTTTATGCCCAAATGATAAACCGTTACTCTCCGCCATAATTTTTTTTTGACACCAAAGATAGGAAGATTCGAACCCATAATCTCGTAGGTGAGTATGGAGAGACTATGCTATTTGAGCTATAACTCATTAGCCTCCGCCGTAATTTACATAAAAATAAAATAGAATAGGTATATAATGAGTTACAAATGGTTGTATTTAAATAAAGAGGTAAATATCAAATCGGTATTCGAAAGATTCTAGCGTTGACAAAATGATACCTGACTTTTATTATTGACAAAATAGTCCCTAAAAGATTTTAAAATTTGACAAGCATATCCCCGAGCTCATCAGAGCAAATCTCCGACAAGCCCAATATTGACATGGCCACTATGTTTTGATGACATGGCAAAAATCCTCCCCAACCCTAATCCTTCTCCTCCAACGCACTTCCCCTTCCCAATGCACTCCCCCCTTCCCCTTCCTGAATGCACTCTCCCCCCTCCCCCTCTCCCTCCCTCCCCCTCCCTAACCCTAATTCCCCCTCCCAAATCCAAAATCCCCACTTCTGAACCCTAATCCCCTTCCCTTGCCCCTTTAAATCCTAATTCCCCTTCCCAACGTACTGTCTCACACTTTCAACTCACTCTCCTCCAAAACAGAATTCAACCTTCTCAGTCTTACAGAACCAGTGTCACCGACACCGCACGGTTACCATCTCATCGTCGGGTCTTCTACGTCTGCCAGCGTCATTTGTCACATGGCACGGTCGCCTTCAACCTTCACTATTGTGCTTCGCGGTGGCTCACTTCCTTCCTTGTGGTCGAATATAAAAACAGATATACATACCAGCGTCGTCTCACTGCCAGTTGTCACTTGTATCTGATTGCTGCTCGTCCCCAGTCCCTGCCCTGCCTTCTCTGTCTGTGTTCCATCTTGGCTCCGTCGTGCTGTGCCTCCTCTATCTCCGGTGTTCTTCTTTTGGCCTTGTCTAAATCTACTTCTTGCTTCAGTGGTGTCTGTATTAAGCTTTATTTTATTTTATTTTGATTATTGTATATGAATTTGCTTCTTGTTTCTTGTTTCTAGCCTTGTCTAAATCTGCCTTCTCTGCTTTTTTTTT
>NC_029790.2:121156663-121157547 GCF_000816755.2 Arachis ipaensis
ATCCGGAAAGTCTAAACCTTGTCTGTGGTATTCCGAGTAGGATCCGGGAAGGAATGACTGTAACGAGCTTCAAACCTGCGAATGTTGGGTGCAAGTGACAGTGTGCAAAAGGATCAATGGATCCTATTCTGACGCTAGCGGGAACTGACAGATGATTAGCCATGCGGTAGCTGTACCTGGTATTTTTCATCCGAGACGAGAAATTCGATAGTTGATTAGCCGTGCAGAAACCGTAGAGGACCATTTTCACTGAGAGGATCTTACAGCTTGCCATGGAAGGAGGTAACGCATGGTTGGAAGAAGGCAATAGAAAAGCAGAGGTTCAGAAGTAACAAAGCATCTCCATACGCTTATCTGAAATTCCCACCAGTGAATTACATAAGTAACTTTATTTTATTTTATGTTTTATTTATATTTTAATTATCAAAACCTCATAACCATTTAAATCAGCCTGACTGAGATTTACAAGGATGACCATAGCTTGCTTCAAGCCGACAATCTCCGTGGGATCGACCCTTACTCACGTAAGGTATTACTTGGACGATCCAGTGCACTTGCTGGTTAGTTGCATCGGAGTTGTGAAAAGTGTGAATCACAATTCCGTGCACCAAGTTTTTGACGCCGTTGCCGGGAATTGTTCGAGTTTGGACAACTGATGGTTCATCTTGTTGCTCATATTAGGTAATTTTATTTTATGTTTAAACTTTTATTTTTATTTTCGAAAAATTCCAACTGGACGATGCGCTGGTTAGTTGCATCGGAGTTGTGAAAAGTGTGAATCACAATTCCGTGCACCAAGTTTTTGACGCCGTTGCCGGGAATTGTTCGAGTTTGGACAACTGATGGTTCATCTTGTTGCTCATATTAGGTAATTTAGGTAATTT
>NC_029790.2:121162026-121171444 GCF_000816755.2 Arachis ipaensis
TTCTTCAGAATTTTTAAGAACGAATTCTAGAGTTTCATAAGATATGTTGAAGCCTGGCTGGCTGTTTAGCCATGTCTAATCTTTTGGACTGAGGCTTCCACTTCTCATTGACATGCTTGTATGTTTTATCCTAAAGCTTGGCTGGCTATTTGGCCATGTCTAATCTTTTGGACCGAAGCTTTCACTTAAAGCTTGGCTGGCCATCTGGCCATGTCTAATTCTTTTGGACCGAAATTTTAGACTAACATTGCATGATTCCTGGAATTCTTATTAAAAATTTTGTATCTCTTTATTCTCTTTTCCAAAATAATTTTCGAAAAATTACAAAAAAAATTTTAATAAAATCATAAAAACAAAAAAAATTGTGTTTCTTGTTTGAATCTTGTGTCAAATTTTAAGTTTCATGTCAATTGCATGTTTTAACTTTTCTCAAAATTTTCGAAAACTCATGCATGTATTCTTTCTTGATCTTCAAATAGTTCTTGATAATTTTCTTTGTTTGATCTTTACATTTTCTTGTTTTGTGTCTTTTCTTGTTTCTCATATGCATTCTTAAATTATTAGTGTCTATAGTTTAAAAAATTTTTAAGTTTGGTGTCTTGCATGTGTTTCTTTCCTTAAAAATTTTCAAAATTATGTTCTTGATGTTCATCATGATCTTCAAAGTGTTCTTGGTGTTCATTTTGACATTCAAAGTGTTCTTGCATGTATTGTTTGTTTTTATCTTAAATTTTTATGTTTTGTGTCATTTTATTATTTTTCTCTCTCCTCATTAATTCAAAAAAATCAAAAATAATATCTTTCCCTTATTTTGCTCATAATTTTCGAAATTTTAGATTGATTTAGTCAAAAGTTTTAAAATTTAGTTGTCTCTTATTAGTCAAGTCAAAATTTCAATTTAGAAATTTTATCTTTTCAAATCTTTTTCAAAAATCAAATCTTTTTCATTTTTCTTCTTAATATTTTTGAAAATTTTAAAATTTGATTTTTAAAATCTTTTTCTTATTTTTATTTCATATTTTCAAAATTAATGCTAACAATTAATATTTAGATTAAAAAAAAAACTTTCAAGTTGTACTTGCCTATTAAGAAATGTTCAATCTTTAAAATTCTAAAGTCATATCTTTTAGTTTCTTGTTAGTCAAGTAATCAACTTTAATTTCAAAAATCAAATCTTTTTAATTTCCTTTTCAAAACTTTTTCAAAATAAATTTCAATCATATCCTTCAATCATATCTTTTTCAAAACTTAATTTCAAAATCTTTTTTCTAACTTCCTATCTTTTCAAAATTGATTTTCAAATTTTTTTCAATTAACTACTTGACTTTTTGTTTGTTTTACTATTTCTTATCTTTTTCAAAACCACCTAACTACTTTTCTCCCTCTCCAATTTTCAAAAACCATTACCCACTTTTTCAAAATTCTTTTTAATTGACTAATTGTTTCAAATTCTAATTTTATTTTATTTTCCTTCTTAATTTCTAATTCTAACTAATAATTAAAATAAAAACAAAAATATTTTTCTTCTCCCTCTTTTAAAATTCGAATTCTTCCCTCTCTCATCTCCTTCTATTTATTTTATTTATTTTCTAACACTTCTCTTCTTCTTATAATTCGAACCCTCTCCCTCTCTCTGTGTTCGAATTCTTCTTATTCTATCTCTACATCATTCTTCTATTCTTCTACTCACATAAAGGAATCTCTATACTGTGACATAGAGGATTCCTCTTCTTTTCTGTTCTTTTCTTTTTCATATGAGCAAGAACAAGGATAAGAATATTCTTGTTGAAGCTGATCCTGAACCTAAAAGGACTCTGAAGAGGAAGCTAAGAGAAGCTAAAGCACAAAACTCTGGAGAGGACCTAACAGAAATTTTCGAAAAAGAAGAAGACATGGTAGCCGAAAATAACAACAATGGTGGAGATGCAAGGAAGGTGCTTGGTGACTTTACTGTACCAACTTCTGACTTCTATGGAAGAAGCATCTCGATTCCTGTAATTGAAGCAAACAACTTTGAGCTTAAGCCTCAATTAGTTTCTCTAATGCAGCAGAATTGCAAGTTTCATAGACTTCCATTGGAAGATCCTCATCAGTTCTTAGCTGAATTCTTGCAAATCTGTGACACTGTTAAGACCAATGGGGTTAATCCTGAGGTCTACAGACTTATGCTTTTCCCTTTTGCTGTAAGAGACAGAGCTAGGACATGGTTGGACTCACAACCTAAAGATAGACTGAACTCTTGGAAAAAGTTGGTCAATGCTTTCTTGGCCAAATTCTTTCCACCTCAAAAATTGAGCAAGCTTAGAGTGGAAGTCCAAACCTTCAGACAGAAGGAAGGTGAATCCCTCTATGA
Organism: Arachis ipaensis; assembly: GCF_000816755.2. Taxonomy (NCBI): domain Eukaryota; kingdom Viridiplantae; phylum Streptophyta; class Magnoliopsida; order Fabales; family Fabaceae; genus Arachis; species Arachis ipaensis. Next base: position 121,164,380 of record NC_029790.2, read on the forward strand.
AGCTTGGAAAGATACAAGCAATTGATCAGAAGGTGTCCTTCTGACATGTTTTCAGAATGGAGCATCATATGTATATTCTATGATAGTCTGTCTGAATTGTCCAAGATGTCATTGGATCACTCTACTGGTGGATCTCTTCATCTGAAGAAGACGCCTGCAGAAGCCCAGGAACTCATTGAAATGGTTGCAAATAACCAGTTCATGTACACTTCTGAAAGAAATCCTGTGAATAATGGGACAACTCAGAAGAAAGGAGTTCTTAAGATTAATACTCTGAATGCCATATTAGCTCAGAATAAAATATTGACTCAGCAAGTCAATATGATTTCTCAGAGTCTGACTGAAATGCAAGCTGTATCAGGCAGTACTAAAGAAGTCTCCCCTGAAGGGGAAGCTTATGACCCTGAGAATTCTGCAATGGAAGAGGTGAATTACATGGGAGAATCCAATGGAAACACCTATAACCCCTCATGGAGGAATCATCCTAATTTCTCATGGAAGGATCAACAGAAGCCTAATCAAGGCTTCAATAATAATAATGGTGGGAGAAATAGGTTTGGCAATAGCAAACCTTTTTCATCATCTTCTGAGCAACAGAAAGAGAATTCTAAGCAGAGCCTCTCTGACTTAGCAACCATAGTCTCTGATCTATCTAAGACCACTCTCAGTTTCATGACTGAAACAAGGTCCTCCACTAGAAACTTGGAGGCACAAGTGGATCAACTGAGTAAAAGAGTTACTGAAACTCCTCCTAGTACTCTCCCAAGCAATACAGAAGAGAATCCAAAAAGAGAGTGCAAGGCCATCAATATACCCCACACGGCCGAACTTGGAGAGACTCAAAAGGTAGTGATTTCCAATGAGGAAGACCTCAATGGACGTCCACTGGCCACCAAGGAGTTCCCTAATAAGGAACCAAAGGAATATAAGGCCCACATAGAGACCATAGAGATTCCACTGAACTTATTGTTGCCATTCATGAGCTCTGATGAGTATTCTTCCTCTGAAGAGGATGAAGATATTATTGAAGAGTAAGTTGCTCAGTATCTAGGAGCAATCATGAAGCTGAATGCCAAGTTATTTGGTGATGAGACTTGTGAGGATGAACCTCTATTGCTCATCAATGAACTAAATGCTTTGGGGCAACTAAAGTTACCTCAAAAGAAATCAGATCCTGGAAAGTTCTTAATCCCTTGTACCATAGGCACCATGACCTTTAAGAAGGATCTGTGTGACTTGGGATCAGGAATAAATCTCATGCCACTCTCTGTAATGGAGAAACTAGAGATATTTGAGGTACAAGCTGCTAAATTCTCATTAGAATTAGCAGACAAATCAAGGAAACAGGCTTATGGAGTTGTAGAGGATGTATTAGTGAAGGTTGAAGGCTTTTACATCCCTGCTGATTTCATAATCCTAGACACTGGGAAGGATGAAGATGAATTCATCATCCTTGGAAGACCCTTCCTAGCCACAGCAACAGTTGTGATTGATGTGGACAGAGGAGAGTTAGTCCTGCAATTGAATGAGGGCTACCTTGTGTTTAAGGCTCAAGGATCTTCTTCTATAACCATGGAGAGGAAGCATGAAAAGCTTCTCTCAATACAGAGTCAAACAGAACCCCCACACTCAACTTCTAAGTTTGGTGTTAGGAGGCCACCATTAAGCTCTAAGTCTCTGTAAAGCTCTCTAAGAGCTCACTGTCAAGCTATTGACATTAAAGAAGCGCTTATTGGGAGGCAACCCAATGTTATTTAATTATATTTATTTATTTTCCATTGTTATTTTATGTTTTCCTTAGGTTGGTGATCATGTGAAGTCATAAAAACAACTGAAAAATAAAAAAAGAGAATGAAAAATAGCATCAAAAATAGCACACCCTGGAGGACAGGCTTACTGGCGTTCAAACGCCAGTAAGGATAGCAGAATGGGCGTTTAACGCCCAGCCTGGCAGCATTCTGGGTGTTAAACGCCAGAAAAGGGTGTCTGGCATCTGGCTGGCATTAAACGCCAGAAAGGGGCAGTAGACTGGCGTTTAACGCCAGGAAAGGTAGCAGAGCTGGCATTAACCGCCAGGATTGGCACATAGTGGGCATTTGAACGCCAGAATGGTGTGGGGAGCAGAATTCCTTGATACCTCAGAATCTGTGGACCCCACAGGATCCCCACCTATTCCACCTCTTCTTCTCTCATCTTTACACCTTTCCATAACACTCTTTTCCAAATACCCTTGACCAATCCCATCAATAACTCTTCCCCAAATACCCCTTACCTATCAAATCTTACCCTCTTCTCCATAATCTCTTCACCACTCACATCCATCCATCATAAAATCCCACCTACCTCACCATTCAAATTCAAACCATTCTCCTCACAAACCCACCCCTTCATAACCGAATTCTCTCTCTCTCTCTCTCTCTCTCTTACACTATAAATACCCCTCCTTACCACCTTCAATTTCACACATCATACACAATACACCCCCCTTGGCCGAACCCTCTCCTCACCTCTATTTCCTTCATTTCTTCTTCTTTTACTCATTTCTTTCTTCTTTTGCTCGAGGACGAGTAAACCTTTTAAGTTTGGTGTGGAAAAAGCCTTGCTTTTTGTTTTTTCATAACCATCAATTGCACCTAATACCGGAGAAACCACTAGAAAGAGGAAAGGGAAGGCAATTGCTTCCACCTCCGAGTCATGGGAGATGGAGAGGTTCATCTCAAAGGTCCATCAAGACCACTGCTATGAAGTTGTGGCCAAGAAAAAGGTGATCCCCGAGGTCCCCTTCAAGCTCAAAAACGGTGAATATCCGGAGATCCGACATGAAATTCAAAGAAGAGTTTGGAAAACTCTCACCAACCCCATTCAACAAGTCGGAATCTTAATGGTTCAAGAGTTCTATGCTAATGCATGGATCACTAAGAACCATGATCAAAGTATGAACCCGAACCTAAAGAATTGGCTCACAATGGTTCGGGGGAATTACTTGGATTTCAGTCCGAAAAATGTGAGATTGGCATTCAACTTGCCAATGATGCAAGGAGATCCTCACCCTTTCACTAGAAGGGTCAACTTTAATCAAAGGTTGGACCAAGTCCTTAGGGACATTTGTGTGGAATGAGCTCAATGGAAGAGAGACTCAAGAGGGAAGCCGGTTCAACTAAGAAGGCTTAACCTCAAACCCGTGGCTAGGGGATGGTTGGAGTTCATCCAACGCTCTATCATTCCTACTAGCAACCAGTCTGAAGTTACAATAGACCGGGCTATCATTATCCATATCATCATGAATGGAGAGGAAGTAGAAGTTCATGAGATCATATCCCTAGAACTCTACAAGGTGACGGACAAGCCCTCTACTTTGGCAAGGTTAACCTTCCCTCATCTCATTTGTACCCTATACAATTCAGCTGGAATTGTCATAGAGGAAGACATCCTCATTGAAGGAGACAAGCCCATCACTAAGAAGAAGATGGAGCAAACAAGAGAGTCCACTTATGGACCTCAATAGGAGCATGAGGAAGTTCCTCATCTAGAAATCCCTGAGATGCCTCAAGGGATGTATTTTCCTCCACAAAACTATTGGGAGCAAATCAACACCTCCTTAGGAGAATTAAGTTCCAACATGGGACAAATAAGGATGGAGCACCAAGAGCATTCCATCATCCTCCATGAAATCAGAGAGGACCAAAGAGCCATGAAAGAGGAGCAACAAAGGCAAGAAAGTGACATGGAGGAGCTCAAGCACTCCATAAGATCTTCAAGAGGAAGAACTAGCTGCCATCACTAAGGTGGACCCGTTCTTTAATTTCCTTATTTTTATTTTTCTGTTTTTCAAAAATTATGCTTTATGTTTTATCTATATTTGTGTCTTTATTACATGATCATTAGTGTCTAGTGTCTATGTCTTAAAGCTATGAATGTCCTATGAATCCTTCACCTTTCTTAAATGAAAAATATTTTCTGAAAAAGAAAAAGAAGTACATAAATTTCGAATTACATCTTGAAATTAATCTAATTAATTTGATGTGGTGGCAATACTTTTTGTTTTCTGAATGAATGTTTGAACAATGCATATTTTTGATATTGTTGTTTATGAATGTTAAAATTGTTGGCTCTTGAAAGAAAGATGAAAAAGGAGAAATGTTGTTGATAATCTGAAAAATCATAAAATTGATTCTTGAAGCAAGAAAAAGCAGTGAAAAGCTTGCAGAAAAAAAAATAATAAAAAAAAGAAAAGAAAGAAAAAGAAAAAGCAAGCAGAAAAAGCCAATAGCACTTTAAACCAAAAGACAAGGGTAAAAAGGATTCAAGACTTTGAGTATTAATGGATAGGAGGGCCCAAAGGAATAAAATCCTAGCCTAAGCGGCTAAACCAAGATGTCCCTAACCATGTGCTTGTGGCGTGAAGGTGTCAAGTGAAAAGCTTGAGATTGAGCGGTTAAAGTCGTGGTCCAAAGCAAAAAGAGTGTGCTTAAGAGCTCTTGGCACCTCTAACTGGGGACTCTAGCAAAGCTGAGTCACAATCTGAAAAGGTTCACCCAGTTATGTGTCTGTGGCATTTATGTATCCGGTGGTAATACTGGAAAACAAAATACTTAGGGTCACGGCCAAGACTCATAAAGTAGCTGTGTTCAAGAATCAACATACTGAAATAGGAGAATCAATAACACTATCTGAATTTGGAGTTCCTATAGATGCCAATCATTCTGAACTTCAAAGGATAAAGTGAGATGCCAAAACTGTTCAGAAGCAGAAAACCACTAACCCCGCTCATCTAATTGGAAATGAGCTTCATTGATATTTGGAAATGAGCTTCACTGTATCTTTTCTTATTTTTATCCTATTTTGTTTTTAGTTGCTTGGGGACAAGCAACAATTTAAGTTTGGTGTTGTGATGAGCGGATAATTTATACCCTTTTTGGCATTGTTTTTACATAGTTTTTAGTATGTTTTAGTTACTTTTTATTATATTTTTATTAGTTTTTATTCAAAACTTATATTTCTTGATTTTACTATTAGTTTGTGTATTTTTCTGTGATTTCAGGTATTTTCTGGCTGAAATTGAGGAACTTGAGCAAAAATCTGATTCAGAGGCTGAAAAAGGACTGCAGATGCTGTTGGATTCTGACCTCCTTGCACTCGAAGTGGATTTTCTGGAGCTACAGAAGCCCAATTGGCGCGCTTTTAATTGCGTTGGAAAGTAGACATCCTGGGCTTTCCAGAAATATATAATAGTTCATCTTTGCCCGAGATTTGATGGCCCAAACTGGCGTTCAAAGTCAGCCTAAAATTTTTAGCGTAAAACGCCCAAACTGGCACGAGAATTTGAGTTAAACGCCCAAACTGGCACCAAAGCTGGCGTTTAACTCCAGGAACAGCCGAAGCACGAAAAAGCTTCAATACTCAGCCCAAGTACACACCAAGTGGGCCCCGGAAGTGGATTTCTGCACTATCTGCACTTAGTTACTCATTTTCTTTAAATCCTAGTTACTAGTTTAGTATAAAAACTACTTTTAAAGGTTTATTTTATAGCTTTTATCTTGGGAAGCTTTTATCGAGTTCTCATACTTTGATCAGAGACCATTGTACATGTTTGGAGGCTGGCCTCACGGCCATGCCTAGATCTTTTTCACTTATGTATTTTCTACGGTGGAGTTTCTACACCCCATAGATTAAGGTGTGGAGCTCTACTTTTCTTCATGAATTAATGCAATTACTACTGTTTTCTATTCAATTCACGCCTACTTCTTCTCCAAGATATACTTTCGCTCTTAATTCAGTTAAGTCAGAATGAAGGGGTGACCCGTGACAATCACCCAATCTTCGTTACTCGCTTAGCCAAGATCCGCGTGCCTGACAACCACAAGCGGTCTACATGATATTCAACGTAGTCATTGGACGACAGCCTGAGTATATTCTCTTGGATATCTAATACACGGACCGAGTCCGTGAGATTAGTATCTTCGTGGTATAGGCTAGAACCATTGACAGCATTCCTGGGATCCGGAAAGTCTAAACCTTGTCTGTGGTATTCCAAGTAGGATCCGGGAAGGAATGACTGTAACGAGCTTCAAACCTGCGAATGTTGGGCGCAAGTGACAGTGTGCAAAAGGATCAATGGATCCTATTCCGACGCTAGCGGGAACCGACAAATGATTAGCCATGCGGTAGCTGTACCTGGTATTTTTCATCCGAGACGAGAAATCCGACAGTTGATTAGTCGTGCAGAAACCGTAGAGGACCATTTTCACTGAGAGGATCTTACAACTTGCCATGGAAGGAGGTAATGCATGGTTGGAAGAAGACAATAGGAAAGCAAAGGTTCAGAAGTAACAAAGCATCTCCATACGCTTATCTGAAATTCCCACCAGTGAATTACATAAGTAACTTTATTTTATTTTATGTTTTATGTATCTTTAATTATCAAAACCTCATAACCATTTGAATCCGCCTGACTGAGATTTACAAGGATGACCATAGCTTGGTTCAAGCCGACAATCTCCGTGGGATCGACCTTACTCACGTAAGGTATTACTTGGACGACCCAGTGCACTTGCTGGTTAGTTCCATCGGAGTTGTGAAAAGTGTGAATCACAATTCCGTGCACCAACACGCTTGTCAAATTTTAAAATCTTTTAGAAATTATTTTGTTAATAACAAAAATCAGGTACCATTTTATTAACGTCAGAATTTTTCGGATACCGATTTAATATTTACCTTTAAATAAATATGGATCCGAATTAATTTATTTTACGTCGTCTGCCCTAACGAAAATATCGTGCCAGCACGTTGGCATGTACATGGTCGGCAAGCATACAATAGTCTCGTGTCTCCAAAGAAAATATATAAAATAAAAATAAACAAAAATGTCTTTGTCGTAGCGAGTTAGCTTATCTCCTTAATCAGTTAGATTTGACAATGCCTAATACAGTAGCACACAGTCAGCTCTTCATCGTTTTCTATCCATTCCATTATACAAATTATATATAAAATATAATTTTATTAACTGCAAAACACATATATATTATAAATAATTTTTATAATATCGGTCTTTAAATCTAAACTTCA
>NC_029790.2:121171469-121173991 GCF_000816755.2 Arachis ipaensis
AACTTTAACATTTTATACTTTTTATATGGTAAGGCATTTTGTGGAATGCCCAGAAATCGGTTTGTGTAGAAAATATGAAGGTGAGAAGAAATTGAAGGTGTGTTTTGTAATTACACAATTCTGTTGAAACAAATTCTTTTTTTTTTTCAATTTTGAATTTTTTCTGGGGTCAAATTCATTTATTTATTTGTTTTTCCCCCCATTTTCTTATATTAGAATACATTAGGGATGTATTCCACATTTTTATCGTTAATCATTTGTTATTTATAGAAAAACTAGTATTTATTTGTCGCATTTTGAAATACTTTAAAATTTTTTATTAATAAATTTGGATGATATTTTTACCAGTAATTAAATATTTTGGAGGTGTTTTTGTTGATTTACTTCAAATGATTTGTATTGATAATGTATAGTGATGTTGGCTTCAGAAACTCATTCTTAAAAATAATAGAGACGTGAAAAATAAACAATTAGTAGTCTTATTCCACAGCAATCATGGGCCTTGTTTGCGCAAAAAACATTTGTGGGCCTATTCGTAAGATATTGTTTGGAGATAATATGATAGGATTACGACAAAAAATTAAAAAATTTATTACTTTTAACAAACATTTTTAACTATTAATTTCATAATATATTTTTAGTCTATATTTTTAATATTATTAATTGATTATTGATAAAATATAATAAATTCTACTTCTATTATTCCTTAAAGAAAACAAAGATATGATTCTATTCTAATGTAGACTTTGTACTAGTCTCTCTCCTTAAAATTGAAAGAATAAGTTAACCAAAAAAATTTGAAAGAATAAATAATCATAAGTCTAGTAGATTAATTCACGTAAATAAGCGTGGAGAGTTCGAATCTTATTTTATGGGTATAATAATTTATTAAATGGTGATAAATTCTTGAGTAATGTTTAAATCCATGATAAATTAGTTTTGATCTGTCGACATCATAAAAATATATTTAAATTATTTTTCAACCAATTTTATTGCATATATTTACTTTTTAATAAATTTAATTATTCTAAAAATATTTAAAAATTATTTTTATTATTTTTTTATTATGTCAAAATAAGATACTATTGTAGTATTAAAATTTTATAGTTTTTTTATATTAGTTATTTTTAGAAGTTGGGACTTGATTCTTCATAAAATGTTAGTGAAGATATGTATTTCAAATTTTAATTTTAAGTTTTTAACTATTTTATATTTTATATTTACGTGAGACCAGTTTTATCGGTTCAACCAGTGATTTATCAGTTGAACCAATAAACCAGTGAACCAGTAGCTTGATCGGTTCGATCACTGGTTCAATTCTAACAATTATATTTCAATCTAATTTCAAAAATTTCGATTTACTCAATTTAATAGTTATGACTCACAATTGGTTCCTAATCAAGCAACAACAAATTATGTCTCCCAATTGGTTCCTAATCAGTTCTAACAATTATGTCTCCCAACTTAATAGTTATGACTCACAGATATGATCTAATCTATGAACACCCCTAACTATTACTATAGGTTCATTGTTGCAAAAGAATGTTTCTTTTATTATAAACTATTATTAGATTTTAATTACCATTAAAACAACTGAATGGTCAACTTAATTACCATTATTATATCCATAGTTGTAAAAATCGAACTGGATCGGTTGGTTCGACCAGAAAACTAGTGAACCGGACTAGAACTGGATTATAGTCCAGTTCGGTTTACTCTTTGGACCGTTTAAGGAATAAAATCGGTGTGAGCTGGTAAGAACCGGTGCAAACCGGTCTAACCAAACTGGTCTGCTTGAAAAAAATTTTAAAATGTCTCCACAAGGTCTCGAACCAAGAACCTTGGAGCAAAAATAACCTCTACTTACTCGAATATAACTTCAAAACAGAATTTTAACTTATGTAGTGCTTAATTTAAATGAAAATCAAATAAATCAAAATTCAACATAATTTTTATCAATGTTTTTAAATTCGAAATTTCTATACCAAAATTAACTAGGATTTTTCTTTAAATTAAAAATTTAATAAAGTGTTAACATCTTAAAACGAGGATCTAAAAAGTTATATGTGTATCTCATGGACAATACGTTTGTATTCTTTGTATTTTGATCTAACTAATGCACTTAGCAATTAGCTTCTTTAGCTTTCTCAATTTCTTGGTTTTTATTTTCTTTGATGTCTTATTTAGACAGAAATTTGATTGTGCTTTTCTTTTTTTTTTTTCTCCTTTAACATTGTCATTTTATTACGTATGGGAAATTCGCATAAGGATATTTGTATCCTCTATCATGAACCTAAAAGTTTTGAAACCTTGTCATGATAATTTTTTTTTTTTTGACGCACATCAAGTGGAGTGAAAAGTGATATTATAATATCTATTAGTAATATATTAAAACAGACCTAAAAGTAATTTCTAAATGTACGGTTAATCTTTTAATTTTCTACTATAATATCACGTTAGTTTATTAAGTGGCTATTTTACACAATTTGAACATAATCTTCTATCTTTATATTATATTATAA
>NC_029790.2:121174095-121174664 GCF_000816755.2 Arachis ipaensis
AATAATTTTATTTTTGAAAAAACAAAAACAGAAAAATAAAAAAAATAGAAAAATGTAGAGAAATAATATAACTCTATTAAGTTAATAAAAAATTAATTACTTGTTCGGTAGCTCAGTTTATGAACGGTTTGGATCTACTGGATGCCAGCGGTAGGTGCCGGGAGCTGGATCGGATCGAACTTTAAGAGGGATGGGCCTCCAAGCAAGTGGTATGAAGAGGAGGTGGGGCCACCTGCAAAAGGATTCTGACGCTCAAGTCAGTATCCATACAAAAAGTGGCAATTAAGGTTAGAATATGTGACGTATCTTAGGGGAGGAGTAGGACCCTCCCCTATATAGCTTGTACGGGAGTGGACCTCACTCGAACAAATCCTCTTTTCTAGAAGCTTCCTTTCCAGCTGTCCAGAGTCACGCATGGAGGGGGAGGTGACGCTCGGGTTACCTCCCGGCTCAGGTTCAGGAAACCGCCGGGTCGGTCGGATGTTCGGTCCCAAGTCTCTGATTTGTTGAACTGGCTAGAATATTACTAATATAAAATATAAATTAAATAAATATATAATTAATTTTAA
>NC_029790.2:121174708-121188212 GCF_000816755.2 Arachis ipaensis
CGCATAGTATTTTTTATTGAAGAATGCTAGAGGATCAATAATTTTGGTGTTTTGTAATCATCAATTAGCCATCAATAGTATTTTTAATGGTGTGAGATTACATCTAATGGTGAGAAATCACTCACTTTTGTTTTGATGGTTAAGTGATGACCAGAAAATACAAAAATTGCTGCCCCTAGATTTTTTCTTTTTTATTAACGTAAAGGAAGAAAAAAAATTTACTCTATAAAATAAACAAGAATTTCTTATATAAATAATTAAATATTGAATTCAAGTAGGGGAATTCCTTTTCAACCTTTCATCCTTCACAAAGACACAAACGATCACACAACACCTTTTTCTGCCGCTTAGTTCCTTCTTCTAAGCGGTCTTTGGGTTATTCTAAGTGTTAAAATATAAAAGGTAAAAAAAAAAAAAGGAAAAGATGGGAGTGACACCAAATATCGCTCCTTCGATGTTATCTGCTGACTTCGCTAATTTGTCGTCGGAGGCTCACCGCATTCTCAATTCCGGCGCCGATTGGCTCCACATGGATGTCATGGTACTCCTCCCTTCACGTTCTAACAATTCCATTTATTTATTTACCTTAGTTTTGTGTACTTTATATGCCACAACTTTCAGGATTTTAGTTATCAATTCAGAACCATATCAAAGTCATATAGATATTTCATATTTATAACTTTCTTTTAGTTGCTTGTATTAACAATGAGGATAGTCATCTTAATGATTGCTCCTTATTGTGCATGGATCATTACAATATAAAATCTAGCATGAAAATAATCTAATTTTATAGGAGGAAAACTCTTAGAAGAACACAAGCCTAGTGTGAGAGAAATCATGATGTCTCAATGGATGAGTGATACTTATTATTATTATTATTATGATGACAGGATGCAATAGCATTGTTTGATCATATAACTGTTCCACCTAAATGGGATGAAGTTTTGTTGTTGCTGTTTGTAATCATATAGTGTAGTCAAGTTTTGGTTTGATCCTTACTATATGTGGATCATTACAACATAAAATCTAGCATGAAAATAATCTAATCAGATAGGAGATCAATTCTTGCTAAAATTTATATTCAGGTTCAATGAGAAGTTTAGTTTCCTATGGTGGATGGGGAAAAAAGTTTTATTCTTACTAGCATGAGTCGAGTATTGATGAGATTGTGCATGTTAAGTTTTGTATGTGATCGTTCTTCCTCATCTTTTGTTTCTTTTTTGTTTTTCAGGATGGGTAAGGTGTCTTTGCTTTTGCTTATGCTGCTATCTTTCTCTTGAATCCTGAGGTTGCTGTTATGCCCAACTTGACTACTGGACTTTAAGTTTCAGTCCTTAATTTCCTTATCCATTTCTTGTTTCGTTCAATTATTTGCCTAATTGTTATGGTTGATTGTTATTGTTGAGTGTATCTAAGTCTTGAGAACACAACAATAGTTTTGGCATTCAGGATGATCATTAAGTTTTATGTAAATAGTTGCTCCATTTGGTATTGATATCTACGTTGTACTTGTATATGTACATGTGACGATTGATTAAATCTAACAATTTTAGATATCATATTCTTTGTTCCTCTCTTCTTTTTCTTTGTCACTCTTTCAAGAGGTATATCCATATTCATGAAGATGAGTTAGGTGTAAAATTAATTCGACATTTTCTAGCATTGGCCTTCGGGTTTAGCATTGTAGTATATATCTCACTTCATTCAAATAAAGTGTTTATGCATAATACTTAGTGACATTATAGCTATAAGAATTCTTGTTTCATTGTACCTATTTTAGTTATTCACCAAATTATCATTACTAAGGTTTTCCTATCAACACAAAGAAAGTTGATCTTCCTTTCAAGTTCAATAACAGCAATAATAGTATCAATGCAACACCAATGTGGGGTTTGTCAAGGTGATAAGTACCTTGGTCACTTATTCAGTGGTCTCAGGTTTGAAATCTGGAAATGGAAAAAGTCCTCATTGGGAAACCTCTACCCTCTTTATGGAACTTCATCCAAGTCATGTTAAGTTTTTTGGATTCCTGATAGCAGAATCTAGATGCCCGTGGTTCAACTAGATCCAAAAAGAAAATGATCAATACAACATTCAGATTTCATTATAGGTTTCACTAGTTTTTCCTTTCTAATCAATGCTGCAATCTCTATTTTAAATTGCCTGCAATATAAAAGTAACATGGGATGTATTAGATGATCATCTAATGGAAGGAACTTAGGAAAAGCTCACAAAGATCTAGCTGCTAAGATGTGAAGCATAAAATCCTAAGTTATAGCTTTTTTTCTGGTGCTAGTTCTTTTTATGATTATTTTCAAAATAATGGGAGAAAACTTTATTTGTTAACTTGTCTTGGTCTCTGTGGATGTATTTAGAGTCATCTCACTTTGTTCTTTTCAAATTCTTCCTCTATTCCATGCAGGCACTTTGTCCCCAATTTAACCATTGGTGCTCCAGTCATTGAAAGTTTGAGAAAGCATACAACGTAATATCTATTTTTGTCTAAATCTTTTTCCATGTAGAAAAACTATATTTTCCTGTAAGCGTGATACACTTCTTTGCACTTTGCATTTGAATAATTGGTCATTATCCCTTGCAGGGCATATCTGGACTGTCACATGATGGTTACAAATCCTCTAGATTATGTTGAACCTTTGGGGAAGGCCGGTGCTTCTGGTTTTACATTTCATGTCGAGACTTCTAAAGGTTGGTCCTCACCTTTATAGGATGTTTACTTTTGCCGCATTCTCATTGGAGTTTCTGAATTACAGATAACTGGCAAGAACTTATTCAAATGATAAAGTCACACGGCATGAGACCTGGTGTAGCATTGAATCCAGGGACACCCATTGGCGAGGTTTATCCTCTGGTACGCATCCATCTTGTTGTAATCTCATGGGTTTTATTAGCATCATTAGTGCATTATCTCTTAGAGATGTTCCTGAATTGTGTGCATAAACTCAGTAGAGGATATTATTATCTTTGTTAAGAATGAGTTATTTTTTCCCCCTCATTTATTCCCTCTATTTTTCTATTTATTCCTTTCTCAGGTTGAAGCTGAAAGACCAGTGGAAATGGTTCTTGTGATGACTGTAGAGCCTGGATTTGGTGGACAAAAATTTATGCCGGAGATGATGGATAAGGTAATATTACTCTTAAGTTCGTATGTTATGGCTGTTTTTTTATATTATTCAACTTAGTTTTGGTTAATTTCCTTTTATCTCTTTGAATTTTTAATTAGGTACGCATACTGAGAAAGAGGTATCCGTTGCTTGACATAGAGGTATCTTGACCCATTGTCTTGTATTTAACTTATCAAATTATCTCCATATTTTGTACATGTTTTAGGCATAGCAGACATTGAGATTTTTTGCCTTGAATGATTTTCGAGAATTTTTTGAAAAAATCCTTGAATATGTTCCACATTTTACATGTACGTAGCCTGATTGCTTTCTATTTTTATTTTCGGTGTTTTCTACTTTAAATTGTTTTTGAAGAAAAATGGTGAACACAGTAGAAAGATAAAATCTAGTGTTCTTTTTTTATTTCCTAATTTTATAAATTTATTTACAAAATCCTGAAAATAAAAAAGTTTGAAAAGGAAATAGAAAACGAATATATACCAATAGGCCCATCTTCTCATTTCTAACTACTTGTTGAAAAACTCTGTTATCAGCAATATGATTTTTTCTTTTACATCAATGATTCGATTACTCTAGTGCCCCTGTGATAGATTTAATTGATTTTCAATTAAGTCCCTATATTTAAAATAATTGTAAACTAGTTCGATTTTATAAATTGTACCAGATCCTTATAAACACATCAATTATATCTCTAAATTCTACAGATATCTGAAAATCTTGGTACTGCATAGTGACTTGATTACAACATTTTTAAACTGTAAGAGCTTATTAAAAAGCATTTATACAACACACAAACCTAATTAGATTATAGCCTTAAAATTTTAGTACATTGTAAAGACGTTATAGACTTTTAAACAATAGTTCTAATTGAAATTTAGCAAAACTACTCCCATAGGAAATTAGGAACTTAACCTATATTTGTATTTGTTGCCTCTGTAAATATGCATGTTTTAACTCGTATATGTCCTAGACCAAAAATTTCTTTTCTACATGATTTGTAAGGTTTTATGAAGATGATGAAAAAACATGGCAAACTTCAATTGCAGGTTGATGGTGGTTTAGGACCTTCAAACATAGACATGGCGGCGTCTGCAGGTGCAAACTGCATTGTTGCAGGAAGTTCAGTTTTTGGAGCCTCTGAGCCAGCTGAAGTAATATCCTTGCTAAGGAGCTCTGTTCAGAAAGCCTAGCAAAAATGTTGACTTTTGGTCAAAGTGTGGACTTTAACAACTTCACATAGACCTATCTTCAATCTGCATAATGAGCTCCCTTTTTAATCAAGCGAATAAAAATATCAAGTGATTTAATAATGTTAATGTATGTATGTAGTGTGTCCTTCATAAATTGTGAAAATATATAGTATAGCACATGCTGGCTACCGTCACCTAATTCATTTGTTGGGGGATATTTCTAGCAATTTGAAATTGTTTGTAAGACCCGCATATTCTTTTGTAATTAGTTTTCTTAGGTGAAGTTGGTAGTGATTAAAGAAAATAAATATCCTTGATTAAGTTGTAACAATGTACTTAAATAATGAGATTAATATTTGTAATTCTTTCTCTCAATTGAACTATTATTAGTATCTAAGTTTTTATTATTAAGAATTCAACTAGCCAACTGATAGTTAATTAATTGGTTAATTAATTTTACATGAGATCATTGGTTAATTAATTGTACATTGATATCCTCCATATATTGATGGGGCCCTTAATGTAGTTGCAACTATGACATATATACCGTACCACTCATTATTTGTGACGTTTTTTTCCTTAAAAATATTGCACAGGTGCATTGATTAGCTAATTACAAAATTATGTAACTCACTAGCATAAACAATGAGTTAATAGCCAAAATCGTCTTTGAAAAATACATTGATCTCTATTTTTGTCCTAAAAGATAAAAGTAATCGAATTTGTCTCCGAAAGATAATCAACTTGATCACGTTCGTCCTTCCGTCATCTCTTTCGCTGAGGTAGTAACGTTCGCTGACGTGTCCTGTTAACTGCCAGCGTGATAGATATCAAATAGTACCCTTTTGTTGCTGACAAAATAAGTATATTAGAACAATTCAAATCAGTCTCTAAGTGGATGAATCCTAATCTCAAATTCAATCATAAATAATTTGCCGTCAACACTTGGATGGCCATAGACTTGGGTAGAACCTGAAATTGTTGGTTCGTTATGAGGATGGAGATAGGAAATGGAGGTCATGGTGGTGGTTTGTCATATCCCTCGCACGACAGTCATGATTCCAGTGTTCAATGCGAACAAGGAGGAAGACTTGACGAATAATGTTTTTGTGGGTTGAAGACTCTGATTAAAAAATCTAGGATAGTAGAGAATCCAAATAGATTGTTCCATGCATGTCTAAGGTACCAGGTGAGTGTGTTGAAAAAAAGCTACAGATTTTTCATCTTGTTCTCTATTGTTGGATATTTTTTCATTTTTTATTTTTTGCTTTTGAAAATTGTAGAAGGATAATCACTGTAATTACTTTAAATGGGTTGATGAGTATCTCAAAGGATTTTGGTGCTCTTAAGGATGCCTTCTCTTGGTGCGTTGGGTCACTTGATCAATCTTTTTGGTTTGACAATTGGAGTATTGAGGGTCCAATTGCTTTTTTTTTCAGAGTTTCGTTTGGGTCGTGGTTTAGCTTTATCTAGCACCTGTCATCGATGTCAGAATGGTTCTGAATCAATTCTTCATTGTCTTCGGGAGTGCCCTAGTGCCAAGGAAGTCTGGAACCTTTTAGGCCTGTATTCAGATAACTCGAATTTACATGATTGGCTCTATAGAGGTGCAAGGAGTGAAAATATTTTTCTTTTCTTTTCGACCATCTGGTGGATTTGGAGAAGCAGGAACCATGACTTATTTAATATAGATGATTCATGGAGTGCTAGTAAAGTGGTGAGTTTGATTCGTAGTTCAGTAAGGGAGTTTCACACTATTTTTGCTATGCATCAATCTCTGTCTCCTCCTTCACTTTGTTTGCATTGGGTTCCACCTCCAGCTTATTCTGTTAAATTGAATTGTGATGCTAGTTGGTTTCCTCCTTCTGGCTATGCTGGTTTTGGTTGTATCATTCGTAATCCTGATGGATGTTGGTTGAAAGGTTGCACTGGGAAAGTCGAAGTGTGCAGTGTTCTTTTTGCTGAATTGTATGCAATTTGGAGAGGCTTACTTCTTGCTTGGGAGAGTGGATTTCGTGAGGTTATTTGTGAAACAGACTGTTTAGAAGCTCTTTTCTTGGTAAACCAAAGAATGCTTGGTAAGGATATTCCGGAATGGGATTTGGCAAAACATATACAGGAGGTTATGAATTGGAATTGGAGAGTCTCTATTCTTTTAATTCAGAGGACTGCAAATAGTGTTGCAGATTGTATGGCTAAAGCAGCTGCTTCTGTCGAGGACATTCACTCGAATTGGAGCCAACCATGGAGTGAGCTTCAACATCTAATAGATTTAGATATGACCCTAGCCAATTAATTTGGTTTTGACTCTTTTTTTTTCTTTCTTTTCTATTTAGTCACCAAAAAAAAATGGGTTGATGATGATGACTATTAAGGAGTGACTGTAGGTGGTACAAAAAAAGATGCAGGAACTGATTTAGAAGTTGAAAGTGACTTTGATGAGTAGAGGGTGAAAGTGGCATGGAGATTGGGCAGCTTGGAAGCTAAACTTAGAGCTTTGAAACTGCTAAACATGATACTTTATTGTTTGATATGTACTTCCAAATAAACTTAGTTATTGCATGGCTTAAATGAGAGTAGCTATTTGAAGTTAGTTGTGTAAGATTAAGTCCAAACTATCCATTATTAACATTGTCAAATATTACAAACAAGCCTCTATTACTGTTGCTATAAGATATATTAAGCCATAAACAAAGTAAGTAATCAAACTAGGTAATTTTAGCATTTTTTGCCATTGAAAGCTAATTGTCACATTATCTTAAGAAATAAATACCATAGCAAATTCATAAGATTTTCATGACACCACAGACCTAAAAAGAAGGCTACACCAAAAAAAGGATAAATACAATTTTCAAATTACAGATAACCACAATGTTAATATGGTATTTCATTTGTCCTGTACAAAAAACAGAAAGTAGCCCATACAAAAAACAGTCAACCACAATACATTTTTAACTAATCAAACTTTTTTTTTATCATTTTTTCTTGGGTGCTTGAAGCCTAGAGTAGGCACAAAAGTTATAAAGTTGGCCAGCTTCTTAACAGTTGTAGAACTTGTCCCTTTGATTGCCTTAGTAAAAACAGCCACGGGTGCATTTGTAGTAGGTTTAGGAGAAGACCTAACTCTTACTTTTTCTTTAATCACTTGTAATTTGAGTGGCCTAGCTACCACTTGATCCTACATAATCCACTACCAAATGCATTTGTTAGATGATTAAATAAAAGCTGAAATTTTTTACAGTTGAATAGTGATGATACAACCTGTTGTGTATCTTGGGTTAGTGGAATGTTTTTAGATTGGCTGATGTCAATCTCTGTTGGAGGCTGGATGAGTGATGGAAGTACAGGCAATGGTGCTATTGCTTCTGGAGCAATATTAGCATTAGTAGGGGTAGCATTTACTTCGGAATCAGCACAATTTTCAGCAGGGGTAACAACTGCTAGTTGCAGTTGTATTTACCTGATATGTTCCTCAATATTCACAGCTTTCTTCTTTGCACAACCTCTTTTGTTGTGTCCAACCTCACCACAATACATGCATCGATTTGAGTTGTACTTTCTCTTCATCTTTGTCTTTGACCCAGTTGGTTGTTCATCCTTGTCCATTCTTCTTTTCTTCGTTCGTCTTTTAGGTTCGGGCTTAATTGGGGGTGGGACTGGATATGGATATGAAGTTTTTTCCCATAGATCTTATCCCTTTACCGGATTGATGTTGAAACAGTAAGTTTGCCTATACACTTCCATCTTCAACCAGTCATGACATACTCTTCAGCCCTCTTGTCATTCTTATCCTGTATTGCCAATATTGTATGAATACATGGTATTCCTTTCAAAATATATTAAAAGATTAATTAAAATTTCTAACATGATTGAAGAGATCATTAACTAAGTATTGAAGTTGGTACCTGTGAGTTACCAAAAACTTAAAAGTGCATGTGTGCTTTTCCAAGCCAACCACCATATTGGTTGGTCAGTCATGCACTTCGTACAATTCTTCTTTTTCATCACTAGACCACTGAGGAGCTTAATGGCTAGACAACCTTATCATTCCTTTCAGTCTACTTTGTTGAACAGGAGGGAGAATTCCTTGATAGCTCTGCAACTTCTTCCTATTGTCAATCATACTCTTTATGATGATTCTTCTAACTTCTTTAGCTAAGGTCAGGATGGGCTTACTCCTTTCGTGCTTGATTTTTGCATTAAATGACTCATATGCGTTGTTGCATATGTTATCCACTTTCGGAAGTTCACTGAAATGCGCTTTCATCCATGCTTCTTTTAGTCATTTGTCAAGATACTCCCAAACTTTCTCGTTGATCAACTTAACTCTGTTCATATTTCTATCAAACTCATTTCTTGTCTTTGACCAAGTACATTCTCACACCAAGTCTTTTAACTCACAACTACCCCACTGCTTTAAGAAATTGTCCCACAAATGCCACACGCAGAATCGATGGTGAACCCTTGGAAACACTTCCTGCACGGCAGGGATTAAACCCTGCACTAAAGGCAAGATCCGAAAAGATAGTAAATCAAAACAATCCTTCAATAATATTCGTTAAATCAAATTAGTCCTTCAATAATATTCATTAAATCAAAATAGTCCTTATAATGTGTTATCATGAATTAATTACATCCTTATTTTCTGTATGTCTGAAATAAAGCACCATTTGTTCTCTCTGTAGTCTCCAAGATCATTATGAAGGAGCTCCAGAAACCATTGCCAGTTATCTTTATTTTTCACACTAACAATCGCATAAGCAATCACAAAGATGTGATTGTGAGCATCTTGTTCGCATGCTATCAGAATTTGTCCCTATGCAATGTATTAAGAAACGCTCCATCTAGCCCAATTAAAGGTCTATAACCTGCCTTAAACTCCCTCTTGCAAGCATCAAGACAGACATAGAACCGATCAAACAGAGGAGGACTCTCAGGCATGGGGATGACACTAACTTGTATTATGGATCCTGGATTGCTAATCAGTAATTCATGAGCATAATTCCATACCAACCTATATTATGCTATCTCATCACTCTCCACAACTTTTCTAGCAGCTTTCAGAGCCCTAGTAATGCATGTGTTATTCAAGTACACATTACACTTTCTTATAAACCAATCGTAAACCTCTCGATGCTTCATAGTTGGATGCTTCCTAAGCTTAGGTACTAGTTTACTAAGTATCCAGGTTTGGGTGACAGCTCTATTTTTCCTCCTTTTTGGGTAGGTGTAATTATCAACTATAGTTTTAAGTTGCCAAGACCCATCTTGTTTGTTACATGCACAATATACTACCCATGGACAATCTTCTGTCTTACAAACAGCTCTGACGCTAACCTTATCATTCTTTGTAATTAAAATATTTCTACCCTACTGGATTGTATAGTCCCTAGTAGCTTGCATAAAATCATCTTTTGACTTAAATATCATACTAACATCAAATTTCAGGTTTTCGAACTTGGTCTTTTCATTAGATTAAGGATACACAGTTGGTGATTTTTCATCAGAGTCCAACTCTTTACTAGAACCCTTTGAGTGCCATGAGTCAGCATCTGAAACGCTATCAAGGTCATCATTATCTCCTTCTACATCTGCCAAAAAAAAATTCAAAACATAGATTACCCTAAACATTTTTCAAATCAATCAATAAATCAATAATCCTAAAAATATAAACATATCAAAGTTAGAACTTTCTTTATCTTCAAAACTCTCAAAGCTAGAGTCATCAGCGTCTATTTCTTTATCCCCTAATATGGATTTAGGAGGTTTATGCTTCTCTCTGATCTCAGACTTGTTGTTCTTTTTTGGTGCACTTTTTCTATTGACATAGTCACTGCTATAAAGATTGTCTTCTAAAATTTTGGGAGGCCTGTACAGTTCATCTTTAGCACTCTCATATGAGTTATGAGAGTCAGTATACTCTTCCTGGATGGGAGCTTCTTTTACACATCTTCCAGATCTTGTGAGTATGCATCCACTGCTATTTCCTTTGTTCTTATTACCTTCTGAGTTCTTGGTTAGTTGAGATGATGTTTTGTTCTGAGGTAGAACTGTGTTGACCTGAAGGGTGGTCTTGGTGGCCCGAGAGTGAGATTTTGTGGACTATAAAAAAAGCCTTCCAACTTGGACTTACTAGGCTGAGAGGTTGGTTGATGATTTGGATTTTTGACGGTTTAGAATTTCACAAATGAAATCTCGTTGCAAGTATAGTTTCTAAACCAATCACTAATCCTTTCATACAAAAAGTTGTTTGTCACTAAAACAAAGCAAATTAAGGATCACAATCATGGAAAGAGAACAATTTCACACAAGAATGGAAAATAAGTGGTTATAAAATGTAACCACATCAATAAGCTCAAGTCTCACAAGCTTGTGTTCTCAATTCAATACATGCTTCAAAAGGTATGAAATTCAAGCAAGTTTCAAAAATTTTCTTTCAATCAATTGGGTTAATGCCCTATATTTAAACTTTCTTGAAAAACCTCAATGTTTGACTAAGCATTGTTGTGATTGAAAAATTCAAAAATTTTTTCTTAGTTTACCCTTTTCTTTTTTTCACTCAAAACCAAATTCTTATGCAAAAAGGGGTGACTAAGTTTCGCTCAAAACATGATTTCTAATCACAACCACAAACTAAAAGGAGAATATACAAAAGGAGATATGCGAAAAATGTATAAAGAAAAATCAAACTAAAATATGGAATCTATCATCCAAAATATCTAAAAGTATCCAAAAGCATCAAAATATCTAAAATCCAAAATAAGCAATAAAAGTATCCAAAGCAAACTAGAAATGCATCAAAATATATACAAAAATGTGCAAAATGAGATAACTAGGCCGAAAAAGAGTTCACCGGTTCCCAAATAATGCTACCGGTGCCCTCCCCACACTTAAAATCAAGCATCGTCCTCGATGCTAAACCGGAGGATCAGTGGGAGGTGCAACGATAGGCTCTGGCTCTGTCTGTGGCTGTGGGACCGGCTGAGGAACAGGCTGAGGAACAGGCTCCTCCTGAGTCTGAGGTGGTGCCTCCATATGTGCCGGCTCTGTAGTGTCCGGGGCATCCTGCTGAGCTGGTGCCTCCGCGTCCTCCTCCTGATGATCCTGCTCATCGGAGGCCGGAGAATCGGGAAGCGGAGGTAGCTCAGCGCCCAGAGAGATAAGGGCCTGGTCCATCCGATCCAAACGGCGTCGGACATGGTGTCGCTCTCGCTCTAGGAACCGGAAGAGACGCTGGACCAGGAGATATGTAGGCTCAGGTGCTGCCGGAGGGTCTGTAGCTGGTGGAGGAGCTGCGGCTGTAGAAGATGATGGGCCAGCTGCAGGGGCTGGTGGTGAAGGTGTCCCTATGGCGGCCCTAGCCCGAGAGCGGCGGCTAGCAGGTGGCCTCTCATGCACCCAAACACCCCAGGGGATAGTAATCTCCCTGTCATCGGCATCAGCTGGTGGTGGTCGCACATCATCATCTGACCACGGGACATCGGCCAGGGCTGCCATACTCGTGACCAAGGTAGGAAACGGAAGTAGGCCACGAATATGCGCCCGCCACATGCACTGTCGGATAAGTCTAGGGAAGGAGACATCCTTCCCCTCCATAACACACCCGATCAGCAAAAGCATCTCCATGGGGACCTCAGAAAAGTGGGTGGTAGGCAGGACGTAGTGAGCGAAGATCATCTGCCAAGTCTTGGCCTCCCTAGTCAAATGATTGAACAACATCCCCTTTGGCTTGGTGTTGCCCGCATCCATAACCCAAGAAGCCTCCGGTATCCCAATCACGCGCCGAAGCGCCTCATAATCAAAAGTCATGGTGTGGATGGCTATCTCGGCCTGATGATGGGCACACTGGTCATGTGGAATGTGCCGGCAATGTAGCGCCTCTCCAATGGCGGCCTCGGTGAGCATAATCTTTCTACCCCTCACCTGAACGGAATCCAAGGTCGGACGGAAAAAATTGCAGTAGAATTCCTTCACCCAAGATATATTGATGTCACCCAAGTCCCGATCAACAAAATCAATACCCAACTCAAGGATCCGACCATTAATGTGCCGTCTCACATCATTAGGTAGGAGCAACTTCTTCTCAACATTCAGCTTCGTGGTCCGATACCTAGAGAACCGAAGCTCACAGTAGAGATTGGGGAATTTGCCAGGATTGGTGGAAGGCAACTGCTGATTCTCTTTATCCTCGTCCTGCAATGGATTCCAAGCATAATTCTTGTAGATGGAAGGAATGGAGGGGGTAGAGTGTTTTCTCTTTTTGAAGGCGGTGGCTATGGCCTTGCCTTTATCCGACATCGTGAAAAAAAATTGGGATAGAATATATAGAACATTTAGCAGGTAACAAAGAAGACATGTTCAGGATATCATTATCAAAGAGCAGTCATGATGTTGCACTGAATATGTAAAAGTGAACCAGTAAGCATAAGTGACTGAACCATGCAAAAGGCACTAATATCATCATATTCATGAAAGAATTGTTTAAAGAGGGTTAAAAGTTAGTGTAAGTAAAATGGTGAAAGAAATTAGTGAGTTAGAAAAGTGGATTAGTGATATGATGATATCTAGGCTCAATTGAACGAGAAATTGCGGTTCATGTGCACGATGATTGTGCAAATCCGGGAAGTCAAAAGGGGAAACGGAAATTTGCCCAAAAAAATCAAAATGAACTAATTTCCTTGAAAATCGGGCAGCATTCCGGCTTAAAATTGGACGTTCCCGGATAGCAGAATAGCACAAACAGTAAGAAAGCAGCATCAATTAAGCACACTAGCAGTGATACAGCATTCAGGCAACAAGAAGTGCATAAAAAGCAGTCCAAAAGCAGCATACAACAGTCAAACAGACAAACAGCAAGTAAGCACATACGGAGCACTTATCAGGCCTAGAATCCTCTATCCAGCCCTAGCTACCTAACAGCAGTTATATCTATCTAACCTAATATGCAAAATTCTAAGCCTAACTAACTAACATGCAATTCCAGGAACTAACATGAATGAACAAAAGAAAAGGAAAAATGGAAAAGAATGAACAGAAATGGGGCAGGAACCTGGGAGCCGGGAAAAAAACTGAGAATGGACAGTGGGGACCACGATAGGGCCGGGGCAACGGAGACAGACCGGCACCGCCGTGAACGGTGGCGCGGTGGTTCGGCCGGAGGGGGAAGAACCG
>NC_029790.2:121188291-121190333 GCF_000816755.2 Arachis ipaensis
GACGGGGCGCTCACCGGAGGGCGGTCGGGAGAGGAGGAAGAGAAGAGTGAGAGAGAGAATGGGTGGCGGTGAGAGGGGAGGAGAAGGTGATGATGAAGAGGGCGAGTCGCCGGCGGTGAGGGCGTTGCGGCGGCGGCCGGTGACTCTGCTGCGAGGGCAATTGGGGCGAGGAGAAGAAGAAGATGAGGGTGGAGGTTGGGGTGCGCGACTGCGCAGTGTCTCGCGAGCTAGGGTTATCCCGATTTTTGAATTGGCGCGCGCGCGCACCTTGCGCGTCCGCGCCATCGAGAAAAAACGTGGGTACGACGCGTGCGCGTACAACGCGCTTACGCGGGGATGAGCAAAATAGGAAAGGGCGCGTGCATGGAGTTGGGCCAGGGGCTTAGAGTTGGCCCAACTCAGGCCTAACTCTCTGGAGAATGGCCTGGGAGTCGCGCCACGAGGTTTCACGCGCACGCGGCATATACGCGTCCGCGTGAATTGAGGGGGATGGAGATCTACGCGTGAGCGTACAGTGCGCGCACGCGTGCATGAAATTGGGCCTTAGGCTTAGAATGGGCTTGAGGCACGCCCAACTCTCTGGTCCATGGCCTAGTTTGGTGGCACCGCGCAAGGACGCGTGCGCGGCAAGTGCGCGTCCGCGTACATTGACGAATTCGTGAAATGGCGCGTTGGCGCGATGCGCGCGCTCGCGCAGATGGGGTTGGGCCTGGGGCCTAGAGCTAGCCCAGAAATGGCTTAACTCTCCGGAATTTGGCCCCAGCATTTGCAGCAGCAGATCGGCGCGGACGCGGCAGATGCGCGTCCGCGCGAACTTCCAGGATCTAATAGTTGGCGCGCCCGCATGTAGTGCGCGTCTGCGCCCCTTTTTTTTTTTTCTGGGTGTTCCCCTTAGTGTTCACAACTCTTATTTACTCAACCATCATAGAATTCACAAAAAAATGCAATTTTTTTTTTGGTATTATTCATCTACTACTAAACACAACATGCATGTGACTAAGCTAACAATGAAATTGTACAAACAAATTTGTATGAAACTTCTACCTACAATGGTAACTCAAATCACTTATTAGGCAAATTTAAAAGGGAATGGAAAGAGTTTACCATGGTGGGGTGTCTCCCACCTAGCACTTTTAGTTTAAGTCCTTAAGTTGGACATTTTGAGGGGCTCATTGTCATGGTGGCTTATGTTTGTACTCATCCTTGAATCTCCAAGGATCTTTGCTTCTCAATTGGTTGACAGAATTTCCAACCATTTTCGTCAAGCTTGGGCAAAGTTCTACCCAAGATATGAGTCCCCATAGTTGGTCTTCATATAGCGAACCGGGATCCCATATCTTATCTTCACACCCATCCGTTAGTTGAGTTTCATGGTTTTGTCAGATGAGCGGTTGACATAAAGGTGACTGACACATAGAATTCTCTTTACTCCACCAATGCTTCCTCCTAGATCCGTATAAAGTAGTCCTTGCCCCAACATCATCCCTATACCTTGAGGCCTTGGCCTTGATAAGCTTAACACCTATTTTCCAACCACTACATAACTCGTTTTTACTTTTAATTCCACAAAGAGTTCTAAGTTGACCATCATTTTCAATCAAACCATATTTGAGTGGGAAATTAAAGTCTAGAGATAGAGATTTTACCCACTTAAATATTGTATTGGATGGTAACTTGGGAAGGGAGACCTCCCCACACTTAGACAATGCAAGGTCTACTTCCTTGTGCTCTTCTTTGTGTATTTCCACCTCTTTGCGAGCTTCCTTGATTTCAACCTTTTCCCTTTTACTTGGCTTGGTGTTATCATCAAGAACTTCATCTTGTTTAATGGGGGAAGGTTCAATTTTGGATAGAAATTCATTGATGAACGAGGTCATCTCTTGATCAACCTCCTCATATTCTTCAATTTCAATATACACCATGCCAACGTTTTCCTCTTGGTAGCTCTCTTTCTCATTGCTCACCAAGGGTATGGGAGGTTGTGCACACTCTTTTATACTTTCAACTCCATGTCCAATGGGAGAGGATTCCATTGTAGAGAG
>NC_029790.2:121190659-121200511 GCF_000816755.2 Arachis ipaensis
GTGGGAAGATGGTTCTTCTTGGTAAGGGTATGGAGATGGTGAGGGTTGAGGTGGTTCTTGGGAGTAATCTTGATATGGTTGTGGTGATTCTAGAGGTTCTTGCTCGTAATGGCCATAAAAATGTGGTATGGATGATTGGTTATATGACGGATATGGATCATAGGGTGGTGCTTGGTGATGAAAGGCTTGTGAGAATGGTTGAGGTTCATGTTGAGGATGAGATTCATAGGCATATGGTGGTGGTGCTTGGTAGTCACAAGGTGATTCACCATAGCCATTGGATTGACATGCATTAGGATGAGAATTATACCTATAAGTGTCCGGAGGTTGATGCCAATAGGAGTGATCAATTCCTTGAGGCTCCCCCCATCTTGGAGTGTTCCATCCTTGGTACATGTTAGCATTGAAGTTCACATTCCCTACAACACAATTAGAGCCAAACTCATAGCCAAAGTGAGAATTCATTATGGAAAAACAAAATAAAACTAACAAAATCTAGTAAACAAGCAAAAGACAAACTATTTACACTATTCACATATGTACAATAACCAATAACATAACACCATTGCTCATCCCCGGCAACGGCGCCATTTTGATGATTTGGATTTTTGACGGTTTAGAATTTCACAAATGAAATCTCGTTGCAAGTATAGTTTCTAAACCAATCACTAATCCTTTCATACAAAAAGTTGTTTGTCACTAAAACAAACCCCTAAAATTTATAAACCGAAGTATTGGACCTCGGGTCGTTCTCCCTAGGACTTACAATGAAGTGTCTTGTTATTGGTTATGAGTTATTTTGGGGTTTTGGATAAGGAGCATGAAAAGTAAATGGCAATGAAAATAAACTAACAACTATAAAAGCTCTTGGCAAGATATGAGAACTAGAAGTCCTATCCTAGTTATCCTTCTCAATTGTGATGAGAATTGTTCATTGCTACCACTTAGTTAACCCTTACTAATTAAAGGAAAGTTAAGTGGATGAATTGACTTGAGCCACAAGTCCTAGTCAACTTCCAAGGAAAAACTAGCTTTAGTGCACTCCAAACCAATTAGCAATCTCTCCAATTATCAATCAATAAAGGAATTAGATAACTCAAGTGTCACTAATTACTCTACCTAGGCCAAGAGGAACAAAATCTACACTAAAATCCAACCAAGCATTTCATCAAACACTTGGAAGGCATAAAATAAAAGTATAGTCAATCACAACAAGAATGAATTCTAACTACAATTGAATGTAAGAATTAACAACAACAATCAAGGAAATCACAATTATCACGAATTACCTCAAATTGCATTATTGAAAGAAAACAAAGGAACAACAATATATCCAAAACAAAATGAAGAATTACAATTATTAAAGCACACAACTAGGGTTTATTGGGATGGGGGTGCATTGTAATGGGCATCTTGGCAGGTTGAAAATGGTCCTTCTTAGCTTGGAAAAAATTCTTCTTCTTGCTACTTTCTGCTTCTACAATAACTACATCATCCTCCATGTTGTCCACTACACATGGCTATAAAATACAATTCTCAATGTATAGGTTGATCAAATGTTGGTTCCTCCTACAATACTTGCACATTGCAAGCAAATCTACATCTGTCACCAACTTTCTCAACTCGGATGAAATGAGAATTCTAGGAACTTTTCACCAATAGTTTCCAACTTCAATGTATCTCAACTCCTTATAGTAATTCCCTTACAAAGAACACATCAAGCGTGTCTCCTTCAATACCTATCAGCACTTCTTTATTTTCAGGTTCATATATCATCTCTCCATCCTCACATTTATTAAACAATCCACCATGGTGAAACACAAATATCATGGGAGGACCCCATCTACAATAACAAAAATAAAAATACCATTAATAAACAGACTTGCACTACCTATTCTTTATGTGTCACCAACGGTTAAACCCAGTTTGTACCAATCAATCATAAGAAAACGTACCATAAACCCAATATAAACATGCAACAAACTAAAAGAACCATCATTAAAATCAAACACTCCTAACTAAAAATCATCATAGAGCCAGTTAAAGTAAGGCATTCTTACACACTAAAATGATAAACGAATAGTCACACAAATCCTTGGTCACCCAAAATCCTAGCCTAAATCAGAAGAACACACATAGCACGATACTAGGAAGACATCATACCACAGAATAACTCAAAAATCATGAAAAATGTTTCATCCTTACCTCTCACCGTCGCGATGACTTCCTCTACTATCAACATTGCTCTAGGATAAGATCAACTCTGTTTTAATCGTCAACCAATACTAACGAATGTTGATGGAGTGGTTCAAAGCTTGGGTGAAAAGCTTAGGGCATAGCTTGAGGGAGACAATATGTTTTGGAGAGAAACAAAGAGAGATGGTTGTTATGAGAGGGGGAGGGGGGGTTAGGCTTTGCAACATTTGAATCTCTCTTCTGGACACTAAACGATGATGTTTCAAGGCTTGGAGACAATTGAATCAAAACTGCGTCGTTTTGTTTGTGTGCCACGCTGGTGATGCGTGAGCATCTTTAGAACTCCTTATTTTTTCTGAGCCATGAGCAACTAAACCTCCACTATTAAGGTTAGAAGTATGCTGGTGATGCGTGAGCATCTTTAGAACTCCTTATTTTTTTCTGAATCATGAGCAACTAAACCTCCACTATTAAGGTTAGAAGCTCTGTTTATTTTGATGGATTAATGCTACTGTCTTTCTACTCTTAATCAATGCACTGATTTATATTCAAAGATTGATTTCGTTCTTCATCCTAGGAATTAGAGTATATTGGAAGATAACTCTTTTTCTAATTGAATTCTTGTTGAATCTTGCAAAAGTTAAATCACTTGAATAACAGCTTGAAATCAATTCCTCATAAATCTCTAATTACCTGGACTTAACGTGATACGTGACATATAATCATCTTATCTTTGGGTATTTAGGGTTTGTGTGGCTCATTGATGAACCTCAATCTTAGGGTTCACTTTGTGCAGAATTTAAAGGGTTTTATCAACATTCTATCACACTTATCCATATAAAATGCATAGTTTTATGTCTCCTTCCTAATTTTGCTTGACGATTGAAAACATGCTTTTTAGGTCCTAAATGAGCTATATTCTAATCCCCCTCTATTACCATTCGATGCCGTGATCTGTTTGTTGAGTGATTTCAGAGTTTATAGAGGCAAGAATGGTCTAGAAGAGAGGAAGGAAGTATGCATAAGTGGAAGGAGCATGAAAAATGGAGCATTGGAGCACTGGCATCGACGCGCATGCGTAGCCGACGCGCACGCGTGGGAGCTTGGATTTGGGATTGGCGCGCAAACATGGACGCATACGCGTGGCTAGGAAGAATTCTCATCGATACGTACGCATGCTTGACGCGTACGCGTGGATCGCAAAAACCCAGACGACGCGTACGCGTGACCCACGCGTACGCGTGACGCTCGGCACGTGACTTCTTTAATGAAATCATGGCTGACGATTTCAGGGGAGCTCCAGGCCCAGTTTTGAGCTGAATTTTGGAGGGAAAAGACCTTAAGGACCAAGGATTGAAGGGGATTCACACAATTACACACATTTAGATATTTTGGTAGTTTTTTAGAGGTTTCTAGAGAGAGAAACTCTAACTTCTCTCTAGGTTTTGGCTTCCTTAATTCCAATTTCACTTGGATCCTTTGGTTAAATTTGAATTCAATTTCAATTCTACATTGTTTTAGTTTGTAGATCTCACTCTTCTACTCACAATTTAGTGTTCTTGTTACTCTAGCATTGTAGATCTTGGATTTGGATCTTGTTACTTTGATTTCTATTAATGCATTGAGGAATTTCATGTTCATTATTGTCAATTGTTTATTGTTGTTGATTGCTTGTGTTAGATAGCCTGAGTTCCAATTCTCTTCTCAATTTCGCAATGCCTTTCATTCTTGTTCACCAATTATTTGAGAAAATGTCAACTACAGCTATGGAGTATATTTTCATACTCTTGGCTTAGGGGTTGGATAATTAGAGACACTTGAATTGTCAAAGCCTTTGTTGATTGATAATTGGAAATTGCTAATTGATTTGAATGACACTAACTCTAGTCTTTCCTTAGGATTTGAATAGAACTTGTGGACTCAAATTGATTATCTCAACTTGACTTTCCTTCATAGTTAGAGGTTAACTAAGTGGAGCAATAACCAATTCTTGTCACAATTGTGGGAAGCAATGAGGATAGAAATTCCAATTCCCAACCCTAGCCAAGGCTTTTACATTGATTGATTGTCATTCACATTTGTTTAGTTCAATTTCTTGTGTCCCTTAGCCTACTTGTTACTTGTTCATTGCTTTTATGCAAGTTTGTTTACATTTCTCGTATTCAACCTCAAACACCAAGAGAACTCCTAACCAATGATGTGCATCTTAGGGCAACTCCTAGGGAGAACGACTCGAGACTAATACTCTCGGTTATTAATTTTGAATTGTGGACACACATTTTCTATGTTTGATGCGTTATAGCTTATTAGTTTAGACTATACTCACGACATAATCCTATTGGAAAATTCTATACCGACAAAATATAGCTCATCACTGATAAACTAGAATTAGACTTAATCCTCTAATTTAAATTAAGTGACCAAAGAATTGACAATTGATTAGGTTAGAAGAGATTAAATTACTAAGGAATTAGGGTTTAATCAATTAAAGTTTGCCATGAAGTGAATCTTTGCATGATTAAAGTGGTTGATAAGAATTATTAATCCGGAAATTTAATCATCTCTGAAGTTTTAACTATTAATTCTCGTGGGATCGATACTCACTCACCTGAGTTATTATTTGGTACGACCCGTTGCAATTGCCGATTAGTTTATGCTGGCAATTAATAGGATACATCAGCGAACATTAGCCACCTCAGCGAAGGAGATGACGGAATGACAAGTTGGTTACTTTTCGGGGACGAATTTGATTAATTTTATCTTTTAGGGACGAATTTGATTAATTTATCTTTTCAAGACGAAAATGAAAATCGAAGTATCTTTTAAAAACGATTTTGACTATTAACTCTATAGACAATTTAATCCATGGCAGTTTGTAATATACAGCTTATCGTTTCAACATTTCTTAAGGACTATATATAGTATATATACGAGGGGAAGGAGGGGGTAGTTTCACGTTTAAGGACTGTATCTTAAAAACCTTGGAACATCTATACAATTTTAGGTAATTTTTGCACTCTAGTACCTTGTTCACCAAGTTCCAAGCTCAGCACTAGCAGGTATACCCACCAAAATATTACTAAGACTTAATATTACTCTTAATAAGACTTAGAATTTAATATTTACTCTTGTGTTGGAATATGTTTTAAACTATCGACCTAATAGAACTTTCGATGTTACGGTTCAATCTGAATACGGATCGAATATTTCATCATGACCTAAGATACCATATCATATTCAAAATTACACTTTATCTTATTTGATCTTCTCAACAGGGTAATTATATAATTTCTTAAAATATTAAAATTCTACCCCATTAATTGAAGCACGTTCTCACGCAATCTCTTTCTACACTGCATCATTTCTTAACGGGTCGTTGAATTTCCAGCTCGTAACTTCTCTGTTCTTCCCACTATAGCCAACGCGGACTTCATTGCTATCTCTTGTCCTCTCACTCAATCCCCCTTCTTTTTTTTTTTGGCCATGAATCACTCTTTACCAACATCAACATCATTAATGATTAGTTCGGTTATTAAATTTTTTCATTAAAAAAATATATATTTATTTAATTACAAGATGGAATATTTAAATCTCTCATCTTAAGCTTTTCTCATCTATCAGAGTCCTTGCAAGTAGACACCTTTCAATATTTTTGGAGCGTAGAAGTCTTGCACCCTGATCTTGAATCATCTCGTTGGATTCCCAACTGATTTTCTATTACATTCAAGTATTATATCTGATTGACATTATCTGTGGAGATTAAAAAAGTACATCTAAGAATGTGATAAAAAATTCGTGAAGGAGAAACGCTACTAATAACTTAGAAGCTCGACATTCCGAGACGAAAGGTCAACTAAAGAGCATTCATGAAAATTTACTTTTAATATATTTATAAGTAGATTTTAAAATATTAATAAGTAGATAAATAGATAGATAGATAAATATGAAGAATTTGAATTAGAAGAATTAAACTATCTTATTGGAATCTGTTTCGCTTGATTTTGGTTTATTTTTAATATAAGAGGTTGATCAAGTTTGTATCCAAGATTTTAAATAAGAGAATAGATACCTGATGTTTGAATTCTTTGATGGTCTAGAATTTCTCAAATAAATTTTTGTTGCAAGTATAGTTCTAAATCAACAAAGAATTCTCACATGTAAAAATATTGGTTGTCACAAGTACAAACCTCAATAAGAATTAACCGAAGTATTTAGACTCCGGGTCGTCTCACAAAAAATTACAATGAAGTGGTCAATTATTGACTATGAAAGAACAAGGGGTTTGATTGATAAGAGGGCAAGAATTTAAACGACAAGAAAAGTAAATCAAGCAAGTGACTAAAGAAAGTAAGTAATAAAGAGAGAGACATTCATGACAAGGGTTGAGAATATAGGCTTTCTATCCTAGCCACTAATAACAATAATTAACAAGAATTTATCTTATCTCGTCATCTCCAATATTGGAAGAAGGTGTAAGTTATCTATCATGAGAGAAAGTCAAACAAGACTAGTTAATCTCAATCCAAAAATCCTAATAAACTTACTAATGGAATTAGCAAGAGATTAGAGTCAATGAAAATCATATCAACTAACAACTCTAGATCACCAACATGAGTTGGGTATTCATGATTCAAGATTACCTAATTACTCTTCCCAAGCCAAGAATGCTCAAAAATCTACTCTAACATCCAACCAAGTATTTTGTCAAACACTTGGAAGGCATAAATGGAAAGTGTAGTAAAAGTGCAAGGAATATAAATCTACCAACTACCAATTGCAAGAAAAGTAAAATTCACAACTCAAATCAATAATAAAAGAACATCAAACATCAATTGTATTAATAGAAAATTCAAATCCAACAAGTGTTCATCAATCCTAAACAAAGAGGCATGAAAAGAAAAATTAACAAGAGGGAACAAGAGAATTACACTACTAGAGCATGAAAATGTAGAAGAAACAAGATGCAAACAAGGAATTAAACATGAATCTAAGATGTAACTAACCCTAGGAACCCTAATTCTAGAGAGAAGAGAAGATGGATCTTCTCTCTCTAGAAACTAAGCTACATGATGCAAAAACTCCAAAAAATTGCTCCTCCCTTGTCCAAGCTTGAATTCTGCATGAAATAGCATCAGAAATGAGTTGGATTGGGCCCAAAATGCTCCAGAAATCGCTGGCCACGAGTTGCTTTTAATGAGTCACGTGTAGCAACCCACGCGTACGCGTGCGTGTCCCTCAATATCAGACAACTATGGCAAATTTTATATCATTTTGAAACCCCGGATGTTAGCTTTCCAACGCAACTAGAACCTCCTCATTTGGACCTCTGTAGCTCATGTTATGATCGATTGAGTGCGAAGAGGTCAGGGCTGATAGTTTTGCAGTTCCTTCATTTCTTCATGAGTTCTCCCACTTTGCCTGCTTTTCCTTCATTCCTTTAATCGAATCTTTGCCTTCTAAACTTGAAATCACTTAACAAATATATCAAGGTATCGAATGAAATTAAGGTGAATCAAAATCACTAATTTAAGGGCCTAAAAAGCATATTTTTACACTTAAGCACAAAATTAGGGAGAATTATAAAACCACGCTATTTCATTGAATAAATGTGGGAAAATGTGATAAAATCCCCTAAATTAAGCACAAGATAAACCACAAAATTGAGGTTTATCAATACCACTTCTTTTAAAGAAGTGAGTTTGATCCGGAATTTATTAATTATAGTTAGGAATGTCAACGAGGCAGGGCGGGGGCGGGGATGTCTCCCTGCTCTCCATTCCCGCCCTCAGATTTGCTTCCCATCCCGTCTCCATTCCCTGCCATAGGAGAATATTGCTCTCTATCCCTATTCTCCACGGGACCCCATTCCCTGCGGGGACCCCATTCCCCATCTATCTGATAGTTCTAACTAATTATTAATTTCCATATGATTAGAGCTGTAAGTATCCATCATATACAAAAACAGCAATATTTTATACAAAAAGTCTAAATGACACGATGGTGACTTCTTTCAAAATAACGCAATGAGGGGGACGCAATGACGAGCCAAAGGACAAAGCAGTGGACGAGGTGGGAGAGGTGACAATAGAAAAGAGAATGAACATGACGACAGAGTTACTAAAAGGAACGCCGTAAATAGAAAGTACGACGCGGTAAGAATGATGGCACGGTGAGGTGTGACGATACAGGATGGCACAGACGGATCCCCATTTAGGACAGTTCCTATAGGGATCCCCGCATTTCGGAAAGTTTTTACCATCCCTAATTGTAGTATTAAAATTAGCTTTACAAACAATAAAGTTATGTAAATACGAATGAATCAGAACTTTATATTAAAAAAACTTAAAGAATGCCATCTATTCTTAAATAAAAATGTAAATAAATGAATAAAGTTAGACAAAGACTAGTAAGCAAAGAAGGAAACTGAAAATAAGATAAAATTAAAGATAAACAAATGAGAAAAAAGGTAATATTTGAAAAAAAAAATAAATTAACTTCTAACATTCATATGCACTAACATTCCATAATTTTTTTTGTATCAATGTGACGAAAATTTACAAAGATTTGATGTAATTTGAAGTGTTGAATGAAAGTCCTTTTGAAATTTTTTTATTCTCTTTTTTATAGAGAAAAAAATTTGTACTACAAATGAGTAGTTATTGGTCTCTGACCACGATCTTATTTTATTTATTCTCCAAACTTAACTACCCATGTTTTTACTATATCTTGATAGTCAAGTAATAGTCCCCATATTCATATCTATTTAAGGGTTACATCTATTTTCCACGTGTTATTTGTATTTTTCTAATTCGACCTGAAAAATTTTAGCTAATTCTTGTCGATTAATACATCTTTGTGTTGTTAACAATTATGTTGCGTCGAACTTTTGTACTAAAAACACAATAAAATTATAAATAGCATTTATAAAATTTATCACAGCAAAAAACTCTACCAAAATTTCACATGGTATAAAAACTTTATAATAAAAAAATTTGTTGAGAAATATATTAGATATATAATTATTATTTATATATTTTTGTTTATTAGATTAAGTTTTTGGAATAAATAATTTGATGGTAATAGAAAGAAATTGGTAATGCTACAACAGATACAAAATTAAAATGTAAATATAAAAAAGATTCACATCACCATAATTACAATATTTGAAATTACGATAATGATAACTGTGATTGTATGCACACGCGATTTAAAACTCAAATGGCTTCTAAGAATTATGTATGAGCCAAGGCATTTACAAGATTTTAGTTGTGTCGCATATAATTGCAGATAAAGTACCAATCACATCGTGTTTCTGTTTCAGCTTGCGATCACATGCAGAGATGTATCTCAAGATGCCACTTTCGAACATTTTAATTCTAATATTTTATGTGACATTTAGTTAATTTACCATTTTGTTTTGTTGCTGTTGCATGCACTAATCGCTATTCTAATATCGAAAACTTATTTTTCAAGATTATATATATATAACTTATCTCTTTTTACATGTCTAATAATTATGGGATAAAATTGGTTGATTTATTATGATTAATACTTTGCAATAATTATTTATTTATGTTTCTTTTGTTGAATTAGTCTTTAATTTTGTTCGTAGTGATCTTTTACTAAAAAAATTATTTTCTATTAATAAATATTATA
>NC_029790.2:121200607-121201648 GCF_000816755.2 Arachis ipaensis
CAAATATCAATAAAC
The DNA here is from genome assembly GCF_000816755.2 of Arachis ipaensis. NCBI lineage: Eukaryota > Viridiplantae > Streptophyta > Magnoliopsida > Fabales > Fabaceae > Arachis > Arachis ipaensis. The sequence goes on from NC_029790.2 coordinate 121,200,623, forward strand.
TATTACCCAGGTATTGGGTATATTACAAGTCTACAAGAAGCGGAAATCTCATTGTACTTCACCATTTCAGTAATAATACTTTTATTCTATCAATTTCTCTAGTTAGTTTTACTGAATGTTTAATTAAATTTTTATATATATTTTTTTTAATTTGAGATCGTCGTAGCATATCAAATTTTATAATTAAATTTTTACCGTGATAAAAATGTTAAAATTAGTTAATGAAATATTTTGTTAAATAAAACGAATATGTCTAACACTTGACTGAATATTTTGTATAGTTCAATAGAATATTCTATTTATTTTAGAGAAAATTTCATTCCCTCTACGAGATGTTAAAATGACACTCCTCTTCCCTCTATTTTATAAATTTACATTCTCCTCCATTCTAACTTTTAAAAAACCTTCTCTTTAATTTATTTTAAATTTTTTGTGTTAACTAATATTAACTTTATCTATTTTTTAAAAAAAATAAATTATTTTTTGAAAAAATACCCATTAGCAAAAATTTTATTTTTTATCATTAAATTTTACTTATCAAAATATTCTTTAATAAATTATTCATTTATTAATTAATTTATTTTTTTAAAAAAATTTAATAATTATATTATTTTTTTTAACACAAAAAGTTTAAAATGGATTAAAGAAGAGGTTTTTTACAAGTTAGAAGGGAGGAAAATGTACATTTATAAAATAGAGGGGAGGAGAGTGTCATTTTAGCATCTCACAGGGGAGGGAAGTGAAATTTTCTCTTTATTTTAATATTTTTATTATGATAGGGACTTAGTTACAAAATCTGATATAGTATAAGAACTCAATTGAAAAGAAAAAAAAAAAGTATAGAGATCTAATTAAAAATTTGGTGAAACTATAAGGGCGAAGTAATTAGTGGTGAACTCGAATCGGATCGGATATTGCCAAAATTCCTATCCAACCTGCACTAAAATTATCAGATTGGATCGGCTCCAATATATCCGCAGTTTTTTTTAGCTTGGATCCGATCCGATCTGCACATTTGCCGATCGG
>NC_029790.2:121201793-121216763 GCF_000816755.2 Arachis ipaensis
AATCTCTTTTTTCTATTCTTTTAAATATGTTTATTCTTAAAATAATATTAAATATATTTTTTTAAAATAATAAAAATAAAATAATACAGCATATATAATAATTATTAGTTGAAATAAATTATAGAAAGAATATTTACTTATTTATTTATTTTTGCGAATCCGTAGATATATGCGAATCGACAGATAAGATCTATATTCGCAATTTTCGAATAAAATTCAGATAAACACTATCAATATACGGATCAGATCCAATCCATGAACACCTTTAAAAAGTAATTAAACCTTTTATATATCATGTTATAAAGCTAAGTAATAAGTGAGATGTTGATGTAGATAAGTAAATTATAATAAATTAAATAATTTCATCTAATAATCATTAGAGATATAAAAAAGAGTAATTTATTTTTTATTTTGAGAGAGGGTTGGTATATAAAGTAATATTACACATTTTAAATCTTTTTATGAATTAAGTTTAACTAAGTTAAACAACAAAATTTGAAATAATGCTAATCATAATTGATTTTGGTTATGTTTGTTAGATCAACTTAATTGGATTTAATTAACCAAAAAATTTAAATGTATAGTATTATTCTAGTATATATATATAACATGAAAACATTATTATGCTATCTTGCAAGGCCTAGGAAGTAGAGATATAGAACATGGATGGAACACATACCAAACACTTGAATCAAACACAACACAACATTTTAAAAAAATTGTATCGTAGCATCTGTATGCTTATGGTGTATTATTTGTATCCGTGCGTGTCAATTTGCACACCTCATCACAGCTAGAGTATCGTTCAGATTTCTTAGAACCAATTACACGATTTTAAAATTTCAGGTTTGAATAATGTAACCTAGCTCCAATTATTATTTTGGTATTTGTTTCAATATATTTAAAAATTATTTTTTAAAATAGCCACTTGAGAATAATATATTCTTACATTTTGTTTTAAGTTCGACAAAAAGATTAAAAATAGAGACCAGCAAAATTTTTACAGAAACAAAAATTGGTCCCGCTAATAAATAGAGATAGAAATAGAAATAAAGATATTGGTTTTATGAGTCTTTTTACATGGCAATGTGGCGTTTGTCAACATAGGATATGAATGGTTATTGTGACCTCTCTACTCCCTAGCCTTTCTTTCATGCCTTAACTTTACCGTGCATCATGGTTATTCTTCTTGTGTCTGCATTTTCACATTCCACCACTTGCATCATTTCAAAGATTATATTCCTTTCTACATAAATCTCTATATATGCGCCTTTCCATTCTTTAATTAATGCTTGAAATGCCCTCTTGCTTTTATATGTAAAAAGTTGCATGTACTTGAGAGACACAGTGCTATCCTTGTAAGCTTCTTTTGCGTCGATGGGAGACCGTAGTTGTTGAAATTTACGTCTATTGGCATCTTTTTAATTATTCATATTCTTGGCGTTTTGTATGCCAACGCTTGGATTTTAGTACCAAGATGCTTTAACCCATCAAGTCAAAATGTTTAACATCTTACATACACTCTACTTTCCTATTACCATACTTTTCATTTCATCTTTTAATATCTACTTCATTTCAAAAACTCATTGCCAATCTCTCTCTCTCTCTCTCTCTCTCTCTCTCTCTCTCTCTGAGTGAGGTCGGCTACATGAATCAAATAACGCTATTGTACTCTATCATGTATCATGTTAACAGAGAGACCGTTTACATGTAGATCTCGTTTGACCACTTCATGGATGGTCTTCTTAGGTCTTCCTCTGCCTTTCGCCCCTTGTCCATCTTCCATCTCATCCACGCTCCTAACTGGATGTTCTATCGGTCTTCTTCTCACATATCAAAACCACCTGAGACGCGATTCAACCATTTTTTCCACAATGGGTGCTACTCCAACTCTCTCCCTTATATCTTCGTTCCTTATTTTATCCAATCGCGTATGACCACTCATCCATCTCAACATCTTCATCTCTGCCACACTCAACTTATGCTCGTGCTCCCCTTTAGCCGCCCAACACTTCGTACCATAAAGCATAGCTGATCTTATAGCGGTGCAATAGAATTTACCTTTAAGTTTTAAAGGCACTTTTTTGTCGCATATAAAACCAGATGCACTCTGCCATTTTGACCAACCTGCTTGGATCCTATGATTTACATCATATTCAATCTCTCCATTATCTTGTATGATGCACCCAAAATACTTAAAACTTTTAACTTTTCGTAGGATGTTTTCTCCAATCTTTACCTCTATATTAAGGTTTTCCCTTCTCAAACTGAACTTACATTCCATATATTCCGTCTTACTATGGCTTATGCGCAGACCATACACTTCTAGAGCTTCTCTCAATAACTCCAACTTCTTATTTAGGTCTTCCCTTGACTTTCTCATAAGGACGATATCATCGGAAAAAAGCATGCATCATGGCACAGGCTCTTGGATGTGCTCTGTGAATACTTCCAAGACTAACGTGAAAATGTATGGACTTAAGGATGATCCCTGGTGTAATCCTATACTAATAGGAAATTCTTCTGTCACACCACCTTGAGTCTTCATACTAGTTGTGGCCCAATCATACATGTTTTTAATTGCACGAATATATGCGATCCTTACTCTCCTCTTTTCTAAAACCTTCCATAAGACCTCCCTTGGTACTCTATCATACGCTTTTTCCAAATCAATAAACACCATATGTAGATCCCTTTTATTACTATGATACCTCTCCATCACCCTTCTTAATAGGTATATCGCTTCAGTGGTAGATCTGCTTGGCATAAATCCAAATTGGTTCTCTGTTACTTGTATCTCTTTTCTCAACCTCCGTTCTATCACCCTTTCCCATAACTTCATGGTGTGACTCATAAGCTTGATCCCTCTATAGTTTTCGCAACTTTGTATATCCCCCTTATTCTTGTAGATAAGTACCAAGGTGCTCTTTCTCCACTCATCAGACATCTTCTTTGACCTTAAAATCTTATTAAAAAGCTTGGTTAACCAGTTGATGCCTTTTTCTCCAAGACCCTTCCAAACCTCAATCGGAATATTATCAGGTCCTACTGCCCTGCCATTTTTCATTTGCTTTAGAGCCTCTTTTACCTCGAAATCTCGAATCATTCGATAGTAGTCAAAGTTTTGATCTTCTTCCCTTGTGCATAACCGACCAAGGCTCATAAGAGTCTTTTGTCTCTCATTAAATAACTCGTAGAAGTAGCTCTTCCACCTTTCATTAATCTTCTCCTCTTGAGCCAACACCTCTCCATCCTTATCATTTATACACTTAACCTGATCCAAATCTCTCGTTCTTCTTTCACGGCTCTTTGCGATTCTATATATACCTTTTCTCCTTCTTTCGTACCCAAAGACTAGTAGAGACCCGCTCTTGTTCTTGCTTCACTTACAGCCACTTTTGTCTCTTTCTTAGCCGCCTTATATTTTTTCCAGTTATCTGCGTTGCGGCATAAAGACCACTCTTTAAAGCACTCCATTTTTATCTTTATCTTTTCTTGTACACTCGCATTCCACCATCAGGACTCCTTGTCTCTTGGTCCTATTCCTTTAGATTCACCAAAGCTTTCTTTTGCTGTTCTTCTAATAACTTCTGCCATCTCCCTCCACATCTCTTTCGCGCTTCCATTCTCATCCCACTTTGCCTCCTTTCCTACCCGTCTTAGGAAACTTCTTTGTTCCTCACCTTTCATCCGCCACCACTTCGTCCTTGGGTTCTTCGTATGATGTCTTTTCCTCAACTTTTGCTCAATGCGAAAATCCATGATGAGCACCCTATGTTGTATTGTCAAACTCTCTCCTGAGATAATTTTACAATTAATGCAAAATTTCCGGTCGACTCTCCTCAACAAGAAGAAATCGATTTGAGAGCTTGTCATGCCACTCTTATAGGTTATAAGATGTTCGTCTCTCTTTTTAAAACATGTATTTGCGATGAGAAGATCAAAGGTTGAGAAAAAGTCCAAAATAGTTTTATCCTCGGCATTGATCACCCCGAAACCATGACCTCTATGAATACTCCCATATGCAGTCACTTCTCTCCCAACATGGCCATTTAAATCTCCTCCTAAGAAAATTTTATCTCCCAAAGGTATGTCTTGAACCAAACTCTCTATATCTTCCCAAAACCTTATCTTGTGTTGTTCGTCCGAACCCACTTGCGGTGCATAGGCGCTAATCACATGGAAAGCACCTCCCTCCACTACAAGTTTGATAGAGATGATCCAATCTCCCACCCTCTTGACATCCACTACGTCCTTCTTCCACTGCTTATCCACAATTATTCCAACCCCATTCTTATTCTTCACTTTTTCTGTATACCAAAGTTTGAAACCAGAAGTATCCAACTCCCTAGCCTTCGCACCAACCCACTTTGTTTCTTGTAGGCACATAATGTTAATCTTCTTCCTTGTCATGGTGTCCACCACCTCCATGGACTTTCCTGTTAGAGTGTCTATGTTCCATGTCCCAAATCTCAACTTTCTGTCGCTCCGACCTTTACCTTTTACTTTGTGAACTAGCTTATTTACCCTCGTCCGTTCACGAAAACGCGAGAACCCTTATTCATTTAACACTACATCCGGGCATCGATGCAGCGGCTCTTGCTCATTTGACACCGTACTCGAGCCATACAGCGCGTTGCTTCCGGGCAACGACCTAGCTTTAGCGAAATAATGCCTTTGATTCATGTCATGGAGATTCGACTATATTTTTATGTTGATTGTAATGAATGTTAAATAAGATAAGTTATGACTGTTTTTGGCTGATTTTCTTTGATTACCAAACATTTTCGTTTCATATGGAATAATATTATTTAAATTTAGTCATTATTATATTGTGAAAGAATGATATTCAATCCAAAATGATAATGACGACTATATTTAAAAGATTATTTTTATAATATTTTATTTAAACCTATTTTTTCAAAGACTTCTCTATAAACAACATTGATGGTTGAATTTGCAGATATTCCTACATGATTCATAAGTAAAATTTTTAAACATCTCTTACTCTTAACTCTTGAAAGTGCCACATATAGTTGGTCATGTGTAAAAACTGGTTTGGGCAAGCACAATCTAACATGAGATAAAGTTTGTCTCTGAAACTTGTTAATTGTCATGGCAAACGATACTATTATAAGAAACTGTCTTCGTTAGAATCTAACTGGGACGGTTTCATTTGTTGGTACCATATTCATTCTTGGAATCAGAGCAATATGACCAACATTGTTACCCATTAAGACTTCACATTCTATGACATGATTTCCAAACTTTCTCTTGGATTTCGTATCCAAATAGACGCCAGACCGCCTCACATGCTGAAATGTACCTACAATCGTAGTAATTCCTAATTTCATCAACAACTTGTGTAGCTTCTGACGGATCACCAGCATTGTATAGAGTAGCTGTTACGCGGTCATTACCCTTATGTACATACTTAAATAGATACTTAATAGAACTTGTTTGGCATGTGTATTCCACATTTATGTGGCACCCGAACTTGAGCAACAATTCTGGATTATACGAAACAATGAACTTATTGTCTAGTACACATTCCCTTTTTTTCACTGTTCGACCGTTATCAGTACGCCTATATTTGAAAAATTCGGCCTCATCAATGAGTGTTCGCTGTCTAAACTCTTTAGCATAGAACTTTGAACATGAACCATTCTTCATGCAAGGTGAATTCTTGTTGTACGGACCACATGGACCATTTACCATGTAATTTTGAATAGCTCCATGTAGATTTGGCCTTTCATTTTCATCAAGAATCTCAACTGTTATAGATTTGGCCTTTCATTTTCACATCAATTCTAGAGAGGAGGGGAGAGAAGTGTGGGAGTGGGAATGGATTACGGGCTTAAGCCATTGGGGATTCAGTTTTTTTTTAAGTCAAAACGGCACCGTTTGGAGAAGTTATTAACAAACCGAAAACCTTTTAAAAAAACCGACCAGTTCTAACGGTTCACCGATTAATCACATATACGACCGATTTTGTAATGAGTTTTTTTGTCAGACGATTTACTCATAACATCTGTTAAGTCATTTTTAAATTTTATAAAATTATTTATAATAATTACAAAAAGTGCTCATAATAAAAAATTTTAAAATTTTATAAAAATATTTTATTTAAAATTATTAATAAAATCTTAGTTGTACTCTGTTTCAAAATAAATAATTATAATGATATTAGTATTTTATACAACAACCCATACAAAAAAAAAATTCAAATTTCATACAATATTTTTTTGTTCATTTTTAATAGCTCATAAATACAAAAAAAAATATTGTACAGAATTTAAATTATTTTTGTATTAATTTTTATATAAAATACCCATAACATTATAATTATTCAGAAGTTGCATATAATTCGAACCTTATGAATTTAATTTACTACGTATTTGCCTAAATCGAATTTATTCAATTCGATTTATATAGAGATGTAAATTCGATTTATTTAATTTAATTTATTTTTGTATGTGGTATGATTTGATTGAAAGAGCAACAATTTATAACTTTATCTAGCATCAATAAATGTAAATTATGATTTGATTCTTCTATAATTTTATCTAGCATCAATAAAATTCCACTATCACTGGTTTTAAAAAAAAATTAAAATCTAAAACGATGGTTAAAAATAAATAAAGAGGATAGATTTAATTCTTCTATAATTGTATGCGTTTTTTTTCTGATTTGCGTTTTTATCACAATCCACAAGTTCTATGTTTTATAACTTAACGTTAATTCATATATAGTATATAAATAAATTTAATTAGAATAAATAATAATTTATTTATTTTATTTTAGACTTTATAAATGAAAAGACTAATTCACTAATATAATGAATTATAATGAATGTAATATAATTAATTAAGCAATATAAATTATAATAAATTATATTAATTATATTAATATTTAAATATCTAATCAAATCAATTAGTTGGTATAATTAAGTCAGTGTAATAAATTATATTGAATGAGTTAAAACAATTAAATCAAGAAACACTCTCCGAAGCATGCCACGTCAGTTTCATCATTAAATGCAGAGATTCTATTTTTATATAATAGAATAGATTACCAAAATTATTTATCAAATTATTAATTTTGTAATTAGTGGGGACCATTTCCTCTTCAAGTCCATCCCTACTTTCCATGAGAGTTTATTAAATACTACTACTTCTATACAAATATACTACTAGTCATAGGTTATATAGCTGAACAATTAATTAACTAAATCTTTTTGTCCTGTTCTCTCTCTAGGTCCTCAAATACCATCTGATTAACATCGTTGCTCTAAGATATCTTTTAAAAGGCTACAATATTGCTATTGCTGTAAAATTCTACACGTCATCAGTTATGCATGCACCCACTCTATAAATAAATCAATCCGTCTGATGTGATAGCACCTATGGCCCTATAAATACACATAAAATATTAAAAAAAATTTAAATATTTTAAAAATATTGATATTTCAATAATTTTAACGAATAATTTTAATTAATTTATTATATATTTTTATAACTAAATCAACGACTAAAAATATTAAAAGACGGATATTGGTGGTATACTTGAATTTCGTCGATCTAAAATATTTATTATCAACATAATAATTCTGCACATACAAGCGTTTTTTTATACAAGTCTTTACAAGTTTTTTATATTAACGCGTTTCGAACCATTACTGCACATTTTTACTGCATCTTCTTCTTCTTGCTGCAGGTTCTTCTTCTTCTTCCTCTTCTTCTTTTTTTTCTTTCGTTTCTTGCCTTCTCTTTCTCCTTCTTCATTTACGTGCTTTTCTCTCTATTTTCTTTTTTCGTTATTCTTGATTTCCATTGTTTTTTGACATCAAACTCTGAAATCGTTTTTGAAGAAGAAGAAGCAGCAGAAGATGAGGAGAAGAAAGAGAAAGAGTTCTGAATTATGCATAAGGTATATTTCAACGAATTTTTGGTGTATTTCTTAAATTCTTTGGGTGTACTTTTGTAATCCTTTGGGTGTATTTCTGTAATCATTTAGGTGTATTTTTATAATCGTTTGGGTGAATTCATGTAACCGTTTGAGTGTATTTCTGTAATCCTTTAGGTGTATTTCTATAATCGTTTGGGTGTATTTCTGAAGTTCCATTATCTTCAAATTTAGCAAGAAACTCGTTTTCATGGAGGAGGAAGAAGAAGAGTCATTTATAATGCATGGTGAGTAGTGCGCTTTGGAAACAAGAAGTAGTTAAATAACGTTCGTTTATTTACTCTTAAATGTGGGAGTATAATATGTGTGTTTTGTTGAACTTATGCCAATTTATAAGCTAAAAAGACTTATATGTATAGCAGGGCTTATAAATATGTGATATCTTTATATCTTATACACAACAAAATTAATGACCACCCTCACATGCACAAGTACTTGCATATAAAGGCGGGTTTGAAGCCCAAGGAGTCTCTAAAAGCAAGAAGCAAAAAGAGTGTGTTGCAATTGAGTCAGTGAGGTGTGTTCGTATATATATTTTATTTTGAGTTAATAATTCTCTCACAGGATTTATTTCGTGTAATGTGATAAATATTTTGAGTCATTGAATCCTATCTTAAAATTTAAGAATTTTCTATCATAAAATATAAATTAGTGTCCAAATAAACGTTCTGATTCTCAAGAATCTTGTCTCATATCCCTTTTGAAAAACTCCGTTATATCTTTCTCTTTGATTTCTTCTCTTTTGTATAGATCCAAAGTATACACCATACACTCTCCAAGAAAGAGAGGGTGGCTTTAGGAATTAGGACCCTTTTTTAATAGGCCAGTGTGTCCATGTTATGAGAATTGTGAAGAAGAAACGATGATCATGACCTTCTTACACATGAAAGCATTGATCTGTTTCTTCTTCTTTGTGTTTGTCCCCACATCGGGGAATGACCTCTTAAGCTGTGAGACAACTTCACCAGATGCATCTGGCTACAGCTGCATACAAAATAATAAAAGCTCTATTCAATGTGCAACATTTGCACTCATTCACACAAATCCATACTTTTCTTCTCTCTCAAACCTCACTCATTACTTGGGACTTAACCGTTTTGTGATAGCAAAATCAAATGGTTTCTCTCCAGAAAACACTGAAATCCTCTCCAATGATCAACCCCTTTTAATACCAATTGATTGCAAGTGCAGCAAACATGGTTTTTTCTATGCTGAATTGACCAAAACCACCATCAAAGGTGAGAGCTTCCATGGCATTGCTGAATCACTTGAAGGCTTAACTACCTGCAAGGCCATAAAAGATCGAAACCCCGGCGTGTCGCCTTCGAATCTCGACGGAGAATTCAAGTTGCTGATTCCATTAAGATGTGCATGCCCAGTTTCATCTTCTCAAGAACAAAGGGCTCTGCTTTCTTATCCTGTAAGTAAAGGCGACACGGTTTCGAATTTGGCTTCAAAGTTTAATGTTACCATAGAATCCATAATTTCTACAAATAATTTATCATCATCAGAAGGGTTTGAAACTCAAAGCCTTACACCTTTTACATGTCTTCTGATTCCATTGTTAAATAATAATCCTGTGGCTAAACCCTCTAATAATCCTGTGATTAGTCCACATAAGAAAACAAAAATGTGGAGGACTGAACTGTGTATTGGCCTAGCCGGTGTTGCACTTGGACTCTTCATTGCTTCGTTAGTGGGATTCTTTTTCATCAGATTGAAGAACAAGAAGCAGAGTGTGAAGAACAATAATAAGTGTAAAGAGTTAGATATGGAGCTTCAACATCTGAATCTCAGTGTAAGAACAACCAGTGACAAAAAAGTCTCATTCGAGGTACCTCACGAGGGGAAGATCCTAGAAGCTGCGACGCCTCGAAAGATGTTCCTTGAGACATACACAAGGGAGGAAATTCGGAACGCAACAGAAGACTTCAGCTCAAGCAATCACATTGAGGGGCCGGTGTTCCATGGCCGATTGAACGGCAAGAACATAGCAATAAAAAGAACAACGAACGATGTCGTTTCGAAGATAGAGTTCGGCCTCTTCCACCACTCAGTTCAACGTCACCCCAACATTCTAATGCTTCTTGGAACAACAAGCTTGCTAGAGGGTCCAGATTCCTACCTGGTTTTCGAGTATGCGAAAAACGGATCCTTGAAAGACTGGCTTCACGGTGGCTTGGCAATCAAGAATCAGTTCATTGCTTCATGCTATTGTTTCTTGACGTGGAGGCAGAGGCTCCGGATCTGCCTCGACATAGCCGGCGCCTTGCAGTACATGCACCATGTGATGATCCCAAGCTATGTTCATAGGAACATAAAGAGTAGGAACATTTTCTTGGATGAAGAGTTTGGCGCAAAACTTGGGAATTTCGGTATGGCAATGTGTGCTGAGAATGAAACTGAAGATCCACATTTCTATTCCACAAACCCTGCTTCTTGGAGCCTTGGTTATTTGGCACCTGAATTTGTTCATCAAGGTGTAGTTTCACCAAGCATTGATGTGTTTGCTTATGGGGTGGTTTTGTTGGAGGTTTTGTCCGGCCAAACACCCATAAGCAGGCCTAATGACAAGGGTGAAGGGAGTGTTTGGCTCACGGATAAAATCCGGTCGATTTTGGCGTCGGAGAAGAATGCAAGTGAGCTGAGGGAGTGGGTTGATAGTGCCTTAGGGGAGAACTATTCGTTCGATGCAGCTTTCGAATTGGCTAACATTGCAAGGGCTTGTGTTGAAGATGAGGCTTCTTTGAGACCAAGTGCAAATGAAATTGTTGACAAGATTTCAAGATTGGTGGAGGAGTTTCCGGATGGGGAACACCACATGTTAATCACCGAAAGCTCTAGCAAGCCATTGGTTAATGCTGTATGAAAATTTAAATCCTAAACATAAGTTTCGCTTATTTTGGCAATGACTCGTGCAATTGTCTTTATATGAAGTTGATATTTGAGAATCCTTAAATTATTGTCATTAACGGTTTTTAATTATCAACTTCACTGCATATAAGTTTCTCTAATTATTTTTTTGTCTTTCTAAGAAAATATAGTAGAGGATATACAAGTTCAGTACTCTTGTTGATGTGAGTGCATACCTAATTGCTATTTCTTGAAAGTGGAGGCAGAGAAAACACAAGTTCTTTGTCTCTCAATTTCTATAGTTGTGTTCTGTCTCTACTCTCTAGTACTTAACATAGCTATAGTTTCTTTCTGTTGGTATGTAGTTGGATCAGATTTGGATCTTTCTTTCCATTGTGTAATTACTATAGCAAATCAGAATAACGTACACAGAACTTTGTTATGTTTCCTTTTCATCAGATAAATAATAATATAGACACTATTTAAGAGAATTAGTTATGAGTCAATGGAGCATCTTTTATCTAATAGTGGAGACATTTAAAAGTGAGACACCTATTATGATCTAAAGGAAAAACAATAATTTTAGCAACTTGTGTGCTCGTTATTATTTTAAACGTGCTTTTTGTGTTCCGCTGTCATTCAAATTAGATATGAAATCTTCATCAGTAGCTTTAGAGACGTAGACACGAGGGGGCGGTTTTGCTCAGCCATTTGATTAAGGCATTAAAACAAAAGTAAATTGAGACCTTGGTGGACTACAAACTCGAGGAATGCAGGAAGGGGTGAAATCTCACTCTCAGTTCTTAAGGCCATTGATGAACTTTCGAAAATAATTGTATGCATGTAAGAAAATGGTCGAGTCACAAGGCCTATTTTTAATAATAATTTCGTTAGGTAGACAATCTTGTGAATAAGCAATCTTGGTCCACCGAAAGTAGAAAAAAAAACTCCACTCAAATTACCCAACAAAAAACTCTCTTGTTACTTCAGAAATTTTAACCATCCAACACATACCCTAATTTACCGTCTCTGCTTCACTCACCAGCCATGCTCGCCTATGTCGCTGTCTCCCTCACCGGACACCCTGGATGCCGCGGAGCTTCTTCTCCCTCTTGGTGCCACATACCGATCAGAAGCAACAGCACCAAGCAAGCCGGAGGCGGTACACCACCATCACCGCCAACTGCAACAACATCGTTGACACGGTACACGAATATTTACTTTACCATGTATGCTGATCATTGGTTTCCTTCAATAAATGGATGTTTGTTTTTTATTTTACTTAATTAGTTTAATCCATCTCTTATTATTGGGTTTGTAAAAAGCCAAATTTCTATAACATCCATACATGACCACAGCTATAAAATCATTATCATGGTTAGGAGCTGAATTTATAACTGTCTTCCAAACTTGGGATTTATGCGTGAGAATGGTATTTTTATTGATAATTTTGCATCTAAAATAGATAGTAGATTCATTCCCATTAATATTAATTACATGGTAAATTATATAGTAAAGATGTAAGTTTACATATCTTTTTTTTTATGAGATGAAAGAAGAATTGAAAAAAGTAAGATTCATATTTTGAACAATAATAAAATAATAAAAAATAACTGTAAAAAAATTTATATTCTCTTTATACAATTTTAATCTATATAGTAAAATGCTCCATTATATAATATATTAGGGATACAAATAGAGTAGAGTAGAATATACTTAAACTCGTATTCTATCCTATCCGCAGACAAATTTACACCGTATCCTATCCTACCCACAGCGGATCGGGTAAACAATCCTACCCAAATATATTGGTTCGCGTTGGATATCTACGAGTAGGGTATATATTGCCAACTCTAATTACCATTATCAACCATCCATAACAAAAACCACAAACCCTGGTGTCTTGCATCTTTGGTAATATGAGGTGGTAAATCCCATTCTATTCAAGACTACTAATGTTAAGAATTTCTTCATCATATTTGTTAGAATATAATTAGGATCAATTAGAATTATTTAGTATATATGAATATTTATTATAGAATATTACGTCTTTATTACGTCGGTGTTTTTCCGTGGTAGTTCTATCTGTGCTTCCTTCCGGCAGTTCCGTCTGCACCCGTTTTATCAGTTTATGCAGTTTTTTTTCCTCTTTATTTCATCACTTGAGTTTGAAACTTATTTAAAACAACGAAATAAAGAGGAAAAAAACTGCATAAACTGATAAAACGGGTGCAGACGGAACTGCCGGAAGGAAGCGCAGATGGAACTACCACGGAAAAACACCGACGTAATAAAGACGTAATATTCTATAATAAATATTCATATATACTAAATAATTCTAATTGATCCTAATTATATTCTAACAATATTCAAGAGCACGAGCTTCTTCTAAAGATTTTTTGGCAACATCACCAATTGGTAGCAACAACCACGGATCTTGTTGTCAACTTGCCATTAAGGAGGTGTGTGGTTTAAGTATTATTTTGTTATTCAAATTCTATTTTTATGGGAATCAAATATACTAAAAAAGAAGGTGAAATTTAAAATGATGATATTTTAATTTTCTGAAATCAAACTTGTTTGAGAATAATTTTTTAAACTTTAAACCAAATATAAAAATATAATATTCTCATATTAAAATTCTTAAAAATTATTTATAATTTTTCCAATTATACACATCTTAAAAGTCTTTAGTCTTAGAAGTATTAAATTCATCGCTTACAAACCATGTATATGGATGGTTGGTTTTCTTCAATAAATGGGTGTTTGTTTTAGTTATGTACTTGGCCTTTGTTTGATTTATTATGTAGATTGTGAGTTAATTAAATAATTGGTTGATATTTTTAATTGTGCTAGAATCAATCTAATTCTATATGTTTTTTACTTTGGGTTGGGATATTTTTAAATAAAATAAAGAAGAAAATATACCGCTCAGCTTAGCATTTGTTGTATTGATATTTTTTGTGAATCTAGAACTAGGGTAGTGTGAACAGAAATTCGATTGAGATGTTATTTGAATTTGTTGAATTTATGTTGTTCTCCTATATTTAAATTTGTGGAACTATTAGATACTTGTTCATCTTTTAAACCATTTTATATGATAGATACTATATTACTTTACTTGCTGGAAATAATACGGATGTTTAGTTTATTATGCACACAGATGGTTAGTTAACTTTTGTCATGTGTTTTGAAGCTGAGTTAGGTTAATTTTTTTCTTAAATTGAAATCGGTTTTGATTTGAGTCGTTTAAATCGGATACAAAAGTTTATTGGCTCAGTTAATACTATTGTTTTAAAAATAATTGAAGTTAGGTTGTTAATTTGATCAAAGTGCTGCATATATTGACTATTTTAACTTTACGTGTCATATTATAAAGGATATTTTTTGACAGAAATTTAGTTTGATTGACAAGAAGGAGCTGGCTCCCCTTCAAAAACTCATAGAATCATTGTTTCTAAATGTTGCAGCATTTTAGATTTCATTTATTTCATTTTAGTTCTTAAAAATTAGTATTATCATAGAATTCATCTTATTAGAACCAAGTGTTTCTCATCATATCTGTGTGGATGCGTGTTTGTTTTATTCATAAGACACAGTGTGATATTTTTCTAGTCTCAAACATATAGATGCTCTGTTCTTTTTTGAACTTGTGTGCTTCTATTGTTGCAAAATAATCAGGTGAATTTGAGTTAGATCCAATCCAATTAAATAAACATCCACTTATGAATAAAAATAACCATCTGCACACCTAGTAAATTGAACATCCGACAATTTTTCATTGTATCTACTTAAATCCAATACAATCAACTAAACATCCACTTAAAAATAAAAATAACCATCTGCATATCTAGTAAAATGAACATCTGACATATTATGGATTGTCCATAATTTCTAACATACGCATTAAATTTCTCATTCATTAGAGACTTATAATAATAGTGGCATATGTTTTATAATCAATAAATTTACATTCTACGTAAATGACCTAATTAAGTAGGATTTAGTGAGTTAATAACACGTTTGTAATAATAGTCCCCATGTTTGTGATAACAAGAGAAAAAAATAGATTAGTTAGTTACATCATGTTATTTGGGTAAATTTGAGATAACAATCTACCCAAAAAATCATGTAACAAAGATTTACACTCTT
>NC_029790.2:121216794-121217351 GCF_000816755.2 Arachis ipaensis
AAATCAATAAATAAGAGCAAAATAAACAGACAGAATTCTTATTGTATTAATCAATTACATAAAAGGACATTACAGAACTATGTGGGTGTATTTGTAGCAATACAAACAACAACAAAGCCTTATCCCACTAAGTGGGGTCGGCTACATGAATCAAACGACGCCATTGTGCTCTGTCATGTATCATGTCTACAGAGAGACCGTTTACATGTAGATCTCGTTTGACCACCTCATGAATGGTCTTCTTAGGTCTTCCTCTGCCTTTCGCCCTTTGTCCATCTTCCATCTCATCTACCCTCCTAACTGGATGTTCTATCGGTCTTCTTCTCACATGTCCAAACCACCTGAGACGCGATTCAACCATCTTTTCCACAATGGGTGCTACTCCAACTCTCTCCCTTATATCTTCATTCCTTATTTTATCCAATCACGTATGACCACTCATCCATCTCAACATCTTCATCTCTGCCACACTCAACTTATGTTCGTGCTCCCCTTTAGCCGCCCAACACTCCGTACCATACAACATAGCCGGTCTTATAGCGGTGCGATAGAATTTA
>NC_029790.2:121217614-121243372 GCF_000816755.2 Arachis ipaensis
CTTAAAACTTTTAACTTTTTGTAGGATGTTTTCTCCAATCTTCACCTCTATATTGGGGTTTTTCCTTCTCAAACTGAATTTACATTCCATATATTCCGTCTTGCTACGGCTTATGCGCAGACCATATACTTCTAAAGCTTCTCTCCATAACTCCAACTTCTTGTTTAGGTCTTCCCTTGACTCTCCCATAAGGACGATATCATCGGCAAAAAGCATGCACCATGGCACAGGCTCTTGAATGTGCTCTGTGAGTACTTCCAAGACTAATGTGAAAAGGTATGGACTTAAGGATGATCCCTGGTGTAATCCTATACCAATAGGAAATTCCTCTGTCACACCACCTTGAGTCTTCACACTAGTTGTGGCCCCATCATACATGTCTTTAATTGCCCGAATATATGCGTTCCTTACTATTAGTAAATTATTCTTGGTATCTTATGCAGCATTATTAACCAAGAAC
Organism: Arachis ipaensis; assembly: GCF_000816755.2. Classification (NCBI taxonomy): domain Eukaryota; kingdom Viridiplantae; phylum Streptophyta; class Magnoliopsida; order Fabales; family Fabaceae; genus Arachis; species Arachis ipaensis. The sequence continues at coordinate 121,218,075 of NC_029790.2, forward strand.
AACACCAACCTGAAACTAACATAATCAAGTCATATTCCCTTTGTAGTTTTGATACTAATCAGACCAATGACGGAAACAATATTACTGTATTTGTAAACGTCGCAATGCAGTTCTATTTTGCTCACTGTTTGCCATCCCAGAGTTTTTTGATGGTCATATACCGGCCATTTTCACAAACTTCTGGTAATAGCTAGCTATAAAATCTAGATGTCAAATTAAATAAATATAAGTTGCACCCGAAAAGTAAGTATAAGTGGGAGAAACAGAGTGGGTATTTTATATTTTTAAAATGAATTTTCTATGAGTAGTTGGTAGTTTATTTTTTGTGTAGAGGTTAATTTTTTTTAAGGTAGAACCACATTGGATACAAAATCAAAGGGGTAGTTATCAATGGACTTGGTGCAAAGATAGAGAAAAGCTCTGAGGAGACGGTAATTTGTCCGTATTGCATTCAGTTATTTTCCTTCTCATTTAAGTTTTTTTGTACTATATCTTTAATCGGACATGTCAACCATTGATCAATTTATCGTGGATTGAAGTTTTATTTAAAAATTTGTTATTAGTTAATAAATTATGGAAAAAAGACAAATAGGTCTCTGAATTTTTCATTTATAGATATTTTACTCCCTCAGAATTGAAAAATACAAAAAGATCCCTGACCATTCAAAACGCTTGACATATAGGGGTGTAAGTTACCGAACCGAACCGAAATTTACCGCAAAACCGAGCCGAAATTTACAACAACCGAATAGAAAACCGAAAAAATCAGTTTTTTTTTTGTTTTTTCCGAATTAAACCGATCGGTTCGGTTCGATTTTGGTTGGCTCGGCAGAATCGAACCGAACCGAAGAAGTGGCTTAGTAATGCATTGAAATAAAAATTTTAGACTTAACAAATGTGTTTGTTTTATGTTTAGTTGTTGGAATGAGTTGAAATTGTGTTGAATTTGAATGTAATGTAATGTTATTTCAGTTTATTGATTGTTTTAAACATCATTTTACTGAGATTAATTTTCTATTAGTTAGGATTTAAAAACTAAAAAAACCGACCGAACCAAACCGTTTTTGGTTTGGTTCGGTTCGGTTGTCGCACAGACAACAAACTGATTGGTTGGTACTCTGTGAAAATCGAATAGATCGGTTCGGTTGGTTTTTGGTCCAAAACCGAACCAAATCGAACCGATAACACCCCTACTGACATATGGGTCTTCCGTTCAATTTGCTCTCTAATATCAAACAGACAAGGTTGGTGTGGCTCCCATGTGTCCATTATAGAGTTATGTGTCCATTACGGTGTCAATGTGTCATGTACACAGGAGGTGCCCTAACTCTTCAAATTGGTTCCAAACATCATTGCAGCTATATAATTAGGGGATTTTTGTGTTTAGGGCTCTGTTCTATGGCCAGTGAAGGAGGTTCCTCGAGCACGTAACGAGTTCGATTGCCATCTAACATTCGTTGCGTGGAAGGTAGAGACGAGAAGGATGACATTGCTCCAATGTGCAAATGTGAAGCGTATGCTATATTGTATAAGTCCAAGACGCCAACTAACCCCCAACCGGTTGTTTCTTAGGTGCCCCTTCTTCAAGGTAACATGGTTCTATGAAGCTTAAAGCAGGTTCATGTATTTAATTGAATTTTGATTTCCTTTTTAATCTTGCAGTTGAAAAATCCATTTCACTGCAAGTTCTTTGTCTGGCTTGATGATCATGTTGCAAAAATTGGGAGTACAGAGAAGTAAATTTGTGACTATGAGGTTGACAATATGGAGTAGTACTTGTGCAAGAATAAAATAGAATAGAGACTAGTTAAGTTGGAGAGGAAGCTTGCTTATCTAGAAAGGAAGAAAAAAAACTAATATGTTGGTTATTCTTGTGTGTTCGTCAGTAACTTGTGTTGATGTTGTTGTAATTATAAGTCTTGAAAAATAGATAATCAGAGAAGTTATGCATTGTTGTTGTAATGAACTATGGCATGACATAATTCCGAACATGTGCATTCGACATTATGTCTTTCAATGCAGGCAATAGACCCTGACAAGTCATTCATTCGATTAGTTAAATTAGAAAGTGGCATGATCAAATTTTATGAACTAAATGAAATTACCTACAGAAACTAAGGTACTAACCTTTTGCTGGTCGGACATACAATTCCAACCATGATGTTGCACATCTCCAATATCCTCTTGTAGAAGGGTAAGAAACCACTTCCATGACTCCTTCGATTCAGATCTAGCCACCACAAAGGCAATCACATAAAACTGGTTGTTAGCATCCTGTGTCACAACAGACAGTAATTAGCCCCCATGATAGGTCTTGAGAAATGCTCCATCCAAATGAATCAAGGGTCTGCATCCACTCTTAAATCCAAGCTTGCATGCATCGAAACAAATATACATTTTGTCAAAGGTAGGAGGTGACTGTGGAATGGGAATAACATCTAGCAAGGCAGTAAACCTTGAATTGCTTCTATGTATCTCCATCAAATAGTCCCTTAGCTTTTCATATTGTTCTACCTCGTTGCCCATAATCCTATCTTTTGCTTCTCTTATAGCTCTATAAACCATCTTAGGGTGTACAACAAAATCAAACTCTTCTCTTAAGAAATCAATAGCTTCATGTGTGGTCATGTGGGGGATGGGTGGTCATTCTTTTCTCCACCTTCTTGCTGATCCAGTATTGGTCAGCTGCATTACTTCCTAGATCTCTTGCACATGTATGCTCATTCCTATATGTTTTCACCTGAAAGCACTACAGCTGTTTATTGTAGGAGAGATATGCAATCCAAGAACAATCTTTATCCTTGCAGCCAACTCTAACCCTTTCTCTATCATTTTTTTATCTAGACCAACCTCCTCCTCTTAGCGATAAACGAATCCTTCACAACCTCTTTGAACCTCTCAATTGTAGCAAATCTTGTGCCAAGATCAAATCTCCCTTCTCCAAAGCCATACTATTCGTCAAACGCAAGCCAATGTTGTTTGTTCCCTTCATCTTCCGATGAGACAGGGGTATGTAGATCCTCATATTCATACTTATACACGATGTCCTCATCCTCTGTGTCTACATCACTGACATATTCTGCAATTGCTGGCCTCATGTTGGGTTCCCTGGCAGGCCTAGCTCTATTGGGCTGTTTTGTAGGCCCACTTGTATTGGGCTATTTAGCAGGCCCATTCATCTTTGACGAACTTTCTCCAGTTGAGCCCACCCTTCTTGCTTTAAACCTCTACCTTTTAGACACATGTGTGGCTTGTTTTTTTGCTTTTCCTGGGGGTTCAATGTGTTTCCTTGACGATGGAGACACTTGTTTTCTCTTTCCTTTGGTAGTTCTAACACTACTGCCCCTATCATCATCTTCACCACTCTCACTCCCACTTTCATAACCGGGAGATGGTAGTTTATACAACTCATCTTCCTCACTGTCATCACTATCATGATCGGTAGATGAGTCATCCAATATCTCCAACTCATTTGGATCCACTTCTTCCTTAACCTCATCATGTTTCTCACAAGCACCATCTGCGATCTTAGGATCATCAACAGGATGATAAAAAATGTAAAACTCATAAGTGTCTTTGTTCCTCAATTTAGTCTGTCGCATTTGGTTGATCCCTGCATCCCCCCTCAGTACATACAACCCTGACTTTATATCCTTGCTTTTCGGATCATACCAGTAAGCCTTCTTATATAATTGATATCCCAGTCCTTTGAACAACGTGATCAAATCTCCAAAATTAACAAAATCCAAGTCCATGGGTGAAAACCTCTCAACTTTACTATGAAGATATACTAACTCACCGGCAGGTACCCTTGAAAAGTAGCCCCTGTGATGGAACACAGGAACACCAAATACATCATCCATCTGCAACATTTTTCAATACACAACACAACACAAAACCATACATTATTAACAATGATTCAAAACCTCACTAAACATTACCCTAAACCTCACTAACCCCACACAACTAATTAGCCACTACCCCCACTTACAATCTCTATAATCACATACTAAGACATGTATGTATAACAAATAAAAGGAAGAAGTACAACAAGTTTCAACAACAATATACTTACTACTCTCTGCGGCAGACACAACTACAACAACGAAGCTTCACTGAAACTGTTTCACAGAACACCAACGCCGACACGATGAAGATGAAGTGTTGTATTTTTTGGAGGGAAAACGTCAGTGCTAGGGCTTTCTGTAATTGTCTATGATTGATATGGGCATCCTTGACATATCTGATATGAAGTGTTGAACAACGTTTTTCAAAACGTCATCGTTTTAGTGCATAAGGACCAATATGTCCCATAACTTTCTATAACGGACCACGTTAGTCCCGTTAACAACATCTTGGCGATACATACACACACTCTAGGCCACATAAGCACCACCTAATCTGAATCCGTAACATTTGGCCAAGCAGATTAAACGGAAGGACCAATATGTCAAGTGTTTTGAATGGTCAGGGATCGTTTTGTATTTTCCAATCCTAAGGGAGTAAAATGTCTACGAATGAAAAGTTCAGGGACCTATTTGTTCTTTTTTCATAAATTATTACACATATAAGGCGGACTTTAAATTTCTAAAATTTATTTAAACAGAATAGTGCGTTAACTATTAGACCACCTAAATTAATTTCTTTTCATTTAAGTTACTTTAATTTGTTGTTTTTTCTAGCATGTATTTAAATGTTATTTGGGCACGTTAGAAGAAAGGAAAGGAAAATTAAAGAAAAATTTTAGTGGGTTCAAACTTTTTATTTAAAATAAATAAAATGTAGAGAAAATACAAAATAGAGAAGTTACGGATTTATCATATATTTATAAATTTATCATTTATTCGAATAATTTGTTTATATATATATCCGTAAACCCTAAACCCTAAACCCTAAACCCTAAATTTTTCTTTAATTTTCCTTTCCTTATATATATACGTGTATGCCCATGCGTGTTATCTATCAAAATTAAAATATGATTAAAATACTCCAAGGAGAATTAAAAAAGAAAGATTTTAGAGAACTATTTTTGTAAGTCATCAAAAGTGTTCAATCAAAATTCTGAATTATTAAACTTGTGAATAAATTCAAATACATTTCTAGAATCTTTTTAAATTAAGGATACCACTTTGATAAAGACATTAAAAATGTCTTTTTTTAAAAACGTTTACATGTGTTATGATATTATTGGACATCTTTATTAAACCGGTTAATACTTTATTTTTTAATAAACCAAAACAAAATCGATTTATTTATAGTAATTGTTCATACCCTGGCCCAACACTAAGGTCCAGGTTTAAATGAAAAGACCCAGTCCAAAGGATTGAGCCTCACCCCACACCGACCTTCCCCTAAAGAAGTTGGTTCTCACTACGACTTGCTCTAAAGAAGTCGGGGACGAAGATTAGCTGGCAGATAAACACTCACTCAAATGAGTAATTGCCCCTAAGATCTCTCAACCCACTTCCAGGAGCCATATCCTAACTTCCCTAAGATAAAGGGACGGTTATCCACCTTAAAAGGTGGAACTACTTCAACGGTGGTTATTGGCTCCCTGCTATAAATACACTGACACTCCTTAGGTATCTCTAAGTCCCAATACTCTCTAGACCTGCTCACGCCCTTGCTGACTTAGGCATCGGAGTGTCTTTGCAGGTACCACCCCCATTCACTCGTATTCACAAGTCGGACGGAGGCCCTAAAGACGCGAATCCGCTCGAAGGCTTCCTTCCATAGACGATTGGACCAACCCAGCGAGTCCAGCCCAATAATCTCCGGTTACCCATCGTAACATTGGCGCCGTTGCCGGAGACCCGAGAGATCAACCAGTAATGGCGGACAAATCACCGAAAGAAGGTCATACGGCATCTGATTCCGAGCAGGAAAACCTGGACACCGGAAACAACGACGCAAACCCAACTCCTCACCAGGAAGCCAGCGATCAACATCGAGAAGGCACCTCTAGGTTTAAAAATCCAAAGGTAAACTCCTCGGATGAACGAGAGTCAGGAAAGGAAGAACCACCCCACGCAACCGAGCTAATGGGGTTGGTCCATGGCCACCAAGGTCGTTTGGAACAGTTGAAACAGGAGTTAGAACAACAACGAGAGGCAGAGCGAAATCTCAGGGGAGAGATAGAGCGACGAAAAGAGTTAGAGGAAAAACTCTTAAGACTAGAATCTTCTCTGAAAAGTCGAAACTTCCGTGGCGACCGAGAAGAGTCGCCCCTGGGAGGAGAAGATCCGTTTAGTGAGGACATCATAAGGGCAAAAGTTCCAAGAAACTTCAAAAGCCCTGATATGAACCTCTATGACGGAACCACAGATCCGAAGCATCACTTAAGCAATTTCAAAAGTCGGATGTATCTGGCTGATGCTTCTGATGCAACTCGCTGCAAAGCCTTTCCGACTACCTTGTCAAAAGCGGCGATGAAGTGGTTAGAAAAGTACATCAACATGGAGAAAAATGCCAGACTACGAGAGCCGAGTTGGCGAGCTGGGCATTTCCACTCTGCAAAAGAGAAGGAAAGAGAGCCCAATAAAAAAGAAGAACTCGGTCTCGACAGGCCAAGGAAATATCACTCTTATACTCCTCTAAAGGTTTCCATGGTGGATGTATATAGAGAGATCTGCAACACTGAAAGGCTGCCACCTCCCAGGCCCATTAAAAATAAAAAGGGAGGAAGTCGCGGCGATTACTGTGAGTACCATAAGATGTATGGTCATTCAACAAAGGATTGTTACGACCTTAAAAATGTGATAGAAAAGCTGGCCAGAGAGGGTCGGCTTGATAGATATCTCATGGAAAGGTCGGACAATCACGGGAAGAGAAAGCGAGAGGATGGGGACAGGAGAGACCCACCACCACAAACTCCCGAGAGACATATACATATGATCTCGGGAGGATTCGCGGGTGGAGGACTCACCAAGTCCTCTCGCAAGAGACACCTCAAGCGAGTTTACCAGGTCGGGAGTGAATCACCCGACCTCCCCACAATCTCATTCACAAAGGAGGATGGGCAAGGAATAATCCCTGGACATGATGATCCAGTGGTGATAACCATGATCCTAGCCAACGCCCACCTCCACAGAACTCTAGTAGACCAAGGGAGTTCGGCAGATATCCTTTTCAAGCCCGCATTCGACAAACTAGGGCTGGATGAAAAGGAGTTAAGAGCCTACCCCGACACCTTATATGGATTAGGCGACACGCCAATAAAACCACTGGAATTTCTACCCCTCCACACGACCTTCGGAAAGGGGGAAAAGTCCAAAACTCTGAGCATAGACTTCATAATCCTCGACGTGGGGTCAGCATATAATGCCTTGATTGGCAGAGCTACCCTAAATCGACTCGGAGCGGTGGTGTCTACCCATCACCTTTGCATGAAATTCCCGATATTTGCGGGGATAGCAACGGTGCGAGGAGATCAGAAGCTGGCAAGAAAATGCTACAATGAAAGCCTGAACCTGAGAGGGAAAGGCAAGGAAGTCCACACCATAGAGCTCGGTGGCACAAGAACCAAAGAAGAGCTGCGCCCACAACCAGGAGGAAAAACTGAAGAAATACAGGTCGGTGAAGAGGCAGGAAAAAATACCAACATAGGAGCCAACTTGGAAGAAAGCTTAAAACAAAAGTTGACAAAGCTCCTAAAAGAAAATTCCAACCTCTTCGCCTGGAAAGCTTCCGACATGCCAGGGATAGACCTCAAGCTCATGTCCCACAGGCTCTCTGTCCACCCAGGGTCTCGACCTGTACAGCAGCGAAGGCGTAATCTCGGCCCAGAACGAGCTCAAGCGGTGGAAGAGCAGGTACAAGCACTCCTAGAGGCCGGCTTCATCAGAGAAGTTAAGTATCCGACATGGCTAGCAAATGTAGTGCTAGTCAAGAAACAAAACGGCAAGTGGAGGATGTGCGTCGACTATACCGACCTGAATAAGGCATGTCCCAAGGACCCATATCCGCTCCCAAGCATTGATACTCTAGTGGACTCCAGCTCAGGGTATAAATACTTGTCGTTTATGGATGCCTACTCGGGATATAACCAGATCCCGATGTACAAGCCAGACCAGGAAAAGACATCGTTCATCACACCTAGAGCAAATTATTGCTACGTAGTCATGCCTTTTGGATTAAAAAACGCAGGGGCCACGTACCAAAGGCTGATGAACAAGGTGTTCGCTCCCCACCTCGGGCACTTAATGGAGGTCTACGTAGACGACATGCTGGTAAAAACCCGGGAAGAGGCCGACCTTTTTACGGACCTCACGCAAGTTTTCAACACCATAAGGGCGCATGGGATGAGACTAAATCTTGCAAAATGCACCTTCGCGGTGGAGGCTGGAAAATTCCTAGGATTTATGCTAACCCAAAGAGGGATCGAGGAAAATCCTGACAAGTGTAAAGCTATCCTAAGAATGAAAAGCCCGACTTGCTTGAGAGAAGTCCAACAACTAAATGGCCGACTTGCAGCCCTTTCCAGGTTCTTGGCAGGGTCAGCCTTAAGGTCCCTTCCACTGTTCTCTCTGCTGAGAAAAGGATGCCAGTTCGAGTGGACTCCAGAATGCAAAGAAGCGTTCCAAGAGTTCAAAAAGTTCTTGAGCCAACCTCCAATCCTCACCCGACCTCTAGTGGGGGAAGAGCTTGTCCTATATTTGTCTGTAGCGGACAAAGCTGTCGCATCGGCCCTAATACGAGAGGATGAGGTTGGACAGCATCCAGTATACTTCACCAGCAAAGTTCTACAGGGTCCCGAACTAAGGTACCGCAAACTAGAAAAGTTTGCGTACTCCTTAGTAATAGCCTCGCGGAGGTTACGGCCCTACTTCCAAGCCCACACAATAAGAGTCCAAACGAACCAACCCATGAAGCAAATCCTCCAAAAGACGGATGTTGCAGGGAGAATGGTTCAGTGGGCGATAGAGCTCTCCGAGTTCGACTTAAAGTACGAAACTCAGACAGCGGTAAAAGCCCAATGCCTCACCGACTTTATAGCGGAATATGCAGGAGATCAAGAGGAAAAGTCGACTACATGGAAACTATACATAGACGGATCCTAAAAAAAAAAAAGGAAGTGGTGCAGGCATAATACTAGCCAATGAAGGGGGAACACAGATAGAAGTTTTTCTCAAATTTGAATTTCCAGCTTCCAACAAGCAGGCAGAATATGAAGCCTTGATTGCAGGATTAAAGCTAGCAGAAGAGGTCGGTGCAACCCAGGTGCTGATATTTAGCGATTCCCAAGTAGTGACCTCCCAAATAAATGGAGAGTATCAGGCTAAAGACCCGAATATGAAAAGATACTTGGAAAAAACTTTGGAGCACCTCGGGCGCTTTGCAGAAACCGAGATTAGACACATAACTCGGGACCTAAATAGCAGAGTAGATGCCCTCTCCAAGTTAGCCAGTACCAAACCAGGGGGAAATAATAGAAGCTTGATCCAGAAAACTCTCCAAGAACCCTCTGTGATGAAAATAGAGGACAAGCAGGAAGTCCTTGAAGTGACCGGGTTAAACCTTGGGTGGATGAACCCCTTGGTCGAATACCTAAAATTCAACATCCTCCCCAAAGAGGAAAAAGAAGCCAAGAAAATCCGGAGGGAAGCACAATACTACACTTTGGTGAAAAATACCCTCTATAAAAGAGGAATATCAATACCATTGCTAAAGTGCGTACCAACCTCAAGGACAACTGAAGTACTAGAAGAGGTTCATAATGGGATCTGCGAAAACCACCTCGGAGCCAGTCACTAGCAAGAAAAGTAATCCGAGCTGGGTTCTATTCGCCGACTTTGCAGAAGGATGCCACAGATTTTGTGAAAAAGTGCCAACCATGCCAGATGCACGCAAATTTCTATGTGGCTCCTCCCGAGGAGCTAATCAGTATAACTTCTCCATGGCCCTTTGCAAAATGGGGGATGGATCTGTTAGGACCTTTTCCCCAGGCCCCAGGACAAGTCAAATACTTAATTGTGGGAATAGACTACTTTACAAAGTGGATAGAAGCATAACCATTGGCCACGATCACTGCCCAGAGAAGTCGGAGGTTCCTCTACAAAAATATCATCACAAGGTATGGGATACCTCATTCCATTACCACAGATAACGGAACCCAGTTCACCGACTCTACCTTCAGAAGCCTAGTAGCCAGTATGAAAATAAAATACCAGTTCACCTCGGTGGAACATCCACAAGCAAATGGACAAGCGGAGGCAGCTAACAAAATCATACTGGCGGGACTAAAGAAAAGACTACAAGATGCAAAAGGAGTTTGGGCTGATGAGCTCCCGCAAGTGCTATGGGCCTACTGGACGACGCCACAATCCGCCACAGGAGAAACACCCTTCCGACTTGTCTATGGCGTAGAGGCCATGATACCAGTAGAAATCAGCGAACAAAGCCCAAGGGTGATCCTTTATAATGAGGTCGAATTGCTCCCCGAAGTCCGAGAGCAAGTCCAGATAAGCGAAGCAGCGTTGAAACAAAAGATGACTACGAGATACAACAGAAAAGTCATTCGAAGGAGTTTCGCCCCAGACGACTTGGTCTTAATCAGAAACGACATTGGAGTCAACAAGTCGGGGGAAGGAAAGCTTGCTGCCAATTGGAAGAGACCATACAAGATTAGTGAAATCTTAGGAAAAGGCTACTACAAAGTGACCAACCTGAGCGGAGCTGAGTTACCTAGGTCATGGCATGCTTGTAATATGAAAAGGTACTATAGTTAAATGCGAACTCTACTCCCTGATGTACTCTTTTCCCAACTTCACACGATTTTTTCCCAAAAATCAAAGGGTTTTTTCTGAAGAAGGGTTTTTAACGAGGCATCACAGTAGAGACTAAAGGAGAATGGATTATCAAAAACCCTTAGTAGCAGCGAAAGTACCTTCCCAAATAAATAAAGATCTTTTACAATATCTCTTATAAATTCCTTCTCGTTTGTTTTTCTTTCTACGAAACGCGCCGACTTAAGCTCGACAAAACATGAAAATCCCATGACCGACCTAGATGGTCGTCAGGATAAAACGATGAGGTACAAGTCGGTGTAAAGAGGTTATAAAAGTTGATCGTGAAAAACTTGGAAACATTCCGACTCATAAGTCAAAGTGAAAAGTCGAGCAGCAAAGAAAACGCATCGCAAAAATAACCTAAGTCATAGGAACTCAATAAATCAAAAAATTGAGTATAAGGAATACCAAAAGAGATCGAAAAACCTAAAGACTGTCCTAAGTCCTTAAAGTTAAAAGGCTCAAAAAGGACAAACAGCCAAGAAAATGTTTTCAGAAAAGATCAAAGGGGATTTTTCAAAAACCAAAGTCAGAAAAGCATACACAAAAAGGTAACTTAAACCCTTATCCAAAAAGGGTATTTTTTGTTAACTTAAACCCTTATCCAAAAAAGGGTATTTCTAAGTATTTTTGTTTACGGCCTTAAAAGGCCAAGGAAAATGTCAACAAAGTCACCACCACGACATAAAAAAGAGTTTAAAAAAGAGGGTACCCACAGGCCGGGCCCCCATATAGCCACAAATATTTTTAAAGAGTATCACCACCAGAGCCGAAGGGAGTAGTCGGATCACCACCAGAGTCAGGGAGAGTAGTCGGAGCGCCATCAGGTCCAGGGAGAGAAGTATCCATAGGAGCCAGAGAGGAGGTTCTATGAGCCTTCGAAGAACTCGGAGCATCCTTGGAACGAGGAGGGGACTCCATTATCCTTTGCCCCCGAGTCTTTAAATCTGAATCGGTGATATACTTGGGAGAAGGGGGAGATACTATAGCCCCATCAATAACGACCTTGTCAGGATCCAAGGGAGACAGATCCAGGTCGGGAGCAAGAACTCCAACCTGCTCCTTAAAAATCCTCCACGCTTCCTCAGCCCTATCAGCAATGGAGTCCTCCAACTCGGCATAAGCATTCCGAGTATTCAGCAAATCTTTCCTCACCTCCACGAGATCCGTGAACAGGATCGAATAACTCTCCTGTGCCTTCAACCTCAGGCCCTCCTCCATGTTGCACTGAGCCTGCAACTTCCTTTCTTTTTCTTGGAGGCCATCCCTCTCTTCCCTCAACTTTGCGACCTCTTCCCTCAGCCCTTTCTCCTGCTCCTGATATAAGAGAAGCCTCCCCTCCAACTCTTCAACCCTCGAGGTTGAACCCAAAGAGCTGAGAGGAGTCTTCTCAAACATATCAAGAAACTTTGTGCATACCCCCGCCGCCCTGATACTCTCCTGAGCCAGAATAGTGAGGTGGTTCCGAATAGAAACATCATCCATACCTATGCGGGTATGGGGATAGATGTATTTCCGGACAAATTGAGGTGCATCCACTTTAGCCTCACCTTCAAAAGAAGAGATAGACTTTAAAGTCTTGCGCTTCTTCTTCTCTGGCTCAGGGGAAGATCGGGGGGAGGGGACGGCTGAGAAGAAGCCGAGGAGGAAATAACGATGGGTCGAGAAAGAGTCCCCAAATTTTGGGAAGAAGGGGGAGTAGGAGGAAGAGGAGAGCTAGTTACCCTGGCGCCGCCAGTCCTGGCACGGGACCTTGCCTTGGCCTCCTGGACTCTCTGGTAAGACTACCTGGAATTCTTCTTCGCCATCTCTATAAAAAACAATCAGTAGCCAAAAAGTCAGCAAAACAAGTCGGTAAAAACAAGTCGGAAACAAAGTGAATAAATAAAAGCTACCTAGTTGTGTCTGGACAAAGGTCGGCGACCCCTGGAGAAATTTTTTGGTATCCAGATATGGGGCCCTCCCCCACACTTCTCGGAGGAACCCCACAATGGCTGCCTCCACCTCATCCAGAGCATCCAAACCATATTTCTCACAGGGGAAAGCCTCTAGCCAGTACAGAGGAAAGGGAGGGGAAGAACTCTCGTTTAAGAAGAAGGGGTGGTGACCCTCTACAGCTTGAACTTTGAAAAAATAATTTTTGAAGTCATGGAAGGATTCATCAAAAAGGGTGAAGACTCTCCGACCTTGTATAGCTCGGAAAGACACCCATTGTTGCTTATTATTTTGTCCACTGAACGGCGTAGTCATGTGAAAGAGAAAAAAGAAAATCCTCAGGGACGTCGGAAAGTCTAAAGCATGGCTAATGAACTGGTAGATTTTCAGAAAACCCCAAGAGTTGGGGTGAAGCTGGGTAGGAGCAACTCGGTAGTGGCGTAGAACGGCAACCTCAAAATCAGAAAAAGGGAGAAAAATGCCCAGGCGGGTGATCATACTCTCATACATATAAAAGAAATGAGGGGCTACTTCAGAAGCCCTCCCGAAATAAACCCGGTCTTCCGGACCCGGGACCACCAATTCATACTTCGGCTCATCCTCATCAGAGATACATAGTCTATGATGAGTGCGGAGGTTGGTGATAAAAATCGGTGTCGACCATAGGTTCCTCCCCTAGGACCGTGACGTCAACCCACTGAGCAAGAATTTCTACAGAAGACATTGTTTCCTAAAGGTTGACGAAAACCTACAAAGGAAAAAGAAAAAGATCAAGAACAGGGTCTCTAAGGGGGGCATGGAATCAAACTGAAACCTACAAACCAACTCCTCTCTCCAAAAAAGTAAAAGAATGCAAACAGAAGCACTGCATAAAAGAGAAGAGGAGAAAAAACTAACCTTTACCTGAGAAAAAAGTAGAGGAAGATGAAAGCCTTCAAATGAAGAATTCCCCACGAACAGATGAGAAGGAAATTTGAAAAATCGCAGAAACGAAACAACGAGAGAGAGGGAAAGTATTTATAGACACGTTAGGGGCATAATGGTAAAAACAGAAAGCGGTCATTAATGAGTGAAAATCAAAAGTCACAAAAGTCACGTCGGTTCCGAATAATCACGTCGGTTCCCTCACAAGTCGGCTACGACCCCGAGTAGAATACTCGAACCCAAGTCTTAAAAAGAAATTGGGCTTGAGTAGGGGCACTGTTCATACCCTGACCCAACACTAAGGCCCAGGTCCAAACGAAAAGACCCAGTCCAAAGGATTGAGCCTCACCCCACACCGACCTTCCCCTAAAGAAGTCGGTTCTCACTACGACTTGCTCTAAAGAAGTCGGGGACGAAGATTAGCTGGCAGATAAACACTCACTCAAATGAGTAACTGCCCCTAAGATCTCTCAACCCACTTCCAGGAGCCATATCCCAACTTCCCTAAGATAAAGGGACGGTTATCCACCTTAAAAGGTGGAACTACTTCAACGGTGGTTATTGGCTCCCTGCTATAAATACACTGACACTCCTCAGGTATCTCTAAGTCTCAATACTCTCTAGACTTGTTCACGCCCTTGCTGACTTAGGCATCGGAGTGTCTTTGCAGGTACCACCCCCATTCACTCGTATTCACAAGTCGGACGGAGGCCCTAAAGACGCTTATCCGCTCGAAGGCTTTCTTCCATAGACGATTGGGCCAACCCAGTGAGTCCAGCCCAATAATCTCCGGTTACCCATCGTAACAGTAACAATAAAAAACCCAATTGTCCCATATAATTATTAGACTCGATTTGATCCGATTGATTTACACAATTTAAACCAAATCATGTTTAAATTTTTTATAAAAAGACAAATATATCCCTGACTTTTATTTTGCGAACATTTAAATCCCTAAAAATTTAAAAATACAATTAGGTCCCTAAAAAAACCCCTGCCCAATCCCAAACCGAAGCCCAACCTCTCACTAATCTCTCAAGCTTACCCGAAAAAGAAAAAAACCTAGCCCTAGCGTCTCTTCCTCTCACTAGCCTCTCCCTTGCTCACTAAAGCTCGAGAAATCTCAAGCTCTCTTCCTCTCTCGTCTCTGGTCTCGCACCCAAGGTTCTCGTCACTTCCGTGTCGTCAGTAGTCACCGTCTCGCACTCAGTCGCGCTCGCACGCCTTCTCTGAGCTGGTCGTCGCCGGCGGCAAAAGTAGCTAGTCATGAAGCTGATTGTTGGAACCAAATAGAGATGAGCATGTCTCCCTTGACAATTTCAAAATGGAGCTACCTTCAGAGGAGCAGATAAGATTGATCAAGAAAGCAACATTGTTGCTGGAACCACAGCTGGTATTGCAAGTACCTCCAAAGAGTGGGAATTTGGCTGCAAAGCCTGAATCCAAGCCTATCGATAGACAGGTAATACTTTAATAGTCAGTGTTGTAGGAAGCATCTCTGTATTTTGAAATCACATTTAGGTCACGTGTGAATTAGTAATTACTAATTAAGTATTTGGGTTTGAAATCATGACACTGGGGGTTGGTTGAAAAACTTTAGTCATTCTTCTGCATCTGGTAATTACTGATGGACGGCATAAGTTGGTTTGAATTAGTAATAGAAGCAACAGATATCAACAAGTCATTTTTAGCACATTATTAGCACAAGAAATCAAAATACGAACCATTTTATAATAGAAAATTTTCACACAAACGTAAATTTAATATATAATCTGACATGTTTGAATATATATAATAATTTATGAGTCTCACCTAACATTTATGCTTCAACATTAAACTTGTGTATAGATTTATAGCAATGCTTGGAGCATCAATAAGCTGCTGCCTCCATAATCAACATAAGACATAAATGTAAAGCTATAAAGACAAGTAGAAAAAACACTTGTGGAGAGAGGCAGAGCATGATAGAATTGCAAGTTACTAGCTAGCTGTATGTGCTAGTTTTATTCTCAGTCATATCCAATACATTAGATACACCATAGTTATATTGATGAATATAATTTTGTGAATGAAGAAAAATAGTTGAGAAAATTGCTAGAGGTTGAGGAAGACAAACTCTTCCATAGCAGAAAAGATATAAGAAACCTGATGAATCGTGAAATAGTAACCCAATTTTTATTTACGTCTCAACCTGCTAAGGGTCATATAGGTTTCTCTGACTAACTATAAGTGATCTCTGTTATTAATAGAATGGACATATAGTTTTCTAGTTATCTGGAATCTGGATAATAATGTGCTTTCAAAATATAATGCACTGTGTTAAAATGGACAAATGCAAAGTGTGTAAACTATTGCGAGTATTTCCAATACTCATGTTTGACTTTTTGCAGTGGTTCTTTTGTAGCTGCCAATGCATATAAAGATCGGTTGGCTCTATTTTCTGTGTCGGGGATTGGCAATGATATTGTTGATGAGGTCTGGAAATGATTTTCTATTCATTGAAGGTGATGCTCTTTTGACGGGTATGTTCTCTGCTTATTTGCAGACAGGTATGTTCTCTGCTCGGACCTATTTTGTGTTCTTGGCTTCTTCGGTTATTGGAAAGGATGGATGCATGTAGGTTTCAATTTGGATGCCTTACATATTTTAGTACATTGATTGTAGTACATATCATAGCGTGGAGTGTGGGCATTGAATAGGCTCACCTTAGCTTGTACTGAACTTTATATAGAACTGGGTAGCTAGAATAAAATTTCACGTCACTCGGTCATAGATGCTTTGAGGCCTGTCATGAATTATAATATTAAAAGGTTAACAACAGGAAAATGGAAATTAAAGCTATTGGTTATTCTCATGATGAAACTGAAATCTGATTAGCTCAAAAATGTAGTCTAGATGTATAAGACATTAAGAGATGCATCTCAAATTGGATTTAGCTTAACATAATGCATATGCGTATTACTTCAAATATTCCATAATTCAGTGAATATCTTCATGCACAGTCTAATTTTTAACTGCGGCTGTGATCATATTCCATTTGTCCAGGTCCTCTTTCTCATGTATCATTATTTTGCCGCGACAGAGATATACAATGCAATATGTGTTTGTATTGCTGCATATGTTTGGATGACTGGATTTGGAAACTTCTCATATTATTATGCTAGAAAAGATTTCAGCCTTGCTCGCTTTGCTCGGGTGATATATATGTGGTGTCTATTCTGTATCCTTAACTTGCTACTCTTTGTTCATAAAACAAGTTTTGAACTCATTAGACTTCAAACAGATGATGTGGCGGCTTAATTTTTTGTGGCCTTCTGTTTTATTGTGCTTAACAATGACTACATATATGTCCAATGCACACACTTTTCACTTTGATGGTGTATGGAGCATTGGGTATATATAGCAAGTATAACAAAAACAGCTTAGTGGTGGATGCAAAAATTCTTGCATTCTTTCTTGCGGTGATCTTGCATTCTTACATGTAGCGTATTTGCATGTTTCAAGATGATTTGTTAATCCAAGAATATAAGCTTGCATGTTTCAAGCTGACTTGTTAATCTAAGAATATAAGTTTGCATGTTTATATCTTAGTAGTATCTAAGAATATGACTTGAGCAATACACACCGGATGCCTCTGTAACTTCTAAGGGAGAATCGAACATGAACTTCTCTGCCTTGGACGAGAAAGTAATCTATTTTTTGGCTATAATACCCGAAGATGCCTTACTTTATTGGAATGCCTTTTTAACATGTCTTTAGTTATCTTTTGTGATGTTTATATTTTCTGTGATGTTACCTTATTATTTAGTAACGCGTCTTATTTTATGGCATCTTGAAGCTTGAAAAGGGTGTTGTCGAGGCACTATAGACGATGATTCGCGAAGCTGTTGTGCAAGGGATAACAACAGTTCTCCCAGAGTTTGTGAAAACGGTTGGTTCCTCATCAAAAAGTGAGTGATGGTGTAAAGTTTTTGAATACTGCTCCAGTTGTTACACCACCGTCGGATACTTTGAAACGCATACTTGACGCCAACCCCTCAATGAGTGACGAACCAGTCACGAAGAAGAGGACTCCGAGGTGCAAGGGAAGAAAGCGTGGACTACCGGTCTCCGAAGTTAAGGTTTTATGTTTTTATTTTTAAATAACAACTATTAAATACTACTAAGATAGCATTTGATCAAATTAATACACAATATATGATGTTATAGTTCACAAAGCACAGCATTCTTCAGCCATTGGATTTGCCACTGTCCCGATTTAGGGGTGAAGAACTTTTTAGTATTCTCACATATTGTAATATTAATGTTAAGTCATAAAATAAAATATGTTCCTCAACTTCTCCTCTCTTTCCTACTAGATATGAGGTCTGAGCTTCACTATTGAAAGCTTTAGGCTTGTGAGTACCAAATTTTTTTGTCAGCATATTGTACCTGTTAGTGACATTGGAAGGCTGATTAGAATCCTGATTAATACTAGGGAGTTAAATTTCAATTGCTAATATGGGAATTTGATTTATTGATGTGGTGGAAAGCTTATCGGTTGAGAGAATTGTATTGACAAATAAGTAACATCAATGCTTAAAATAATTATCGTATTTTTTGGATTTGCAGAAAGAATTGCATTTTGGGGAGAAGCTTTCTTCGGGTCGTCCATGGCTTTACTACAATAATTACAATCCAAATATGGACGGAGATGACATGCCACATGTAAGTGCTTAACTTTTAGGATAACGTTAATGTTAGGAATTTTTTTTATTTTTTATACGTAGAAAAAGTATCTGGCTGATTTTGTGTGTATACTTTGAATAAATAATTAACGCTATAATATTGTGCTTTTTCATCCTCGGTTATGAAATAGACATATTCACAAATCTATATCTTGTACACTAACGTGTAGGACACATTTCAACTTTTTAAAATACATGGAAGATTAAACAAATGGCATGTAAAGATGCTTAGTAATTAAGTTGGTAAAAAAATCATATTTTATCAAAATGCAACTTTAGTATTTCTATTAGTGATGTGAGTGTGGCTTTAGTTAGTAACTTATAAATATTTTTACTATTGTTTAAAACACTTGCCTTGTTTTCATGTGATCTAAAAACTATAGATTCTAGTCGTTAAATTATTTATATTATTTTTTTATTTCGCTTTTTTTTTCGAACTTTGTGTTGATGCAAAATGAATGAGTACCGAACTTCTTTTTATGTTGACATTATTTTTATAGTGTTTGGATCTTTTATTTCGACTAACTAAAGAGATGAAATTTTTTGATAAAGAACTGGTCATTGCTGCTTACATCTTTGGAAACAATTTGGATCTAGAGTAAGTAAAAATAACCCATTTCTCATTTTAATTGCTAATTTGTCATGTAATTATTTTTTTAACCTTTTCTAAATCCGTAGTATAATATTCTGGTTTTATGATTTTATGGAAATTCTTGTTCCAAACGATCATTGTCTTAGCACACGCAAGACTCTTTTGACTATTATGCCCGACAAGTCAATAGTTGGTGATGTAAGAATTATTTTCACAGTATTTATTTATTATGCTTGCAAAATTATAAAATTTGGATTAGTGTAGCATAACCATGATTGTCTGTACTGTAAAACTCACAAAATTAGTAGATGATTAATCAATAAATTAAATTTTAATAAAAGAAATTGAAAATATGAATTTTATAATTTAAAAAGATAGAGCTAATTAAAATAACAATTTTGACACTAATTTTAAAGAATTTGACCCAAGATTAGACCGAATGAGCCAAACCGGATGAATCGGGCCCGTATTAGGCCTAAGGTCCAACTCTACGATCGCCACATCGTTTGCGGCCACGCGTCCGTAGTAACGATCTCTACAAAATCTAGTACTCCATTAGGTAAGGAAGCCACGTTTTTATTTCCAATTTTTCCTCCTCCAATTTCAAAAATTTGCATGTTATGAGGTATTGAGATCTTTGAATTTTGATGTCATAGAGGATCCGATTAGCTTGAGAAATTAGCGGAGTTTTGTTAGCTTGAGACATGGTGAAGGTAAGAAATCCCCCAAAACTTAGTAAATCCCTTGAGTATATGTGTTGGGTATTGATATTTAGTATATAAATGTGATAATATATGTTAGGTAGTGTATATGTGAGATTGGAACTCATTTGAAGAGATTGGAAGCTTGTTTGAGCCTTGGGTGCTAAAGTTTCGATATTGGAGGCTTGTGACCTCGTCAATTTGGGTGTTTTTGGCTTTGGAGAGTTATCCCGATTTTGTCCATCAAAGATGATCTATTCGAGAGATTCAAGAAGCTGAGTATTATGGACCTTGCAGAGCTGGAGTTGACTTCTGACAAACTGCATAGGTTGTTGGTTACACACATTGTCCCTCATTTTCTATTAGGGGTGGCAACACTATCCGAACCCGCGGGTACCCACCCCGCCCCTACCCGC
This sequence comes from Arachis ipaensis, assembly GCF_000816755.2. Lineage (NCBI taxonomy): Eukaryota > Viridiplantae > Streptophyta > Magnoliopsida > Fabales > Fabaceae > Arachis > Arachis ipaensis. Next base: position 121,238,157 of record NC_029790.2, read on the forward strand.
TCGGGGCGGGTAATTACCCGAATAGATTGTTTACTATTTTTTATGTTGATGCTCTGTATACAATATTTATAAAAGAAAAACAATGCATCAATGAATATAAAATTTCAGTTTCTTATTAAAATTTACACCAGTGAATGTAGGCTGATAATTTTTCTAATCCTGATGGTTTAGTGACTCAATCTACTCTCAGCTAAGCTTTATTTTGTATCGTCACTGTAAATCTATTTAGTGTTTGTTACCAACATTCTGCTTGGATATTGCTATCTTAGCAACTTTCTTTAAACTTTTTGCACAGAATGTTGTTGGCTTTCAGCGAGAGGGCAAAGGGTCAGAAGTTTTCAAAGAATGCTTCAGATCAGGAAATGCTCGAGATAGTCATGTCTAGGTAACATAGGTGTTTCCTTTCCTATAATTGGAATATGTCACATTTAGAACTATCTCAAAATATGGTCGTAATATAATGGTAAGGTTTTTGTGAACTATGAAAGAGATATATGATTTGCCATGTGCAAGGATGCAAGTTTTTTGGTTCTTGTACAGAGGATCTCCTATCCTTTTATGACTAATCTTTTATAGGTTCTTTCTTCCTGTCATTATAATTATTCTCTTACCCCAAGGAAATAAAAAGTGCATCGTCTTTATAACTAGAGGTGTACGGTTCATTATATCTAAAAAGAAGTTCTATTTCTCTTTGGTTAATACCTACTGAAATGGATTTCCAACTCTATCCCTTTGGGGTTTGAGGAGTGAAGGCACTGTTTTGGTCTCCATCTCTTTGATTTTTCACTTAGACTGTTTTACAATGAAGGGTATAAGTGCTTTTATGAAGAACAATTGATCTGGTATTTGATTAAATGGCTATATCATTTTTCCTGGGCACATAATGGCTGTATTGTTATATCTTCTGCTAACGTGTTTCTGACTTATGGTTTTAAGTAAGCTGTGAAAATCGTGCTCAAGATCAGAATTGAGAGAAGAATATGTGATGGGAGTACGAGTGAGAAAATATACTTCTCATTATACAGAAAAATAGAAAGAAAAGTCACTATACCATAATCCTAGCTACATCTATATATAGCGCTCACTAATAGCTAATTAACTTCGTTAGCAATGCTAAAGGGACTATCTAACCTGATGCTGAGTCAGCTCATCACTTCTACAAATAACACAACTAACTATTAGTTACAACTTGCCAAAGTAAAATATGCCAAAACAAAAAAAACTAACTAATTTACATTTTCATTGTAAGCTATTCTAGATTAAATAACTGTATATTAATAGTCAGAAAAATATATGACTTCGCATAGGAAAATAATTTTAAGCATTGTGCTGTTTCTGTTTAAACTTCTGCTTTGAGATATACCAGTTTAGAATAATCTACCCTGGTTTTTTTTATATATGATTTTTTATTTTTATTTTTATATAGATTCCCAATGTTTGAAAGTATACAGAGTTACTGTTAAATTTTGATTTAACAAGAGGACAAAGATATTTATAAGTTATTTGCATTAAAAATCTCTTAAATCTTATCTGTTATCATGAAAGATTGAAATAGATTATAAATAATAACGACGATGATTAGTTTAGTAGTGATCACTTTGTTTTTGTAGTATTTTTTACTTAAGTATCATGGTTTAATATTTGCATTTATAAATGTAGGTATGAAAAGGAAATCAGGCACCCTATTCAAAACTTTATAGGTGGAAAGTTGGCAGAGGCTCTGCTTATTCAGGTAGTGTAGTTTACTATTTATGTATTAGATGCAATGTATATTTTAGTAGTTGTTGATAATTAATTTCATTATTTGTAGTTACATATTCAGAAGCTTAAATTGGATATTGAAACGTGAGTTTTACAAATCCAAACATTTAAGTGAGTACTTCTCATTGTTTTAGTTGATAAAAATGATATTTTGACTAGGGCAATGCTGGAGCTGGACCAATGAATTTTGATAGTAAAATGTGTAAGACCTATAATTTTTAGAAAAATTTTATTATGAACTAATTTTAATTTATTTATTCATTAAAGACTTTATTTTTATAGATTATTTTATTAAAAGTAATTAAATCAAATTTTCATAATTAAAATAGAAATTTTACTTAATTTTATAATTATTGAATAATTTTCTATATTTATACTATAAAGTTTAGTAGTTATAAAAGAATAAGAATTTTATATGACTTAGTTTAAATAATTGAGATTTTGAAATGGTTGAGTAAGGTTTGAGGAATATTTGGATGGGTGGCAGAGTCCGACTTTTAGAGATGCTGTTGAAATTTTTATAAAATCGGAAAGCTTCGTTTGAAGTTATTATTTAAAAAAAATTATTTTAAGGATTATATGTTTTAAGTTTGATTTATTTAGAAAAGAATGAATTATGTTTTGAATTAGAATTATTGATGAACGGAATGGGAGGTGTGATAATGAAGAATAATGATTGAGTATGATTGAGGTATGATGATGAATGAGATGAGATTGAGAATGATGTGGATATTGACGAATTATGATTGAATTATTCATATGGCTTATGAATTTGAATTATCCGAGACACGAGTTTCCCTGGGTAGACGCAGTGGCTTGCCACCACTTGCTCCAGGTTGAGATTTGATACTCTGTTGACCCTCTATCGCAAGATGTGACCGGGTACTTTTACTTCCCGGATTCTCCCATGGGCATGCATGTATATATGGATTTTGAATATTATATTAAATTTGAGCTTGGAGTTTGACTCCATGGAATATTATTGAGCTTGGAGTTTGACTCCATGGATATTATTTTTTAGCTTGGAGATGCATGCACAGAGGGACTGTCCAATGGTTAGCTACCAGGACATGTTCGATTGGCTGTATAACCGACAGATGAGCTCATTAGCCATAGGGCATGCATTCATCATATGTATCTATGTGACATTGTTTGGGTGTGCATATTGGAATTGGTTTGCCTATATGAATAATCATGTTTAATTGCTAATTGCTATACTTGACGTAACTGCTCTTGATTGTGTTTGAACCTTATTATTTGTGTTTGTGATTAAAATTGGTTGGGTTGTGGTGAATTAGATGTTGATTGAGCTGTTTGTTCTTGAAGCCATGATTGATTATGTGATGGGCTGAAGGCCGTGTTTGGTTTGTGTTGTGGTTTAGTAAAGTATGAAATATCAAGTTGGTTCATCATAGACTTAATGAACCTATGATTGGAACATGTTGATCATTCATACTTTTAGAAAACTTTTAAGATTCTTTTATCTAAAAAGGGAGTTTGGATTTCTGGTTAATTAACTGATTTCTTTTTAAAATGTTTTGAATTTTTTTATGGTTAAACCATCGGTTTTCAAAGGATTCATAAGACAACGATAATCACTGAGATTGAAAATGATTTTCTTATTAAATATCTTCTTATGATAATTCTAAAACTCCGTCGTGAGACCGTGTGGTTAGGTTCTCACCCCCCTACAGCTTTATCTTTTCAGGAGACAGATGACGAGGCTCACGAAGAGTTTTACTGCGTTTTGCTTATTTGATGTTGTTGTTTTAGTTATTCTTTATTTTTTCCTCACCATCAATATTATAATTTGTAAGATGGATAGGAATTGTAATGATTTATGTATATTATATTCCTTAGCTACTTATGTAAGATCTTTTGTATATATGTATATACTGGTTTGTGTTATTTAAAGTATTTTTTTGGCTTTTCAAAGAAAACAACTATAGATTTCGAGTCAAAGGCTCTTATTCTATTATTAAGTATATGAAGTCATCGTAATACTTCTTGCTATCAGAGTGGCGCAGCTAGAAGTGTGACATTTTGATAGTGATGGTGTTATAAAATGTTCTAGCATTATCATCATTGTTTAATGTACAATAAAATGGAAAAAGGAAAGCATTAATTCCCCACTTGGTCTAAAATCTAATTTCTAGTTTAATTGAACCAGTTGATATAGATTTTAACACACTGCAACTTCATCAAAATGGTGGAGTTGCTTTGATTACACTCTAGACAGATTTTCTAAAAGTTTCTTACTCGTTTATATGATTCTTGAAACCAGTATGTGGGAACTAACAAAATTTTATGTATTCATGTATTGTATATTTGGCATGATTTTAAATATACATTGAGTGAATCATATATGGTGAGCTGCAGGCCAAGAATGCTTTTTGGTATGTTTCTAATTGCTTACACAAATTACATCAGCTAATTCTACTTTAACTTTTATATCCATCATCCATCAAAACTCCGATTATGAAATCTCTAAATTCAGACATTACTTAAAAAATTCATTGAATGATTACAGTTACCGGCAGAACGCACATATGATATTTATATATTGTTATATGAGAAGCAGATAAATTAGAATCTATCCCTAACTCTCAAAATAAAATGACAAGCCCCAACTAAAGGATCTCTAGAAGTAACCATACCAAGACCATCAAACCTTAAAGCAGAAATTGATAAATTATAAAACCAAGTTATGGAGGAACTGTAATATACCAAGAGGAATTGTGGCGAAAGGGGGCCGAGATGACTGCGAGCGGAATGAAGGCGTGGGACTGACTGTGAGACGGTGACGAGACAGGGAGCAACGAAGACAAATCTCGGGATCTGCTGCGTCTGCCGCCAGCGACGACGAGGGCAGGAATGGCGCACGATCGCGACTGAGTGCTAGATCGGAGACAGTGAGAGATATCGGAGCTAAAAGAGCGATGATGAGCTTGAGTGCGACACCAGAGACAGTAAGAGAGACCAGAGCCGAGAGAGGGAGAGAGCTTGGGCGGGAGAACACGCAGTGAGCCACAGAGTTCGAGCTTAACGTTGAGGGAGGAGACTTAGGATTGTTGAACGACGTCGTTCTTGCAAGTTAAAAGAAAGAAAAAAAATGACCCAGTCCGATTATGTAAACGGGCCGAATTGAACCGAATCTGATGGTTATGGTCTGAATAATTAGATTTATTGATATTATTATAAAGACCGATTTTTTTTTTAATCTTTTAACTATTAAACCGATTTATTAAATACATCCAATCATAATTTGACACCTAAGCATCCTTAAAAAAATGTTTTACAGTAATTTTATAGGAGTATCCGCATTAAACTAAACCTGTAAACATATTCTAAATGAGTATAAAATATCTAAACAAAAATTAGTATTATGTTTTGTTCCTTTTTTACTTTTCTATTATCTTTTGTGTGTATATATGATAGATGTACACCCATTTATG
>NC_029790.2:121244271-121244746 GCF_000816755.2 Arachis ipaensis
TATAGCATTCGTCTAACATTTTTGTTCTCTTTTATATGAAGAACTCGAAGTTTCATATAAGTGAAACATATATAAGGTTGCTAGTTGCTTGTTAGCCATTTATTTGTGGTTAAATTTAAAATTCTAGTCAACTTAATTCTAATCTTTTGGTCCATGTGATTCGTTAATCGTTATCCAACATCGAACACTGAATTTTTCGTTGGCTTCTGCACCGTCCAACCTGTATTTTTAAAGTTCTTTCATGTGAAATTAAAGGTTGGAAGAAATAGAACCAAACATTTCTATCTATTATTATACACACAAACTAGAAAATGGTATCTCAATAATATATTATTCTGTTCTCACATCAATTTTTTCTTTTAAGTTATAATTTTTATGAAATTTTGAACTCTTTTATTATATTTTTTCATCTTATAGACTACATTATACTAGCATCATCTCCTAAAACTAAATAATGTTTAATATCACCATTAAG
>NC_029790.2:121245798-121247919 GCF_000816755.2 Arachis ipaensis
GGATTTGTTAAAAAGAAGTTTGAATTTATTATAGTTCAACATTATAATTTTATTTTATTTAACTTTATATAAGTGATGATATATACTTTTTTTTTCTATTAAGTATTATCCTGTTAAATTATTTTAATTAAATAGAATTTGCATGAGTAACTTCGTTTGAATGTCAATGAATATATTATTTTTATATTAAAAATGCTATGTGTTTATTAAAATTAGCTATTAAAATTAGTTATTTTGTATTTGTATATTGTTGAGTTAAGAAATTAACTAAATTAATTAGTGATGACAAACATTATTTTTGGTAAATAAATAATTAGTGTGGATTAATTATAATTGCATATTACTAATTATTTATTGTTACAGGCCAAATCTTAGCAGCCCAAATTGAAATAAAAATAATATAGTAAGGCTGATGGGTCAATAAATAAACAAAGCTCATAAGGAAACAAAGCTGAAAAATCAAAACGGGCCATGCAAATAAAACCCGATCCAAGCCGTGTCCATCAATTCAAGTTGATCACACCAAGCTTCTCATACAAGATTGAAGTCTTCACTCTTTCTCATTGTTTCCAAAGCAACGTTCCTTTCCTCTCTGTCTTAGTCAAATCACTGAACTTAGAAATAGTAAGAAAGAGAGCTTAGTCCCTAAGCTAGTCATGAAAGAAGAAAGAAAGAGAAGGTTAAGCAAAGAAGGGTGAGGTCTAATCATCCATATCAAGAAAAGATCAGAAAGCTCAAGGTAATCCATTTCCTCTTGCATGCAACACACTTTCTTTTCTTCATCTTCAACTCCCTGTATCTCCGTTTTGAGCTATATGGAAAAGAAGATTTCTGTTCTTCTTTGTTATAAATCCACGGTCTCAAACAAGTCTTGGGGACCAAGTTGATTTTCAAGGATTCAGATTAAGTTGACCATTGGAAGACTCTTGTGGTTGTTGCTTTATGGCTTTCGGTCAAGATGGAGAAGTCAGAAGCAAAGTTTCTACTCTAAGGTTTAACGAGAAAAAGTGAATCTGTGGGTTGGTGAAACTCAAGGCTCAAGGTGTTGACTTTGGAAGAAGAACCCAATAACATGCAAGGAGATAAAAGAGGCTTGTTGCTCATTCAAAAGGCAAGGAGAGAAAACCAGAGTTTGAGAGTTGTGTTCTGTAAAGAAGTTCCTCTACTTGGATAATGTTTTCTTTCAAAGAAGCATTCGGCCAATACTAAAGAACTCAATCTGAGGTTTGCAAATCTGGTTTTGTACATAGCGAAGAGGCTGTTGATGAAGTCAATCTCCTTCATGTTTTACAGATTGTAATGTACTTTTCTATGTTTATCTTTTTGTAATTTCTTGTGAGAAAAGGCATTGTGAGAAAGTTCAAGTAAAAGCCATGAGTGAAAAAAAGTTGAGTGATACACTTGAGAGAAAAGCCTAGAGTTATTCTCTGATTTCTTTAGGTATGTCGATGTCTTGTATCTTGTACCTGTGAGGTATCTTTTTCTTAGTTGGGTTAGCACTAAGAGTGAATAGTTAGGTATTAACAAAGCCAATGTCAAGTTAGGTTAGAACTTGAGTGTGAAAGAATTGGGTCAATCCTGTGAAATTGGTGTATGTAATACTGTTAATTATAGTGAAAATTCTTCCACTGTTGTGGAGGAGATTGGATGTAGGTTGCATAGCACAAGGCAACCGAAACAGGATACATGCTGGTGCTAGCTTTTCTCCTCTCTGCTTAGTTCTGTTTTCTGATATTCATGAGACAAAAATAAATTGTCTCATAAATTTCCGCTGCTGAGTACAAACAGAATCAAAATTGAAAATTTGTTTGAAAAGGGTCATAACAGCAACTTAAAAAGAAGGCATAGATTCAACCCCCTTTTCTAAGCCTACCAAAACTTTCATATATATATATATACCGTTTAATTCATTTTAATATATATTTTGTAGTCTAACATATATTCTAGAAAAATATTAGAGAACTATCAGATTTTTTTATTTTTTGCCATCACTTTTAGTCATTAATCTAATTCTTTTAGTTTAGTAATCTAAAAATATACTTTAATTAGCCCATACTTTTAAATATTGATAGCTAAAAACAATAAATTTTAATAATTTTTTAACATTATTTTATATTTTAT
>NC_029790.2:121247982-121256172 GCF_000816755.2 Arachis ipaensis
AGCAGGTCAGCCTATTCCTGCCCCTCCTTATCAAAATTCGTCTAAATATGAGACAGGTCGGTCCATCCCACCAAATTACTATAGATTTATAACTTGTTATCCCATCCGGTTAAAGGACTGACTGGTGGATTAGCGGGTCGATCCTCTTCTTTTTTTTTTAAATATTCTAAAATAATATGATTTTAAATGTCAAACACATTTAAATCACAATGTTAACCATAATAACTTAATAAATTTCAAACACAACAATAATAAAACATAAACACATAATTTATACATAAATTCATATCAAATAATCAAATTACACTTAAAACAAAACACACAACATAATCTACAAATCAATACATAAATCAATTGTCAACTTCTAAATTAATAAAATTTAAATCTGTTCCAAAAATTAAAACACCGCCTTATCTAACACCTTGAGAAATCACATCTTCACTTTCGCCTACAATTAAATGAATACTCAAATTTAGAATAAAAGAAATAAATACTTAACCTAAATAACAGAACAATATCTAAATCAGTAACTACTAACTACATCGTCAATAACAGTAATCAAACAAAATTAATAAAAAAAAATTTAAATAAAATCAGTACAGTAATCAAACAGAATCAGTAATCAATAATAAACATAATCAATAATCAAATAGAATCATCAAAGTATCAAACATCCCTCCCACAAATAAAAATTAAAAGAAAAATAAAAAAATAAACAAATAGTAATAACCAGTAGTTACCAGATGGGGAGCTTGCCGCCGTTGCCAAGAAAGCCAAAGACGAGCTGTGAAAGAGGAGAGACGAGTGCGCTGCCGCAAATGTGAGGAAGACTTACCACTGCCGAGAGACAGAGTTGTCAGAGAGGAGAAACGAGCGCGCCATCACAAAAGTGAGGGAGATATGAGAGAGGAGAGACGAGCGCGTCGGTGCGAACGTGTGAGGGAATCGCTGCTGCCGCCGTTGGTGCTCTGAAAATGCGTGAGAGCTTGAGAGATGAGAGTGAAGAGGTAGGCAAGGAGCTCAAGGTCCGGTCATTGAGGAGGGAGCTCAGGGTCGGAGGAGGCCGCGTTCAGTGAATCAATGTTTGTACCCTAATTTTAATTTGTATTTACTATTTATATCATGTATAAAATCACTAACATAACCTTAAAACAAAAGAGGACAATCCGTCCCGCTCCGCCTTGACCCACGGTAATGACGGTGCAGTTTTGGCGAGTTTTTAGTGTTGGACAAATTTAAAATTTCTTCTCAATCCGTCTTTAATTTTTTGACGCCGGTTTGACCCAACAGATTTAGCCTATTTTACTACCGTTAATTAATATTACAACATCATGACCCTGAATTCATCAAAATTAAGAACTCCATCTCCATTGAGATCGAATCTAGATATCATAAATTTACAATCATCTATAGACCTAGACTCACCTAACCTGCTAAGCATCCTCTTAAGGCTCTTTGGTGTGATGCAACCACTCCCATCCATCTCATACATCTTAAAAGCCTCTCTTAAATCATTCACTTTCTCTTCCTCTTCTCCTCCTTCCACAAACCTCACAAAATCATCGAGTCCCAGAAGCCCATCCCCGTCCAAATCCAGTAATGTCACGGCCACCTCTGCCTCCTCGGTCGACAACTCCCCACCCACGGCCTCCACGCATTGCTTCAGCTCCGATGCCGATATCTTGCCGTCTCCATTCTCATCGAAGTGGTTGAACACACGTTCATATTGGCTTAGCTTATCCATAACCATGTTACAATTAATCGAATAATAACCTTATTATAAGGTTTGTACATATAATATGTTGCTCTAGTAACCAAATTAAATGGCATAAAGTTAAGAAGAAGAAGAAGAAGGAAAAGAAAAGAAACTAAGAGGCTTCAAAACGAATTTTGAAATGTAAAACGCGTATATATATAGGTATGTTTGCATGGGACATGCCGCGTGGCGTGAATTGACCAAACAAAATGGTACGACCAGGTACAAAGAAGGAAGATTCTGGGCATTTACGTGATTAAGGCGTGGAAGATTAGAAAATACCATAATTTCATCATGATGAAGACAAAGACATGTATCTTTTCGTCAGCGTTGAGAGCCGCCGAGGACTTATGTGCCACAGAAAATTGAGAAGGAAGCACGTCATATAAGAATTGGTACAAACTCAGTCAACTTAGCGTGAAATTGATAGTTGAGAGTTAAGAGTCATTCAATAAAAATTTAGTTAAATCAGTCAAATTATTTAACGATTCTCAACTATTAACTTTATCTGAAATTAGCTGCACCAAAATTTTTACCATAAGAATGACATGTATTTATATTTAAATTGGTAATTAGTATAGAATATATATTAAAATTTAAAATAAGAATATATAATAAAAATAAATTAAATTATATATTTTAGAAGTTCACATGCATGCATGTTTTTGTAACCATTTGCGGAACATTGAATAAAAATTTCCTAGGAAAGTGCTCAATATTAACAAATTTTATTTTATTGCAAATTTAGTAAAATGATATTTTCAAATAAAATCTATTGATATGGACCGAAAAATAGTTAATTCTTTTATTGAACTATTAATAAAATACACCTTCAGCATATAAAATGCCAAATTTTAAACATGTACAATCAAGCAAGCTATTAGTTTAAATTTAGAGTTAAATTTTAAAGTGATTCCTGAATTTACGATTGTCTCTAAACATATAATGGTCTTAATATTGTCCCTAAATTTAACAAAAGTGACTCACGGTCGTCCCTGAATCATTTTTCGAAGAATATTTTTTAACGGCGTGATGACGTATACTGAGAAACGTCACAGTGGATAGGTGACGTGACTGTTATCGTTATTTGACTCAATTTAGTCCCTGAAGTGGTTTATAACCCTAGTCCCCAATTTGAGTTTCATCTGTGTCCACCATTAGAAGTCACTCTCTTTCTTCTTCTCTGCTCTCCTTCTTCTTCTTCTCCACCACATCTCCTTCAACCAAAGCAACATAATCAAATAGGAAGAACCCAGATGACATCCATGCAAATTCAATTTAGCCTCCGATAAATCCCACACCATTACCTCTCATACAAGAATCTAGTAACTCCTTAAGTTCGGAAACCATTTCCACTATCGATTACCTCCTGAATGAGTTGCCATTATCGATTGAGGAGTTGAATGAGATGTCTGAACTTCTCATCTTCTTAAGCCAGGAAACCATTTTCATGTGCTCACCTTGAGTGCCAAAAGTTGAAAGAACCATATTGTCACAAACAGTGTCAATTTTAAAGCCACCTCACTTCATTTGATCCACAACTCTCTGCAAATCATGGAACAACCCCAACCTCGCTCCCATAACCATACATAATGGACTTCAACTCAAAAGCTGAAGGGTTAATCGCTCCACTATTGCCTCTCAAATCCTCAACCAAATCCTCGGCTTCACGAGACCTATTCATTTGCACACAAACCACTAACCATATACTCAAAAATCCTACGTTTTATGTAAAAAGAGAAAGAATTACGAAAAAATTTGTTCATGTAACAATAAGCAACATCAAAACCTTTCGGTGAGCCTCTCTTGGAGTGTGCCTCAAGCAATATACAGTAGAAAAGAGCAAGCTCTCTGTTTCGAGATTCAAGCTTAGAAGTGGCCTCAAAGACTAGAACTTTAGTTTCCTCATAACGACCCAATTGATCAAGAAGCACTGCAGGGTCAGAAACAATTGTAGGGTTCCGAGTGAACTAGGAAACTTGGGCGATACATGAATAAAACTGTAAAATTTTGGGGAATTAAAAAATGAGAAAAGAAGAAAAGGCAGGGTTTAGGGTTTACAGCACTTACAGAGAGAGTGAGAGAAGAAAGGTGAGAAAAGGAGGAGGAAGGAGATAGAAGATGACAAAATAGTATCTTCTAATAGTGGAAGAAGAAGAAGGAGATGTGGTTGAAGGAGATGTGGCGGAGAAGAAGAAGAAGGAGAGCAGAGAAGAAGACAAAGAGTGACTTCTAATGATGGACATAGATGGAACTCAAATTGGGGACTTGGGTTATAAACTACTTTAGGGACTAAATTGAGTCAAATAACGATAACAGCCACGTCACCTATCTACTATGACGTCTCTCAGTACACGTCATCACGCCATTAAAGAATATTCCTCGAAAAATGCTTCAGGGACGACTGTGAGTCACTTTTGGTAAATTTAGGGACAATATTGAGGTCATTGCAAGTTTAGGGACGACCGTAAGACTCGATTGCAAGTTTAGGGACGACCGTAAGACTCGATTGCAAGTTCAGGAACCACTTTAAGATTTAATTCTTAAATTTACTTTCATTATCAGTTTATGACAACAAAAGACCAAGATCCCAAAGGAAATAAAGCAATTCAATAACATCATTCAATGCAGCTTTGAAAAACTTACAATAGCGTAGTGAGGGCCAAAGGCTTTCTCCGATGAGTTTCTCCCGACCGTCGTGGAAGCTGGCCAAGCCACTAAGGGCAATGACAAATATGAGAATGAGGCCCAACATCACAGCATAAACAGAGTTTCAAACAGGTCATGGTCATGAAAAGACTGTTACTTCAAGTAACTAAATAGAAAGCTGAAATTAAGACTATGTTATTTGGTTGAATCCCCTGCTTCCTTCTTTATTCTTCTTTCTCCAACATACACAGTTTCGCCTCGTGCAAGTAGCACCAAGTCATCAAAAAGATTGAAAACTTCACTGCTAAGTTGGTAAATGGATCACATAACAATTCTTCCATATCATGTGCTATGCTTATGAGAGATGAAATGACAAAGAAAGTAACAACTAACAACACTGTCCAATTCACTGGTATGTGACTATGTGAGTGGTTTTTTCCCTCACTGTTAGACAGTGTTAGTGTTCCCAATAAATAGTTTTCTGGTGTAGCTACATGATACTAGTAATTAATATACTAATGAATATGAAGAAACTTCATTAAGAAACAGAATCTACAACAACAATAGCAACAAGCAGCAACACTGAAACTCAATTTCAAAATCAATAAAAATATATATAATTTAGCCTAAACTTTTCTCTATATTTTTCATTTTTACATTCTCGGGTATGTACTATATTTTCATTTCTTTCTTATAGTAATGTTTTTCATTTGTTTTTTAATGCCTGTAAGAGATATTTTAATGAGTGAATTACTAAGAGATATTTTAAAATTTTTATAACTAAAATTACAGATAATTACTTAAATAAAAATAAACTATTTTTACTCACACACATCATTCTGATCACCATAACATTTTTATTAGAATAGTTGTACATATATTTTGGTGAGTTAAACTCTAAAATAGTTTCTAAGATTACAAAAATGATATGTATTATTTACGTTTTTAAAATTAACAAAAATGCATCGTATTAGTCACAGGTTCATTTTTTGTTAATGACGTAATGACATAGTTTGATGACGTAGTCTGTTAATAATGACACATGTCACTCCATAGATTAGCCACGTGTAATGGTATGATGATGTGTTAACCAATGACATGTGGCACATGCTGACGTGGACAGTCGTGCCACCTGTCACAATGCTATTTGGTCACATTAGTTTGTGTCATGTGTCGCAACAATATTTGTCCACATGTCATCCATTATGTCATCATTGTAGATTACATCAAATTAGTCCCTTACTTTGCATTAAGTGACTCATTTTAGTTCCTAAAATTGAATGTCGTGCCCCAAATTAATCCCATACATCACCAGTTTTTCTCGTTTTTTAAAAAATTAAAACTTGTAATTTTTTTGGATACACTAATTTTAATTCTATTTTTTCACATATCATTTAAATACAAGTGCTTTTATAAAATTTATTAAGATTTAGGTTTAATTATATAATTTTTTCTATAATAATTTAACATTAAAAAATTTTATAATATAGAAGGAGATAATGCCCCAAATGGTCCCTTAAATTTCTAACTCATTTCAATAAGTCCTCCACCTTTAAAATGATCAAATGTATCCCTTACTCTAAAAAATGTGAATCTCCGTTAGTTCAGATATCATTAGCCGTTTTAACGTGATGTGTGTAGTTAAGAACCAACTTAGCAATTTGCTACAAGCTGGCATGGACAAACAATGAATTTAACTCAACTTAGTATTCTAAATTATTTAAAATACTCAAATTGGTCCATATACAATTATAAAGCCTTAATTCTCAAATCTTCAACTTCATCATTTGTTCTTCCTCTCTTTTTTTAGATACTCCCAAATTTGAACCCGTTCTTTCCACTTTCACCACTCGCAAACCTCTTCTCCCCCTTAAACATCTTTCCTTCTTCCCACATCCACTCTACTTCCCCTTCTTCATCTTCCTTCCTTCCTCCGACCTCTCCCTCGCGAACCTCATCTTGCCTTTATACTCCTCCTCTGCCACCTCGTCTTCAAGACCAGGCGCCACCGATTGTCTCCCACTACCACCCTTGTTGATGAGCCTCTTCTTAGATTTCGACTTAGACGAATCGTTATCGTAGATTGGAGTCTGCGAGTGTTCGCGGCGTCACCAATCGCCACCATTCCCTTCGTCCTTGTAATCATCGAGGAGCACATTGTCATGGTGGGACTCGAGATCGGATTGAATGTCGTCGTAATTCATCAAAGGTTCTCCGCCCTCATCGCAGTACCTAAAAAAGCAGGTCCTCCCCCTTTCGCTTTCGATTGGACTGGAGAGGAAGAAAGCCTTTCCAGAAGGCTCACCATTGCTTCTGGAAGCTGACTAAAGCGGGAGTGCGTTAAACGATGGTGTGGCTTCAAATTCGTTTATGATATTTCTCCTAGGAGGGAAACCAGCTGCGACATCAGCGTCAAATTAGAGGACGATTTTTGGAGCGGAGCTGTTGGCGCTAACGGAGGCACCAGAAATGGACTTGAAAACGGGTCCAGTGTGGGTTGGGGAGAAGCAGAGGGCGACGGAAGGGGAAGAGAGGAAGCGATCGGAATGAGAGAGTAAGTGAGCGGAAGAAGAGATGAATGATGAGATGAGGAGAAGGATAGTATAGAATAGGAAGGAAGAACAAATAATGAAGATGAAGATTTGAGAATTATGGCTTTATAATTGTGTATGGACCAACTTGAATATTTTAAACAAATTTAGAATATTAAATTGAGTTAAATTCATTGTTTGTCCACGTTAACTTGGAGTAAACTGTCAAGTTGGCACTTAACTACACACATCAGCAGCAATGTTAAAACGGATGATGACATTTGGACTAACGGAAACTCACATTTTTGAGAGCGATGGAGACATTTGGTGATTTTAAAAAGTGGAGGACATAATTGAAGCGAGTTCGGCATTTTAGGGACCATTTAGGGTATTACATCAACATATAAGTATGTTATTATAAAAAAAGAATTATATGATTGATTAGACACATTTTTCATCCAAAATACATGTTTTTAACAAGAAATCAAGAATTAAAATACACATTTTTTTTGTTCTTATGAAATACACACGTTTCTGCTTGTGTATAAATGGACTAGACTGAAGACACTTCTGCTTGAAGTGCCTTCACGTTAGGTCCAAGACGGTGGTTAGGAGTACTTGCAAGAGAAAAAAATATTTTATAAAAGCACTTTATTTAAATAATATGTAAAAAAATAGAATTAAAATTAATGTATTTAAATATATTGAGAATTTTAAATTCATTAAAAAAAAGAAGAACAACTAGTGAATAGATTATTTTGGTGCACAATATTCAATTTCAAGAACTAAAATAAATCATTTAATGTAAAGTGAGGGACTAATTTGGTACATTTACAATGATGACATAGCGGATGACACGTGAATAAATACTATTGCGATCGTGGCAAAATAGTATTGTGACACGTGACACAACGTTCACGTCAGCATAACACGTGTCACTAGTCAACACATCATCGTACCATTACATGTGACCAAATTATGGAGTGTCACTAATAGTCTACGTCATCAAGTCATGTCATCACGCTGTTAACGAAAAATGGGTTAGGGACTAACGTGATGCATTTTTTTGTCAATTTCAAAAACATAATTAGTGTAACTAGAATCTTAGAGACGATTTTAATGCACGCCGCTAATTTCAGAAACTATTTTAAAATTTAACTAATTGGTTGGTATCTAATTATTTAAGTAATTAATTTGAATTAATCTAATAATTATTTTATTAATTTATTTAATTAAATATTAAAATTTAAATTC
>NC_029790.2:121256228-121256540 GCF_000816755.2 Arachis ipaensis
TAAAATATCGATTTGCGAAAAATTAGTTTTTGGTGGTGTGAGATTAAAGAAAATCTAATTATCTAAGTATCTAACAAGAAGATTTTTTACCTAAAGGCAGATTTTTTTTTTTCGTTTTTCCGGGCAGAAATATCGTGACTTATTTAAGAGCGATCTCCTATCATCAGTTTTGGACCACAAGACTAGAGTAAAGTAGTAACCACATAAAATAAAAAAGAGAAAAAAAAGGAATTCGTAAAGTAAAAATATTAAAAGGAAAAGCATCAGGTCAACCGAAAAAAAAAAAAAAAGTTAAAAATTCAAGTGCAGTCG
>NC_029790.2:121256565-121260732 GCF_000816755.2 Arachis ipaensis
CAACGAAAAAAAAAAAAAAAACTTTTAAGTCCACGTCTTACACTTTAACTATTGAACTTTTAACAATCTATTTTTAAAATAGTTTAGTTAATTTAGTAAATTGCTGAGATTTAATAATTGAAGTGCATTTAAGCTGAAGAAAACCAACGGTATTCATACATCGCTTGCTACGTGGCACCTTTTTTTATATTTGACTTTCTCCATTTCCCACCAAGCCATAAGCTTCGAACTTCGAAATTCACCGAAACGAGCATCGTAATTAGTTAAACGATGACAAAGAGGTCGCACGATGATCCCGCACGCACTGAATTGCACCCTCGGGCCTCGGCCATCACAATCTCCGGCCAACCAATTACAATCCTCCAGCTGGCAATTAACTCAGGCGGGGTCACACACCAGCCACACACCCCCCATAGTGGCATCCACGTAATTTCAAAACAAAACAGTGTCATTTCTCAAACCGAATATCCCCTCTTAAAACCCTGCGAAGTTCCCGTTCCCCTTCCCAGTTATTTTCACTCGCGCCGTCACTCACATCTCTCTGCAGTAACAGAAAACCGAAATCGAAACCAAAAAAAAAGCACTTATTTCCGACGCTATGGCCGCGATCGCGCGCCTGAGAGCGTTTGCGCCGCAAATAAACGCGCTTTCGAACCGCGCTTTCGGATCTGCTGCTGCGGCGGTGCAGTACCACTACGATGATGACGAAGAAGAAGAGGAGTACACTCAGAGCGTTGTCCCTGGCGCCATGCTCGACGCGCAGGGTTCGGCGCCGGAGCGCGGTGTACAGTGGGTTATGATTGGTGAACCCGGAGCCAAGAGGCACGCCTTCGCTGAGAGGCTCTCGAAGCTTCTAGAAGTTCCTCACATTTCCATGGCCTCGCTCCTCCGCCAGGACCTCAATCCTCGCTCCTCTCTCTACCAGCAGGTAAAAATCGGAACCTTGATCAATTTCTAGGGTTTCTCCATGTTCTCAGGAGTTATTTTTTTTCTTCGCTTTTTATTTTCTTCCTCTGTTTCTTTATTCTCTTTTCTACTTTTTCTTTCCGCTAGTGAAATTTCAGATTAAAGCTAGCGCGGATTGATGTAAAGTGGATTACTATTTCTTTTTTGTCTGAAATTAGAAAGATTGAATTTTAAAAAATAACTGAGAATTTATCCGTTATTCCCAACATTAATTATTATTCGTGTGTTCCTTTCTAAACTGAATGCTGGTTTTGAGTGCTTTTATTGTTTAATTAATGATTGGTAATTAATCTTGTTCTGTTCTTGTTCCAATTCAGATAGCGAATGCATTAGATGCAGGAAAACTTGTTCCTGAGAAAATCATCTTTGGGTTGCTATCAAAGAGGCTGGAGGATGGATACTCCAGGGGTGAAACTGGCTTCATTCTTGACGGAATCCCTCGAACGAGGCTCCAAGCTGTGAGTTTCTCTTGTTCTGCAGTAAATTGGCATGTCTAGATACTGTCTATGCGATGAAAATCAGACAGTGGAGATAGATAAGAGAGACAAAAAAATTTCAGGCTGAAAATTTATATTTGGCAGAAAATAGTGGTCTCTGACTCTCTGTTTCTCTGATTTTGTATTTCTATCTCAAAGGCTGAATCCAACTGCAATGGTACATTAGTTTGTGATTGTTTTGTGACTGCTGCTAATTTTTTACTTGGAATGTTGCCATGTTTCCCTGAGCAGGAAATTCTTGACCACATTGCCGGCGTTGATCTAGTGGTGAATTTCAAAAGCGCTGAAGAGAATTTGGTTAAGAAGAATCTCGGAGCACCAAAGCTCTCTCCTTGTCAAGAGTATATCTTTATGAGATGCTCCATGACTTCATCCAAGCAGATTCACAATGAGCATGTTCATAATCATTTAGAGGAGGTGACTATATGACGTTTCTTTTTTCCTTTTCTTTTTTCCCCAATGTGGTGCTTTAGAATGTGCTAATTTGAAATTCATCTTATAACATATAGTTGAATTAGAAGTAAATCCCTTAAAATTAATGATAAGAATATTGTATGTACTATTGCATAATTTGAAGGAATGTTAGTGTCAATTTTCTTTCTCACTTAATTACAATTCTTTTGGGTGTTGTTTTGTAGCGCAAGCTGTTGGAAGATTACTACAGGAAGCAGAAGAAACTTCTTAATTTTGAAGTGGCAGGTGCTCCAGGGGAAACGTGGCAGGGACTTCTGGCTGCATTGCATCTCCAGTATGTTAATGCTCGCAGTTCTTCACAGAAGTTGACAGCCTGATGGGCCATCATCGTTTGTCTCTGGCATTGTCGGCATCCTTGTTTTATGTGAATATGAGGGCCAGAATTCGAAGGAAAATTTTTGTCACTGTCCCATATTATTGTGTTTTTCATTTTTTTTTGGTCCCCTATATTGGGAAAAATTTTGAGTGTTAGTTTGCTTTTTTGTCCCCTAAGCCCTAAGGTAGAAAATAGAGAGCAGAGAGAATACGTAATGTATGAAACAATCACTAATCCTACAAGTGAGCCTGTGTTGTTTTTCGTGCAATTGTGTCCATATGATGCTTATTCCTTATAATTTCTAGTTATAATTTTCTCTCGTATCAGATATTACAATCCATGAAGGACGCTTTGTGCTGATGTTGTATGTTCAACAGGTTTTTGGCGTTCTTTCACTTCATAGGTAATTTCGTGGTTAATATTTGAATCTACTTTAAGATTTTTGTGCAAGTCAAGTAATTCTGCTTAAATTTCTTTGACTACATATAAACAGCCCTTAAGGATCGAGTATGAGACACGATCGGTAAGTAATCCAAGGTTCTAATTGGAGCCTCATGGTTCTTAGAATAATTTAATTCAAGCTCTTGTATTGGGGTTAGGGATGACAATTGGGTGGATATGGGTAGGCTGGAAGTGAGTCGAGTTAGATCAAATTCAAGTTCGTCTCACAAAAATTGAGTTTGGCTCACAATTCGACTCACGAGCTTGCTCGACCTCATGTTCTAGTTCAAATAACAGGAACATAATTTATAATTTTATATCAATAAATTATAATTTATATATTCTAAGGCTATAAAAAATATAAAAATGTCATTTTCGTAAGATACATTCTCTATATATTATATAGAGTTAATTACCAATTATGCCCCCAAAATTGTAAAACGCTGACAATAATAACCCTAATATTTGTTAAAGACAATTATATCCTTGAAAATTCTAAAAACGCAACAAATTTGCCCAATCGTGAAATGAGCCATTTTCCGTTAAACGGAGCTTGGTGATGTGGCAGACGGAATTCCAACGTGGCATCCTCATAAGGCGTTCTGTCCCGTTTCTCCTTTATATAGAATGTGAGAGAATGTTTTCCCCAATTCATCACAAACATAAACCCTAATTACTATCATGCATGGTGGAAGCAGAGGCATGTCCAATAACAATCGAAGGACACAGTCAGTGGAAAATAGTAACTTTGAAGGGCTCAACGAACACGGGAGCAAGCCATATGACGGGACATGCTTCTGCCGTCTTCAGGTGGTGGCGTTGAAGTCGAAGACGAGGAGAAACCCAGGGAGATGGTTTTTCAGGTGTCCTCTGTGGAAGGTATGTATGAATTTTCTGGTGAATCTGTCCCCATTCCCTATTGAGAGTTGAGCTTGATGAATGGCTTTTATGCTGGGCAGACGAAGAACACTGGGTGTCGTTATTTTCAATGGATGGACGAAACCAACGAGGAATCTGTTGGGCTAGAGGAAATCTCGAAGAATGGAACACTAGTATGCAATGAATGTGGAGTCTTGAAAGAGAGATTTACCAGTCTTGAGACAGAGACCATACACAGAGATGGAAAGATGATGAGGGAGCACATGAAGAGAGTTGAATTGTTTCTATGCATCATTCTGTGTGGAATTGTACTGAGTTTGATTTTGAGTGTGATTTGTTTGGTTAGATAGGAGAAGGGATGCATGCAGGACAAACAATGGATGTTATGTGTTATTGTTTTGTGGAATTTATGTTGACATTGTTGTAGCTTGTAGCTATTTTTGTTAATGAATTAGATCTGTGTGTTACACTCAATTGAATACTGACAATAACATGAATGGAGTGAATACAAATAAGTAAAAAGTAAAAACTCAGATATGCTAACTAATTTGAGATGGGTTTAAGAAATGAAACACTGCCAAAGGAACACGAATA
>NC_029790.2:121261041-121279449 GCF_000816755.2 Arachis ipaensis
ACAAACATAAACCCTAATTACTATCATGCATGGTGGAAGCAGAGGCATGTCCAATAACAATCGAAGGACACAGTCAGTGGAAAATAGTAACTTTGAAGGGCTCGATGAACACGGGAGCAAGCCATATGACGGGACATGCTTCTGCCGTCTTCAAGTGGTGGCGTTGAAGTCGAAGACGAGGAGAAATCCAGGGAGATGGTTCTTCAGATGTCCTCTGTGGAAGGTATGTATGAATTTTCTGGTGAATCTGTCCCTATTCCCTATTGAGAGTTGAGCTTGATGAATGGCTTCTGTGCTGGGCAGACGAAGAACACTGGGTGTCGTTATTTTCAGTGGATGGACGAAACCAACGAGGAATCAGTTGGGCTGGAGGAAATCTCGAAGAATGGAACACTAGTATGCAATGAATGTGGAGTCTTGAAAGGGAGATTTACCAGTCTTGAGACAGAGACCATACACAGAGATGGAAAGATGATGAGGGAGCACATGAAGAGAGTTGAATTGTTTTTATGCATCATTCTTTGTGGAGTTGTTCTGAGTTTGATTTTGAGTGTGATTTGTTTGGTTAGATAGGAGAAGGGATGCATGCAGGACAAACAATGGATGTTATGTGTTACTGTTTTGTGGAATTTATGTTGACATTGTTGTAGCTATTGTTGTTGTTTGTTAATGAATTAGAGCTGTGTGTTACACTCAGTTGAATACTGTCAATAACATGAATGGAGTGAATACAAATAAGTAAAAAAAGGCAACTCAGATATGCTAACTAATTTGAGATGGGTTTAAGAAATGAAACACTGCCAAAGGAACACGAATAGTACCAAAATATTTGATCTGCATAACATTTAGCATTAACACATATTGTTCCAACCAAATTATTTGATCTGCATAACATTTAGCCTTAACACATATTGTTCCAACCAAAATACTGAATACTCGCTAATTAGTCTTAATATCAGACACCAAAAGACTTAAATTGTGCAGCAAAGGCTTATTTGATCTGCATAACATTTAGCCTTAACACATATTGTTCCAACCAAAATACTGAATACTCGCTAATTAGTCTTAATATCAGACACCAAAAGACTTAAATTGTGCAGCAAAGGCCAATAACCATGAATGCTAATATCAACATATAACTCAAAAAGTAGAAACAGTATTGCAACTAAACTTCAACTTATAACCCAAAAGAAGAACTAATCATAGATCCAAGTATCCTTCAACCAGACTGATTTGGCATGAACTTAGAGAACCTAGAAGTTGTTGCTTTACTAGCTCCATTCATGGTTTCATTTGACACCACGAGAGTCCTTGTGGTGTTTGTAACTCCTAAACCAGGGACAGCAGTTGAAGTAGGTCCAACGGGCCGTATTTGTGGGGGCCTAAATGGTGGGTTGGGCCTTGTAGTGGCTGTTGGACTTGGAGCTGTGGGCCTTGGAGTGGCTGCTGGACTTGGAGCTGATGGGGGCCTCATAATAGGCATCTTTACCTTGATTCCTTCCCTGCTAGAAGAAGCAGCAACGGCAGCAGCAGTATTGGAGGGAGTTTTAAGAGTTGATGCAGGACCTTTGCTAGATCTGGTTGCTCTCCTCCCAAGGTTGGTCTTAGGAGCTCTCCTTCTAGCAGACTGACTTGTTGAACCGGATATGTTGAAATTGGCCTACAAAAAAAAATAACTCTAAGTTCCACTTGTCAAGTTACTGCCTCAGTATTGATTGATATATGTACTACCTCTTCATCAGCTTCAGAATGTGGATGGCCTTGTGTGAGCTCTTGTTCAACTGCATCCATGGTCTCCTCCCAAAACCTCTCTTACTTGGAGTCTGACATGTCCTCTAAATCCATATGTGGCAAATTTTGGCAAGTTGCTGACTGAACATGTCCTCCATCTGGCTGACCTGCACGGCAGGCCTGTCAGTTGCCACTTTCTACAGGTGCAAGTCCTCTCTTGAGTGTTGACCCGAAGTGTCCGACCATGCCTTCTTACTTCAAACACATTGTGATCATCATCTCCCACCCACTGAGCTTCCCAGTAATTTTCTTCCTTCTTTTATTTCTCCAACCTGCTCATCTGGATAGGAGCCAGCTTGCCCGTGTAGGCCATTAGTGCATCTTTGTGAAATGCCATAGTTTTCATCAAGTAATATCTAATATCCTCCAGCATGGTAATTATGCTCTTGCCTCTTAATCACACCATTGTTGCATTAAGTGATTCCGCATTATTATTTGTTATGTTATCTACTTTTGGCCAGGTAGAGAATCTTGACCTTGACCATGTTCCTTGCTCATATGCAGACAAGTATTTCCAGGCAGTTGTATTAATCCTCTTGATTGCAGCCATACCTTTAGCAAATTCCTGATCAATCAATGCCCTTGCACATTGAAACAACAATTGTTTAAGTTCCAGATCTTTCCAACGCTTATGGAAATTCCTCCACATATGCATAGTACAAAACCTGTGATTAACCCCTGGCATAACTTCTTGCAGAGCAGGAATTAGGCCCTGTCATTAAGTAAGTTAGACATTATATACCATAGCTTGAGTAATTAGTTGAATAAAGTAATTGAATATATAGATTGAAAACTAAATCCATCCCCGGCTCCAACCAATACACTTCATTATACCTAGTATAACCTAAATCCAGAAACAAACCCTCAACAAGGAACAGATTACATGTATCAACATGCACCTTATCGATGACACTCACTAAACCATCGTTATACCTCACCACACCATCCGCATCCTTCTCTAACCAACCCCGATGGTGATATACAAACGTGATATGAGTTGCCATCTAACAAAAAACATCAAATAAGTAACAATCAGATAAATCAACACGTCAAGACAACCATCAGAAAAAATTTTCACATAAGGTGCAACAATATGCAAACCCCAACAAACTGATAACAAGAAGAACGAAAACAATGAATGCTTACCGAAACCTTCGTTGTTCAATGGAGATTTCTTCACCTAGTATCAATGCCAAACGTGAGATTGCAAGTGATGTTAACAATTTCAAGACGCGAATGCAGAGACACACGAAACGAAGAGAAACATAGACCAACACTAAGAAACTCTTCAGTTTCCCGCATCCAAAATGGTCATAGTTAAATGGAGTGTTTCATTTAAGGTTAGCCTGGTCATTTACTAGGAATTGGACAATTAGGGTTTCATGAATTAGGGGTAAACCTGAAATGGGACGGAAGGCCTTATGAGGATGCCACGTTGGAATCCCGTCTGCCACATCACCAAGCTCCGTTTAACGGAGAAGGGCTCACTTCACAGTTGGGCAGATTTGTTGCGTTTTTAGAATTTTCAAAGGTATCATTGTCTTTAACAAATATTAGGGTTATTATTGTCAGCGTTTTATAATTTTGGGGGCATAATTGGTAATTTACTCTATTATATATAATCGAGCCAATTTACAAACTAATGAGTTAAACTTATTCAAACTCAATCTCGACTTATTTAATTTATGAGTTTAATTTCAGGTTCAAGCTCAGCTCACTAGTTCACAAGTTTAGCTTATCAAACTATTAACGAATCATGTTCGAACTAGCTCATGAGCTGACTTGACTCACTTTCAACCGAAATAAAGGGTAGATTTTTGCACTAATTCTAATTTGTTCTATTATTACTTATAAATAGTAAATACCTGCACTTTAATCCACTTTCGTAGATATTTGTCCCACCTCTACCAACAAAAATCACTCTCATTAAAAGAGCGTGATTCTCACGCTCGCTTCTTCGTTTTTTTCTCCTTCTCCTCTTTGTCTTTCTTCTTCTTCTTCTTCTTCCAAATTTGTGCAGGTTCTTCTTCTTTCCTTCTTCTCCTCATCTTTCTTCTTCTTCTTCCAACAAAGCACATGCAAACTTCTTCCAAATTTGCACACCATATTTTTTTTCTTTCCTTCTTCTTCTCCTCCTCTTTTTTCTCTTCCTCGTCCTTCTTCTTCTTTATCGTCATCACTAATAACACTAACATTTTGCAAACGTCTTTATTAGTTTTGATTTTCTCTGCTGTCTTCATTAAATAATTTCAGTTCATTTCTTAATTTATTTCAGTTTATTTGTGTGTTAATTGTTAGTTTATTTGTGTGTTAATTTTGATTCACTTGATGCTGCTGATAAGTATTGACAAAATTTTTTATTCACAAGTGAACCGAAATTAACACACAAATGAATCGAAATTAATTCACAAATGAACCAAATTAAACTTAAAAATGAACTGAAATTATTTAATGATAGCACAAGAGAAAATCAGAACCAATAAAGATGTTGGCAAAATATTGGTCGTGATGATGATAACGAAAGAGGAGAAGAAGAAGAAAAAGAATCTCCGTGCGCGAAGAAAAAAAACAAAATTGAATCATGAACAAAAACACATCCAAATCCATCAAGTGATTTGCAGCATTATGTGTTTCTTTTTCTTTATTTGATTAGATGAACAAGACAATAAAAGAAGAACATGATGAAAAGTTTGAAGAATTTTTTCTTTTTTGTTTGATTTTTCTTCTCTTTTTTTTGTTTTTATTTCTCTCAAGATAATAAAATAAGAAGAATTATAACAAAATAATTCACTTACAAATGAACCGAAATTATATTTTGAAATGAACTAAAAGAATGGGCATAAATGATCAAATAGCTGGCAACAAATTCTTTAAATTTGTTAACAAAAACTATCCGGAAAATATTTTAAATATATAAGATTTGTACCTCGTATAATGATTGCTTTCATTTATGAGGTTCATTCACCACCATTAAATATATATTGGGTAAGTGTTGTAACCTTACTCAAGATAGGCGGGATTATGGTATGCCACGAATCTCGCTGAGCGATTATCCTCAATAAAATCTTCAAACTTACATTTGATTATACATTTATATTGTTAATCCAAAGTCACAGTTAGTGAGCCTGGGCATAGTCCAGAACAATGCCCCAAACTCGTTTACCCACTTCCTAGGAATGTGAAAAAATTAGTTGATTTTTTCCTTTCGCCCCAGACCCATTTTTTCCTTTTGAGGTAGAATAGAAGAGTTCTTCTTTTTAGATGCAACCACACGACTAGCATCCTCATCCCACATATATTCTAAAGTCACCTGCTGAATCTTATCCATAAATGTCAAATTCTTAGATGTCAAATGTCACTGAAAATTCCCTTTTTGCAATCCTGCAATTAAACATAAACTGATAACTTCAGGAACTCCAGTGTTCACTTCCAACAAAGCCTTATTGAAACTATCTAAATATTCTCTTATGGTTTTTCCAGTACATTGCTCAATTCCCAAACAGAATATAGGATGTTTCGCTTGAGTTTGCCTGGCCGTGAAATAAGCCAGAAATTTAACTGAAATGTCAGAAAACTGGCTTATTGACCCAGAAGGCAATGAATTGAACCATTGCATTGCTGATTCAGAAAGTTTAACTAGGAAGGCTTTTCAGTGAATTGCATCCTCCACACCTTCGATATTTATGCGAGCCTCAAAAGCTGTTAAACATTCCTGTGGATCTGTTGTACCATCATACTTCATGTCTATCAGCTTGTCAAAATTTTTAGGTAAATGCACACGCAAAACTCGAGTACCAAAAGGTGTGTTTCCAATTAGAATAGGCTCATGTTGATTAGGCCTCCGCTTGTGCCCACAACTTCCCGAAGACTTAGTCCTCTCCCTTCAAGGTGGGGTAAAATTAGAGACCGTTTGCGACGTCACGACCTCTTGTACCCCCATCCTTAGACCGTGTACGTTTGCCTTTTTTTCAATGTTACGTGTTTGTAGGTTATCGCGAAGTCGTGATTCAGCTTCCTGGTGAACACTTTGTTGCCTCACCCCCTTGATTTTGTTCATTTTCCGGAATGTATTCCATTACCACTCGTGACCGCACCAAATGTTCAAAAGTTTTTTGAACGGAAAAGTCTAGGGGGCCAGCAATTTTTGTTTTTTGGCCAATAATTAACCATCAAAACAAAAGTGAGTGATCTCCCACCATTAGATGTAATCTCACACCATTAAAAATATTATTGATGACCAATTGATGGTTACAAAATACCAAAATTGCTGACCTCCTAGCATTCCTCTTTTTGAACTGACCTTGAAAGAAACTCAAGATCTCAACTAGTTTGAATGGATAAAAAAGAGATGGTATCTGCAATGATACTCCGATACCTAAATAAATAAAAATTCAAGAGAATGTGATGTTTTCTAATAAAAAAGTACCTCCCCTTGTATATCTGGTTGCCCTTATAAGATTTGTACCTTGTATAACGGTTACTTTCATTTATGAGGTTCATTCACGACCATTAAGTGTACATCGGATAACGATGTTTTTTGGGTGTTACACCCTGTCCTTTCTTGGCAAGTATGTCTGCAACATCATTCACATTTCTCGTAGCATGAGACCATCTAACCAGGGATAGAATGATTATTTAGGTTCGCCAAAATTGACGCATAGGGATGAGTTGCAGGCTTGCAACACATCCATTTTTCCACAAAATTAAGGGCAGATGCAGAGTTTGTTTCAACGATCGAAGCAATTTGGAGACCTTTAACAATTCCTTACAACTCAACATGCATGACAGAACTACTGCAAAGATTGCAAGAGTATACCTATGATTTATCTACCCAAATAGTTCCTAAAGACCCCTTCACAAGCTACAATATTCTTATTAGTAAAGAATGAGCCATCCATATTTAGTCTTATTTCATTCTCTTGAGGGTAAGTATGATAAAACTTCAATATTCTTTGCACTTCATCCGCCCCTATCCAAGTTTGTATATAGAGAAAGTAAGAATAAATGACCATTTGTACCCATGAAAGATGAAAACGCTGACATATGTACCCACACTAAATCGAAACTAAACTTGTACCCACGCAAGATGTCTTCCGTGTGACAAAAGTACATTGTCTTTGGAAGGTTGGAGTGCTACGTAGGGTACTTTTATCACACGCAATAGAGTACAGTACATATATTTTTATAGCAGTACAGTTATACATCCAAGTCTTTTTGGCAATTAAGTTCAAACAAATTGGTCCAAATGCAACAAAAACTACTTCTATTACACCAGTATATACACATGCGCTTCACTAATGGAAACATATCTTTCTTCGATTTTGATAACTATATCCCAAATAAAACTCTTTTTGTCGTGGGATTCGGCAGAGACCAAACCAAATAGAACCTGATCCATTTTCCATCACAGTCTCGCGGAAAAACAAAAACAAATTCAAATTTCAAAATATATAATGAGACAACTCTAATTTGAGGCCAAAATTTTAAATTTGAAACTTTTTTTTTGTCTATATATACTCAGTATTCAAAAATCATAACAATTTCAACACAACATATGATTTTTCTATGAGTTTTCAAGAATACATATTCTTAAAAAAAACTAATGTGAAAGTACAAAAATTCAAAGTTATTTTTAAATACGGTTTATTTCTGTTTATTCTTGTGTACTTCTGTGCACTCCTAAAGACACATAATAGGTATAAACTAATTAATAAATTATTAAAATTTAAAAATAATTACATTAGTATAAAAATAAGGCTGTGGATTCGTTACTCCTACTTTTAGGTGGGAGTAACATTAGCCAACATAAAAATATTTACAAATAGAACCTCACTCTTTTATTTTTGAAAAATTAACAATTAAAAGCTTGCCCCTTTATTTTTAGTATTTACACCTTCTCTATTTTCTTTTAATCATAATGTCGAAGAGATGAGATGTTTGCCTCTGCTAGGGTTCTTGTCATGTTCTTGTCCCATCTCCGCAGCTACTACTGTGGCTGCCGCCACCGCCTCCTGCATTCAGCATCGTCACCACTCTTTCTACTGCCATCGTACCACACTGTTTAGTCCCTTTGCGTTGTTATGCTTCATCTCTATCACTGCAAACTACCTAGGTTTCATTTCACTTTATTTTATTTTATTGCTTTTTCTATAGAAATTTTTGTGAATTTGGATGTTTTTCTGCTGTTTTTGCACCACACTTTTTATTATATTTTATACTTCGGCCCCCTTTTTTTGTTTTTCATAAAAAAATTGCTATATGTCTTTGAAGCAATCTTAATACATTTTGTGAGACATGAGTCTGAGGGATACATCATGTAAAATTGGTCTTTCTTTATCAATTAGAAGTTAAATCTTGTTTACTATTGGATTGTTAGCCTAATTGACTAATTATTATTTTGTCATGTGAAGGATTCATTGACTGAACATGTTCCATGAGAATTGAAAATCTTAATCTCTTCTAGCAAAAAACGATCTTAATTAATTTTGGATTCTTTTCATAATATTTTCCTTTTAGTTTTACACAATAATATACTTCATGCTGTCCTAATGTGTAGAGTTGTATTCACGGTCAAAAAGAAAGAAAACAGACTGCAGTGGTGAGCTCGGGGAACATACATTGTTCAGCCTTTGTATTGCTAGTTGATCATTTTTTATTAAAAATTGACTATTTTGTTGGAACTACTTATATCTGAGGTATACTTTGAATTTTGTTAGTTATGCTCCTGTAGTTCTAATTTTCACCCCCATTTCTTTGGTTCATTTGTTAATTACAATCCATTAATGTTTGTCTATGACAGGAAAAGGATTTGAAATGATATCTTCTGAGCCTATACGACTTTTTTTGTGTTTCTCAAGTTTATATCGACTAGGTTTTTGACACAACTACATGTATTTCTCTTGTTGGGAATGGTGGTCTAATGCAGATTTTGTGGTCTTGGAAAAAATCTATGGAAGATGCAAAGAACAACTTAAAAGAGAGTAGCACATCTAATTTGGAGTCTTTAAAATAGATGGCGATTTTTGAGTTTTTTGCCGGATCGTTTTATCGATTGATTCTGGTTTTGGACTTTAATTTTCTATAAATATCTACCATCAAGCTCATTTGATTCAGTAATCTATCCAACTGTATCTTGCACATGGCTGCTTATTTAAGCTACCTATTCAAGTGGATGCCTCATACTAAAGGATCACGTTTCTGATATTTATTGTTAGCATGTTATTCAACTATCAAGAGGTATCATATTTTGTTGGGTTATGAACTGTGTTATGAATGGTAAAAAATATAATTTAGTATTTTCGTTCATGGATTGGCCTTTTTCAAGGTTGAGTTGAATTTTTATCTCTCTTCTCTATATAAGTTGAAGAGGGTAAACTAACCTTTTTCCTAGTCCTTGTAGTATTATTCTTGGGAAAAGGACTACCTATATATGCGAAATTCATTCATGTATATTTTTCAAAGTTTTTATTGTCCTAGCATGTGGCCAAGACTTGTGCTTTCCTAAGAAGAATGAATATTCTCATAGAAAATTTCAAAGGTATAACTTACTTTGACCATTTACTAGAATTTGTTATACTATCTTTTTTTCCCTTTTGTATGTAACTTTAAACTTGAAACTATTACTTTTTGTGGTTTAGAATTATGTTTCTATGAAATACATCATACGTAGTTGACGTCTTTTCCTTAAGCCAATGTTTGTCTCAGGTGCCCGAATTGATATAAGGCATTATTTTTTGTTTAATTCTAAATACAAGCAATACTCATACCTCCTACAAATTTTCATTTGTCATTGGCTCTTTCTTGGGGCATTATCATCAGCTTGCTTTTATATGTATGCACAATCAATTAGGATTTTAGTATTGAAAATGTAGTGATAGACCTCTTTTTCTTTGTGTTTTATTTTTTTACAGCACTAATGATGCAGTTTTGGGAGAAATGAAGAAAGATTACATGTTATATGGAGGGAAGGGCATTACCAGAAATTAGCCTAGTTAAATAAATGTCTATACGAATGCTAAAGATTGTCATATATGTTGTTAAGTTAATGCATGGTGCATTAGAACCTTCGTTAATTTTTTTTGAAAGTTGTATTCAATTAGAACAATAATGAAAGAGTTTCCAAAATTAGTTTTGGTTATTCTTGAAGAAATTGAAGACAAAAAATTGAGGTTATTTGAGGTGAAATAGATAAATAGAGTGTTATTTGTGTTGGTTCCATTTTCTAAAGCTTTCCAAATGCTTTTAATGGTACTCCATGGCTTGAATATTCCAAATAGAACTATTATCTCATTCTTTAGCTGAAATAGATATGCGTTCTTGTTTATGTTTTTACATTAACCACATTTTAAACTAGTTTCGCTATATTCCAAGCCGATTGGGATTTTCTAGTTCTTGAATTGGAAAGGTTTGTATTATAAAATTGGAATATGACTAAATTATGATTTTTTTACAATAATTACTCTTGTATCAACACCATTTGATTGCAGTACACAAAATAGTTTATATTCATTAGATAGATCAACATGCTATGAATTGTGTGACACACAAATTCTGATTCATCATTATGCTCTTTCGTCATCATTTCGTGCGATATTATGGAAACAGCTAGTTCAGCTTTTTGACTGAATTGAGTTTTTTGTGATTTAAAACAATCTTATTTGGCCATGTTGCACATACTTAAAAATAGCATCTATTAGATATATGTAAGCATAAAAATAAGACAGCACTGCTTTACCATTTACAATCACCAATTAAGCTAATAAGGGTAAGCAACAAATATAAATAAAAAATACAGATGTTCACCAATATAGCCAAAATATTATTTATTTAAGACAATGCTACAGTAGTGTAATGAATGCAATATTGTTGAAACTAAATAAAAAATGTCACCATTTAAAGAATGCTTTCCAGTCCTTAGGGAGACTATATCTATTTTTAGAAATCGAAACAACAACGATATAAATATAGAGCGAAATATAATATTTGCAATTATTATTAATAATATGGAAACACCATGAAGGAAATGCTTCTGTTAATGATAGTCATCTGTTGCCCAAGTTTTTTCAACTGTTGTAATATAAACACAAACTATGTTTGATTAACATGCAACCATCCTGATGGTAGTTAGCGAGTCCTGCATGAAAAGAGCTACGAATAAAATGATAAAGAGGCCTGACTTGGAACTCATCACAGTTGTGCTCACAATACAAATAGCATAGAAAATTAGCAATCACATAAGTGGAACATTGTGCTCAATTTCAAATTCAAGTACAAAATATTTAAAAGAAACCTTGCTAGTTGTTACATCTGAAGCAATCCATGTTGTTGTTAGGTATAAGTCATATTTGGCAATTTGCCACAAACTAGGTTCATGAATTTGTGTGACTAAGTCAGGTTCATGAGGTGTACTTTTTTCTCTTGCACTTAGTTCTTTGGTGTAAGTAATTAAAGTAGTTCCAAGATCAGATTCAAGCCCTTAGTAAGTCTCACTAAATCCAAGAGTCAAACTAATCTCAGAAGAGGAAGCACTGGATGAAGTGAACTCTTTGTAAAAGTTTCTATATGATTTTTGCATACATATCCAACAAGTATGAAATTGGGCCATTGAGGAGAGGGACAATTTCAACTCCAAACCAAACAAAAGAAAATAGATATTCAATCACAATGTTAATAATCTGATCTACATAAACACGTGAAAAGGCTAAGAATTATGTTTTGAACAATGATACACCAACATGGTAGGATAATGTCAGATACAAGAATCAAGAACAGTACACTCCCAAGCCAAGTAATCACTTGACAGTAATAAAATATAATACGAACATAATAGATCGAATTGACATGCAATAACTTCTAAGAATCTACTATAATATCTGCTGAACTTAAACCCTAGTCCATGCATAATAATGACATAGCAATGCTTCTCAACAACAAAGGTAAATGGTTTTGCAAAAATTTTATCTTCTACTGACAAAAAACATAACTAGTCAAAATTGATAAAATTAACTAATGCTATCTGAAAAAAAGAAAACATAACTTTCTGAAGTGCTAAAATTGCTAAACTAACCAATGCTATAATTCTACACATGTTAAAAAAAATATCAACAGAATTTCTCATATTATTTCCATTTCTAAATTAAAATGGAAACTTTGAAAAGAAAGAAACTAAATTGAGAGATATATCTGAACTGAGTTACTGAACTAAAGCAGAGAGCTAGAGATAGCGAGTCCAGAAAGGAGAAGAAATGTTGCTTTGACATCGAGCAAACATGGAAGAGAGACATGGCGAGACCGCCCATCAGCGGCGGTGAGATACGACGAGACACGGGGAGAAGTAGAGTTGCAACGACGGTGCACAGTGAGGAGCAGAGAACCAGCAACGGCTCACGGCGAGGATTAGAGAACGAGCGACCGCAAAGAGAGAGGAATAGAGAACGAGTGACGGTGGTAGAAGGAGGCAAGAATCCTAGCAAAGGCAAATGTCTCCTCTTTGAAACTGTGATTAAAAAAGAAAAGGAAGAATGTGTAAAAAACATAAATAAAGAGGTAAATATCAAATTATGAATTCTTTCAAATACAAAAAAGTGGGGTTCTTTTTATAAATACTTTTAGGATGGTTAACGATACTCCCACATAAAAGTGGGAGTAACGAATCCATGGCCTAAAAATAATTAAAAAATACTCATTATAAAAAGGTTAAATTTTATATAATTATTTAATTATAACCAGACTAACGGTTCAAGCAGTGACCCGATGGTTCGACCAATAATTCAGTGGTCTCGTACTCTAATCGAATTAATTATTGGTTCAGTTTTGATAACTATGCTCCAAATAAAATTCTTTCTTTTCTTGGATCCAAATAGAACCCGATCCATTCTCCAAATTTCAAAATATATACACCACGACGAGACAACTCCAACCTCCTTTTCTGTCTATATATACTCAGTGATTCAAAAATTAAAATAATTTCAACACAGCTATAGCATTTGTGACATATACCTTCCATCATCGTGCTTCTGGCAGAAAATTCACAAACAACTTTTGAGAGAATAAAGGAAGGATAAGAGTAATTTTAGGAAGTAAAATAAATGAGTTTTAATAGGAGAGAACTTAAAATATTTAGTAAGGAGTTTTTTTGTCGGAGAATTTTATTCTTATTCGTTGAAGTTATATCATAGAGATACTATATATACGTCTCTAGAATTGTAATTGAAGTCAATAATAATAGCAATATCCTTATTCACATCATCTTATAGAGTTAGTTAGAAGAAATCTTTCATATTGTTTTTCCTCTTTACAAAATATATAGCAAGTGCATTATTGTGAGTAGTGTTCAATTTCATATTACTTTGTATCTATTAGAAGTCAAAATTCTGCTGTAGACTCAATAATTGGT
This sequence comes from Arachis ipaensis, assembly GCF_000816755.2. Taxonomy (NCBI): domain Eukaryota; kingdom Viridiplantae; phylum Streptophyta; class Magnoliopsida; order Fabales; family Fabaceae; genus Arachis; species Arachis ipaensis. Next base: position 121,274,228 of record NC_029790.2, read on the forward strand.
ATCAAGGGCCAACGTTATATTATTCATATTTGCCTGGTAAAATTCAATTTGAATATAATGGCTTCTACTAGTGGTAATGTCAAAGTAGAAAAATATAAAATCGAGAAGTTTAATGGGAAAGATGATTTTTCTTATTGGAGGATGCATATGAAAAATCTGCTCATATCACAAAAATTAGACAAGGCACTAGTAGGAAAAGAGAAAAAGTCGGAGGAAATGAAAGATGAGAATTGGGAAGAATTAGATCTTGAGGCGTGGGCTACAATAATCTTATGCCTTGAGAGAGATGTTGCTTTTTTGGTAAATGAAGAAGCAACTGCAGCAGGCGTTTGGGCAAAGTTAAAGAGTAACTTCATAACGAAGACTCTAACTAACATGATCTACTTAAAATCTAAATTGTATACATGCAAGATAGAAGAAGGTACCTCAATCCGAGAATATATCAATAAGTTTGATAGGATTATATCAAACTTAAAGGATATAGATGTAAAAGTTGATGATGAGGATCAGGCACTCATATTGTTACTTTCATTACCGAAGTCCTATGAAAATCTGGTGCAGACATTGATGCTGGTGGGTGACACTCTGAGCATGGATGAGACGAGAGCATCACTTTTAGCGGATGATCTACCTAAGGTTGCTACAAGTATAATGTCATCTCCAAATGGAAGAGAGTATAATGATCAAGCACAAGGATTGTTCGCGGCTAGAGGAAGGACTAATGAAAGAGGAAAAGGTAATAAGCGTGGAAAGTCTAGGCCAAAATCTAGACCTTACGCAAAGAGAATATGCTTTAAATGTGGGGAGCCTGGAAATTTCAAAGCAAATTGTCCAAATAAGAAAATAACTTTCAAGAAATAGAACAATAAAAAGTATAGGTAGACAATGAAAATACTAAACAATGTGAACAATGGATATATCGGATGTTCATTTTACTAGGTGTGTGGATGGTTATTCTAATATTATGATTTAGGTGGACAATTTGGAGGTGTAGTGTGTTTTGATTTTATTAGTTGTTGTTCATATTGTTCAAGAAAGTTATTGGTTACCTAACATTACCCATAGAATAATGACAACCCAAAAGAAAAGCAAGAAGCAAGCTACGTCTCAAATGATGAGGAGGACTGTTACTCTGTGACAGAACAATCTTATGAAATCTTCGATAAGTGGATTCTTAATTCAGGAGCATCTCACCATATGTGCCCAAATAGGAAGTGGTTTACTACCTATCGAAGCATAAATGGTGGCACAGTTTTAATGGGCAATGATCATGCTTGCAAAACTGTAGGGTTGGGTACTATAAGAATCAAGATGCATGATGGAATAGTAAGAACCATAAAGGATGTGAGCCATATTCCAGACTTGCGAAAAAATCTTATCTCCATAGGTTTGTTGGAGAAAAATGGTTGCAAAATAGTTGCGAAAAATGGGTACTAAAAGTTGTTCGTGGTTCTTTGGTAGTGATGAAGGGAGTTCGTCACAGTAATCTTTATTCTCTTTTGGGGACAACAGTCACAGGTGATTTAGCAGTTGGAATTGGTGGAAGTAGAGATCAAACAAATTACACAAGAATATGGCACATACGGCTTGGACATATGTCAGAGAAAGATCTATCATTGTTTTGTGGACAAGGTTTGCTGAATAATATGAAGAAACCACAAATGAAATTTTGTGAGCATTGCGTGCATAGAAAGGCACACATGGTAAAGTTTTCTACAAACAAACACAAAAGCAGAGGGTTGTTAGACTACGTGCATACTGATGTTTAGGGCCCGTTTAAAGTTACTTCCAAGGGTGGTTCCAGGTATTTTGTTACTTTTGTTGATGATTATTCCAGGTATGTTTGGGTTTACTTCCTCAAACATAAGAATGAGGTATTCAACACTTTTAAGCGATGGAGAGCAATGGTTGAAAACCGAACAGGTAGGAAGCTGAAAACTCTACGATCAGATAATGGCACAGAGTACACGGATGGGGCTTTCAAGGAGTTCTGTGATTGAGAAGGCATTGTGAGACACTGGACAGTTAGAAAAATACCACAACAGAATGGAGTCACTGAACGACTGAATCGTACACTACTTGAGAAGGCACGGTGTATGCTCTCTAATTCTAGGTTAGGCAGAGAGTGGTGGGCGGAGTCGATTGCTACAACTTGCTACACAGTGAACCGATCCCCATATTCTTCTCTAGATGGAGACACACCTTATAAGGTGTGGTCAGGAGAACATGCAGATTACGAGAAACTTAGAGTTTTTGGATGCACAACCTATTATCATGTCAAAGATAATAAGCTTGATGATAGAGCTAAAAAGGAAATCTTTTTGGGGCATCCAAGAGGGGTTCAAGGGTATCGTCTTTGGAGCGTAAATGATTATAAGTTTGTAATTAGCAGGGATGTTACCTTTTATGAATGATCTATGGTAGCTTTGTCTAAAGATACGATGTCAGATGATGGTGATGTTCGAAAAACTTCAAATACTCAAGTGGTGGAGATAGAGTCTAAATACCAACAAATAGATTCTAATAATGTTCAAGTGGAGCATCCTAATGCTACTCGAGATGATGTAGAGGATGAACTTGATTATGAGGAGATTCAGCGAGAAGATGCACATGCATTACAACAGCAGCAGCAGGATTCTTTGGCATCCACTAGGCCAAAGAGGAACTATAAATTCGTTCAAAAGTTCGGGTCAAACAAGCCTCTAAGAAATTATGGGCAGGTAAACTTGGTAAATTATGCACTCTCGGTGGAGGATGATGAGTCGGTCACCTTCAAATTGCTATCAAAGACAAAGATAGAGAAAGTTGATTGGTCTCCATGGAAGGAGATGCAATCTCTCCATAAGAATAAGACATGGGAGGTAGTCCCGTTGCCCGTGAAAAAGACTGCAATTGGTTGTAAATGGGTGTATAAAAGAAAAGAAGATCCTACTAAGTCAGATGGTACAAGATTCAAAGCTAGGTTAGTATCAAAGAGATCTGCACAAAAAGAAGGTGTTGATTACAACGAGATATTTTCTCCTGTGGTGAAGCATACTTCCATAAGGGTGCTTTTGAGTCTTATTGCTCAGGGTGATCTTGAGTTGGAACAGCTAGATGTAAAGACAGCTTTCTTGCATGGTGACTTAGAGGAAGAAATTTACATGTATCAACCTGAGAATTTCAAGGTTGAGGGTAAAGAAAATCAGGTTTGTCGCTTAAAGAAAAATCTATATGGATTGAAACAATCTCCTCAACAGTGGTATAAGCGATTTGACTCCTTTATGTTAAAACAAGGTTTTTCTAGAAGTAATTATGATTGCTGTGTATATATTCATAAGCTTTCTGGAAGAGATTATATCTATCTTCTATTGTATGTGGATTACTTGCTTATTGCTTCTAAGAGCAAGGTGGAGATAGATAGGTTAAAGGTTCAACTTGGTAAAGAATTTTAAACAAAAGATTTGGGTGTTGCACGAAAAATATTAGGCATGGAAATTAAAAGAGAGAGATCAAATCGAAAATTGTTCTTGAGCAAGAGAGTGTACATTGAACGCGTTATTGAAAGGTTCAAAATGAAAAATGGTAAGCCAGTAATAACACCGTTGGCTCCACATTTCAAGCTCTTCGGTAAACAATCTCCCACAACAGTAGAAGATAAGGCTTACATGGAAAATGTACCTTATGCTAGTGCAGTCGGTAGCCTAATGTATGATATGGTGTGTACACGCCCAGATATTTCACAGGCAGTCAGTATTGTTAGCAGGTTCATGACAAATCCAGGTAAGGCACACTGGGAAGCAGTCAAGTGGATATTAAAGTACTTGAAGGGTACCATTGACATAGATTTATGCTTTAGTAGAAAATCATGTCAAATCAGCGGCTTTGTTGATTCTGATTATGCTGGTGAACTAGACAGAAGACGTTCTACAACCGGTTATGTATATAAAATACAAGGTGCTCCAGTTAGTTGGTGATCGATGTTACAAGCTACAGTGACACTATCTACTACAGAGGCTGAGTACATGGCAGTAACAAAAGGGGTGAAAGAAGCATTGTGGCTAAGGGGTCTTCTAGATGATTTGGGGTTTCAGTAAGATTGCGTGAATCTGAGTTGTGATAGTCAAAGTGCAATTCATTTGGCTAAAAATCAGGTTCATCATGCTCATACCAAACATATTGATGTAAGATATCACTTCGTGCGTGATGTTATAGAGAAAGGCAACATTTCTCTTGTAAAAGTACACACAGATGAAAATCTCGCAGACATGCTGACTAAAGTAGTGTCAGGAAGCAAGTTCCAACACTATTTGGAATTGCTCAATGTTATTCCATGTTAGGCATGTGCATACGAATACCATACTTTGATCGTCCAAAATTTGAGTAGATTTTAAATTGTGACCGAGGTGGAGAATTGTGAGAATAAAGGAAGGATAAGAGTAATTTTATGAAGTAAAATAAATGAGTTTTAACAGGAGATAACTCAAAATATTTAGTAAGGAGTTTTTTGTCGAAGAATTTTATTCTTATTCGTTGAAGTTATAGCATAGAGATACTATATATACGTCTCTAAAATTGTAATTGAAGTCAATAACAATAACAATATCCTTATTCACATCATCTTATAGATTAGTTAGAAGAAATCTTTCATATTGTTTTTCCTCTTTACAAAATATATAGCGAGTGCATTATTGTGAGTAGTGTTCAATTTTATATTACTTTGTATCTATTAGAAGTCAAAATTCCGCTGTAGACTTAACAACTTTAATAGACCAACCACTCCATGACAGGTATGGAGGTGTTACAACCGGTGTCTCAACCTCCCGTGATTTTTTTTCTATTAGAAAATAAAAAAAATATATTTTTCAAAAAAATTATTAAAACTTTAAATTCTGGATTCCAACTTTTTTTTGTGGGGGTAAGTTTACGGCGAAATTTATAAAATTTATAAAGTTCGCCATATTCCCGAAAACGAACTTCAAATTCGTAAGTTTTTCTACTGTACCATTGTTGCCATGTGGCATACAGAATTGAGAAATAACAACTTGAACATATAATTTCATTTTCAAGATTACATATTCTTACAAAACCTAACGTGAAAGTGCAAAAATTTTAAGTTATTTTTAAATACCGCTTATTCCTATGTACTCCTACAACATAATAGGTATAAACTAATTAATAAATTATTAAAATTTAAAAATAACTTTAACATATGATTTCATTTTATTTTTTCTTATGAGTGT
>NC_029790.2:121279568-121280206 GCF_000816755.2 Arachis ipaensis
TACTTTAGTATAAAAAAATTTAAAAAAAATACTTATTATAAAAAAATTAAATTTTATATAATTATTTAATTATAGCCAAGCTGACGATTCAACCAGTAACCTAATGGTTTGACCAATAACCCATCTAGCGTTAGTTCTGATAACTGATAACTGTGCCCAAAACAAAATCTTTTCTTTGTTTGGATATGAGATTGAGAGATTGAGTAGAGTCCAAACCCGAACAGAATCCAGTCCATTTCCCACCATAGCCTCGTCGCCTCGCCGGAGAAATAAAAGCAAATTCAAATTTTAAAATATATATGCCATAAACGACACAACTCCAATATGGCCATAAAATTTTAAATTTGAAATCTCCTTTTTCTGTTTGTATATACACTCGGTGATTCAAAAATTAAAATTATTTAAGCACAACCATGGCATTTGTGACATTTACCTTCCATTATCAGGTGACAGAAAATTCACAAGCAACTTTAGTAGCGATCTGGCATGAAGGTGCTAACTTTCCCTGTGTGGAGCCTGGTCTGGGATCGAGCCCTTCTGGATGCTGAGATGATTAGTCGAGTGAAAAGACGATATCTTGACCTCAGGGATTTTTTTTTACTATTATAAAAAAATTTTCTAAAAAAAAATTATTTAAA
>NC_029790.2:121280854-121296745 GCF_000816755.2 Arachis ipaensis
GTAATTCCATGGTTGGACCAATAACGCATCCAGCACTCTGACCAAGTCAATTACTGGTCGGTTAATCTTTCTTTGTCTGGACGTGGATTGGGCAGAGCCCAAATACGAGCAAAACCCAATACATTCCCTACCACTACCTTGCCGGAGAAATAAAAACAAATTCAAATTTCAAAATAGATGAGAACTCATTAAAATTTCAAATTCGAAAAATAAATTGTGTTCTTTGTTAGTGCATTCTTTCTTCTTCGTCTTCGCATTTTTTTTTTTTTGTGTTCTTTTTTCTTCTTCGCATTCCTCTTTCTTCTTTTCTGTGTGTTTTTACTCAATCATTATTCTTTTATTGCTGCTATTGTTGTTACATTTTTTCTTTTCCTCTTTAGTTTAATTGAGGTTCATATGGATTCAAAAATAAATTTGATGTATTTTTTTATGATTGAGTCTTTTGATTGTTTGTTTAAAACTGAACTAATTTTGGTTCATTTGTGTGTTAATTGAGGTTCACTTAATACTGCGTATAAGTATTGAGCAAATTTTTTATTCCTATGTAATTTCAGTTTATTTCTTAGTTTAATTGAGGTTCATTTGAATCCAAAAATAAATTAGATGTGTTTTATTAATGATTGAGTTTTCTGACTACTTGATCAAAACTGAACTAATTTTTGTTCATTTGTATGTTAATTGAGGTTCACTTGATGCTGTTATTAAGTATTGACAAAGTTTTTTATTTCTTGAGTAATTTCGGTTCATTTCTTAATTTATTTAATGTTCATTTGGATCTAGAAATGAATTTGATGCGTTTATTTGAGGTTTTTTTTGACTGCTTGTTCAAAAATAAACTAATTGAATGGACTAAATAAAATAGAATACAATTGAATAAAGTGATAATAAATAATTTTATTCTTCTTTGCTAAAAAATTGTAATTCCTCGTTAGTTTTAAATTTGAAATTTTTTATCAATATCCTTCTAAACTAACAAATACAAAGAGCATCTATAAAGTATGGACTGACTCAGAATTTTTAACAATGCTAATTATAATAAAAAAATTTTATAAAGTTATATATAAATCATTGTAGCATTTAACAAGAATGATTTATTTTAGCATTTTAACTCACAATTTGACACATGTTGCCTATCATTAGCTTAATAAAATTGTTACTCTTTTATTTTAATGGTCAATTTAGTAGGTATACAGATGGTTATTTTATTTTTATGTAGATGATTATTTTGATTGGATTGAGTTTAGTTATATATAATTAAAATATGTTAGATGTTCAATCATTAGGTATGCGGATGATTATTTTTATCCTTAAGTTGATAGTTATTTTTATTAAGGGTGAGTGGCGTGTGGCAAGCCAAGTAGCGACGATGAAATGGAATGATTATTGATGAAGGTGGGGTGGCCGCCAGTTGAAAAATGATTATTTTTTGAAATAACTAACTGGATTTTTTAAAAATTTGAAATTTGAAATTAGAGAATTTGAAATTTGAAATTTGATGTGAAATAACTGAATAAGAGTTTTTAAATTTATTATTTCGTGGATAATTTTTATTTTTAACTCATATTAAATTAAATAAGCAACCCATTATACACATTGTATAAATACTCCATTAACTCCTTAGCAGAACTCTTTAGCATGACTTTCTGATACATGTTCAAACATATGTATTTTGTAATTTTATCATTGTCATTATTATCAACAATATTATTACTATTATTATATTACAAACTCTCTGAGGCTGAGAGTACATATATATTCTTATAATTCTATATGGTATTCGATTGGTACTATTACTATTTACAAAAAAATAAAATATGATCTTACATGGTTTAATTTATGCTCTTACGAGTATATACTTATTTTATGTAATTTATACTGTATTGTCATTGTTATATCAAATTTTTATTATTTATGTCTCTACACACTACTATTACTATACATCCTGTTTTATTTTTAATATTTTTTATACCACTTATCCTTTCTCTCTCTGCACACACATATGATTGTTTTATTATTCTAATTTTTATCACATACAACTTTATTATCATTATAAAAAAAATTTAATTAAGAATATATACATATTTTTATGATTTCTTAATTGATATTATTTCTATTATTGTTGTCATATTATCATCTTAGAAGTACATTATAAAAGATTTTTTTTACCTTCAATTTTCCTCAATACATGTTCGGCTTTTTACTAAAGTCTAGCATAGATGTAGTGCCAAACAAAAACTTTCTCTATTTTTATGTCGGGTTCATTTCCTTCGACTTTCATCTTCTCAACTTGATTTATGTAAGCAATATTTTTCAACTGGCCTTTCATGTCTATTAAGGTTTTATAGGTGATACACTGATACGTACCATATACCTCGGCCACTGAAACTATCCCCATAATTCGGAATAGAACGCAAAGGTCATACGCAAAGTTTAAATAGTTAAACCTTATTAGCGAAACAAACTCACCACAAACGGCATTCACTATCCAGCCAAGAATCTCGGACTTATCTCCACAATTGGTAAAATAATCATCTATAAAGTCGAGCATGCAACCTTGGCAGGGGCAGGTTCTGATTTAAGTTTCATGCTAAGTTATAATATCCTCTAGAAAAACTTTCTATTAACTTGAACGTCGGAGTATCTTTTGCAGGTATTTTCGCCGCGGTGCACAGGCTAGGCCGACGTATAGCTCTCCTATAGAAGCCGCATATTGCTCGGAATTGCTACAGCTCGACGGCTTCCACAGGACAAAACATTTGGCGCCCACCGTAGGGCCCGAGAAATAAAAAACCCCACTAAGTTTAACCCTCTTTTTTAGCTTTGTGCTTTCTCTTTTCAAGATTGCTAAATCTTGAAGATGGCTGAGAACAGAGTCCAGTAACTCACACAAGCAGAGCTCTTAGCTCAGATTGCCAAACTTCAAGCGGAAGTTCGAAGAATAGCTGAATTGTCGTCCAATAACCAAGCTGGAAAACATGGCGAGGGAGACCCCAAAAGCTCAATCCAGAGCAACACGGAATCCCAAAAGCTCACCCCGCCAAAGGAAAAGCTGACCATAGACAACCCTTTCTCCGATGACATCACCAAATTTCAAATGCCGAAAAACTTTCTGCTGTCTACGGCCCTTGAACCATACAAGGGTTTTGGTGATCCTCGTTCCCATATTAAGAAATTTCAATCGATGTTCTTTAATGGTGTCTCTGAACCTATACTTTGCCGAGCTTTTCCTACTTATCTAGATTATGCTGCATTACTCTTGTTTTCTAAGTTGTCTGCAGGTTCAATCTCCTCCTTCGAAGAACTGGCGAGATCCTTCATCGATTACTTCGCTGCGTAATGAATATATATGCATGGGTTGGACTACCTAAGCACCATCAAGCAGGGGTAACATGAGAGCTTAAAGGACTACATGACACAATTTGCTGAGGCGACCATGGAGATCCCATATCTAAGCCCGGAGGTCCACATACACACCCTCAAAAGCGGCCTCAGACCTGGCAAATTCCAAGAGACGATTGCAGTAACAAAACCAAGAACTTTAGATGAATTCTGAGAAAATGCCGCTGGACAAATGGAGATTGAAGAGCTTCTTGAAGCTCGAAAGACGGATAGACACCAACCCAGAAAGCAGGAAGAAAGGGCCTTTAGATCACCAAACAATAAAGAGCTGAAGAAACCTTTCAAACTCACTCCAAAGTTTGACACCTACACCAGATTCAACACCAAGAGAGAGAATATAATCAAGGAAATCATTCAAGCCAAAATAATCAAGCCCCCTGCTCGAGCAGGGAGCTACCAAGACCAAAGATTCGTGGACAAAAGCAAATACTGCGCCTTCCACCAGAAGTTAGGACACACCACAGACGAGTTTGTAATAGACAAGGATCTACTTGAGAGGCTAGCTCAACAAGGTCTCCTGGACAAGTACATTGAAGGACGAAAGAATAGAGAAAGCAATCCAGATCAAAAGGAGTGTCCGCAAACATCAACAGAAAAAGACAAAGGGAAGTGGACAACTCTTGACCCACCAAGAGGTATAATAAACTGCATATCAAGAGGATACACAGGGGGCGGTGAAACGACCTCAGCAAGAAAACAAAGTTACCGAGAAATGCTAGCAATTGAGGGAATGATGTATTCCAAAAAGGGAAACACGACAGGCACGGTGATAACCTTCACCCAGTCCGACCTCAACTCAACAAGCCCGAACCTCGACGACCCCATAGTAATCTCCATCCAAATTAGAGAATTGTTGGTAAGAAAGGTTTTATTAGACCCAGGCAGCAGTGCCGGTGTCCTATTTTACTCTACTTTAAAAAAATGAAATTGTGTGAAAAAGCCATACAACCCTCCTCTGGAGAACTAGTTGGGTTCTCTGGAGAAAGAGTCCCCATTCTGGGGCACGTATGGCTAAAAATGACAATGAGAGAAAGCCCTTTGTCGAGAACAGTTGATATCCAATACCTTATAGTAGACTGCTCTAGTCCGTATAATATAATTTTTGGAAGACCTGCTCTGAATGCTTTCAGGGCAGTAGTATCTACTTTACATTTGTGTGTTAAGTTCCCTGTGCAGGAGAATAAAGTAGCCACCGTGCACGCCGATCACCAGGAAGCTCGGCAATGCTACAATGCAAGCCTGAAGCAAAGCTCGGCAAAACCGAAGTCATCATCACAGGTCCAAGCAGTATACAACACGAATAAATTACTTTCCTTGTCCGAGCTTGACCCTAGAGAAGATTTCCGTGAAAGACCTCAGCCGATGGACAACCTCGAGAAAATCAAGCTGTCAGACTCAGAGGACCAATTCACTTACATAGGAGGGGCCCTATCAGGTGAAGAAAAACTAAAGCTAATAACTACACTCCGGAGCAATGCCGACCTATTCGCATGGACTCTAGCTGACATGCCAGGAATAGACCCTGATGTTATATGCCACAAACTGGCTATTGACAAAATAGCTCAGCCAATAGCTCAAAAAAAGAGAAACCTCGGAACTGAAAAAAAGAAGGCATCACTCGAAGAAACCAACAAGCTACTCACTGCTGGCTTCATCAAAGAAACCCGATTTACGACATGGCTATCCAATGTGGTAATGGTAAGAAAAAAGCTCAGGTAAATGGCGCATGTGCCTCGACTTTATGAATCTTAATAAGGCCTGCCTAAAGATACTTATCCGTTACCTTGCTTTGATAAATTAGTAGATAATGCTTCTGAGTTTAATAGCTTAAGCTTCATGGATGCATACTCAGGTTATAACCAGATCCTTATGCACCCAGAGGACCAAAGCAAAACAGCTTTTATAATAAAATATGGAAATTTTTGTTATAAGGTAATGCCATTTGGTCTAAAGAATGCAGGTGCAACATATCAAAGACTAATGGACAAGGTGTTCCAACAACAAATAGGTCAGAACATGGAAATCTATGTAGACGATATGGTAGCAAAAACTCCAGCAAGAGGCTCACACTGTAACGACCTATCAGAAATCTTCAAGCAAGTCCGAGCCTACAACATGAGGCTCAACCCAGAAAAATGCGCCTTTGGAGTGCAAGGAGGGAAATTTCTCGGATTCATGCGAACTTCACGAGGAATTGAAGCAAACCCAGAAAAATGTGATGCTATACTAAACATGGCAAACCCGAAAACAACAAAAGAAGTTCAGCAACTAGCAGGAAGGGTGGCCGCACTATCACGTTTCCTACCCGCAGTGGCAGACCGATCATATCATTTCTTCCAAACCATTTCCAAAAACAAAAAATTCACGTGGACCAAAGATTGTGAACAGCCTTTTGCCGTGCTAAAGAAGCTCTTATCATCACCTCTGGTACTCCAGAAACCAGAAGCTGGTAAACCATTGCATTTATATTTATCAATTTCTAACCATGCTATAAGTTCTGTTCTGGTTGTCGAAATAGGAAAAGCACAAAAGCCCGTATACTTCGTCAGCAGGGTACTACAGCCGGCAGAAACAAGATACCCAAAAATAGAACATCTAGCATTGGCATTGGTCACTACAGCAAGAAGATTAAGACACTATTTTCAAAGTCACACAATAATAATTCGAACAGATCAACCTCTAAGACAAATTCTAACCAGACCCGAGCTAGCTGGACGATTAGTTAAGTGGTCCATCAAACTCTCCGAGTTTGATATTCAATACCAATCAAGGAAGACCTTGAAATCACAAATACTGGCCGACTTCGTTTCAGAGATGACTACCGAGGCGCAACCTGTAGAACCAAATTAGAAGTTACACATGGACGAAGCATCAAATCGTAAAAGAAGCGGAGCAGGAGTATTATTAAAAGATGAAGACAAAATAATAGTTGAACAATCACTACAATTTTCTTTTATAGGAAGCAACAATCAAGCAGAATACGAGGCTTTGTTGGCAGGGTTAAAGCTCGCCCAAAAACTCCAAATACCTCGGCTCACAGTTTACTTTGACTCTTTACTAGTGGTACAACAGATCAAAGGTGACTTCCAGGTAAGAGATCCTTTGTTGGAGAAATACTAGCTCATAACAAAGAATCTCATTTCAAAGTTTGATAAATTTGAAATTATTCATGTGAATAGGGAACAAAACACCAGAGCCGATGTATTGTCTAAATTAGCTACTACTAGACCAACTACACACACACCAGCACTGTCATAATTAACACTTGAAAAACCAAGCTTTGAACTAAATTGCATATTGAGTATCCCACAGGCAAGAGACTGGAGGACACCTTTCCTCGGGTATATCAATTCAGGAACCATCCCGGAGGGAGAATCAAATCCGCAACTCTTTCGAAGAAGAGCGAGCTTCTACACAATAATCGGAAACAGCCTATACAGGCGAGGTCTCTCACAGCCATTGGTCAGGTGCCTCAGCAAAGATGATGCCAACATGGTAATGGCAGAAACACACGAAGGAGTATGCGGAAACCACATAGGAGGCCGCGCCTTAGCCGCCAAGATCCTCCGTATAGGGTATTATTGGCCGACAATGAAAAAAGACTGCATTATCAAGGTAAAAACATGTGAAAATTGTCAGAAAAACGCTACAATTACAACAACGCCCACTGAGAAATTGCATACCATAGAGGTAAGCTGGCCATTCGACAGATGGGGACTAGATATCCTAGGACCCCTCCCGAAAGCGTCAGGACAGGTAAAATTTCTTTTGGTTTCAATAGACTACTTCTCTAAATGGATAGAGGCACAGCCACTGGCACGTATAACAGCTGAAAAGGTGAGATCTTTCTTATGAAAAAATATCATATGTAGGTATGGTATACCAAGGAAAATAATTTCTGATAATGGCAGACAATTTACCAATCATAAGCTCGCATCATTTTTACAAAATTTTAATATTAAACATCATTTCAGCTCGGTTGAGCACCCACAAACAAATGGGCAAGTAGAAGCGGCTAACCGAGTTATATTGCAGGCCTTAAAGAAAAAGCTCAATGTTGCCAAGGGAGAATGGGCCGACCTCATCCCAGAAATATTATGGAGCTATAACACAACAATTCAGTCAGCTACAGATGAAACCCCTTTCAAATTGGTTTATGGAGCAGAAGCACTGATACCAGTGGAGGTCGACACCCCAACTTTGAGAACCGAGCTATACGACCACAGTCATAACACTAGCATAAGAGCAGCCGACTTGGATCTTACAGAAGAAGAAAGAGATATGGCAACCATGAGACAACGCGCAATGAAACAACTTATAGAAAGAAGACATGACAAAAAAGTTAACCCCTCGAGCTTTCGAGGAGGGGGAACTCATCCTTCGACAAACAGAGGAGGCAAGAAAGCCATAAGCTCATAGGAAGCTGGTAGCAAACTGGGAGGGACCACTCCAAGTTGCGAGAGTCCTCGGTCTAGGGGCTTATCAACTAGAAACGCTTAAAGGAGACACACTTCCAGGGACATGGAATGTATCTTCCTTAAAGAAATATCAACATGAGATGTAATAGATGGAGTGAATGATGGTACTCTTTTTTCCACTTTTGAGGTTTTTTTTTCCCAAACACTTGGATTTTACTCGAAGGGGGGTTTTAACAAGGCCGGACGCCACAATTCATTCTACAAACGTTACTATCATTTGATCTATTCTATCATCTGTTCATAATTCTACTTTACAATAAATTTTCGTACCTAGCAAACATAGCATGCAACAAATACAAATCATATCAGATAATCCAAGCAACAGTCAAAAGTCAAATCGTCACAAGCATCGATAGTTTTTTGATATAATTAACAAAAGAAAGCAAATTATAAACAAGCCCAGCCTATTCTGCTTTATCACCGATGTTGGAACCCTCACTCTCCTTCTCCACCATTGGTTCATCCTCTATGAGCTCATTGTTCACAACCACTTTGGTAGCATCAAGCTTTGAAACGTCAGACTCTGGAAACAAAGCTCTGACCTGAGAAACAGCTCGATCGAAGCCTTGGTCAAAGGCTTCATAAATCTCGGTTTCTAACTCTTTCACCCTAGCAGCCAACTGTTCATTCTCAGTTTTCACAGTCTTCGTTTGCTCGGCAGATGAAAGCTGGAGACGCCTTTCCTCAGCAAGCTCTTACTCCTTCTCTTTCACGGTAGCAGACAGCTCGGCAATATTCAAAACATCTTTTTCTTCTTTCAAAAGAGCCAGCTCTTGTGCCCTGCCAATAGCCACAATCCAAGCACCAATCACCTACAAAGAAAAATGCTATCAAAAGACAGACCAGTAACGAACAAATATACAAAACCAACTATACATACCTGAAGAAATCGGCTCACTCCAGCACGGCCAATCTCATCAATCATCTTTATATCCTCTGGAAAACGGCAGAGCTCGTCAACTAAGGTTATGAATGGGAAAAGCTTCGCCCATAAAGACCTAGCATGCTCATCATCAACATATTTGTGCAGTCTCTTTTGAGATTCATAAGCAGATTCAACCATCTACAAGTTGGCTGAGGATTCCCCTTTAACCTCGAGAACATCAGCAAGTTTCTCTTTCTCTTTGGTTTGGGGTTTGGCCCAGCTTGTACCACGATAGCCCTAGCATCTTTCTCAACATCAATAGTCGAACCCTCTTTCTCGCTCTTTTTTCGCTGACTGAAAAAGGATTTCAACTCAGCAGTAGTGATGGTTAGAGCTTTCTCAGCTGCACATCAGAAACAAAATAGAATTAGACCAGCACAAGAAACAAAATAGCAAGGTTCAACATCTTGAATTACTTATATAATCCAACACATCCTGCCTGTCAGTATCCCACTTCAACAACTCGGAAATAGACAACAATCCTTTCGAGCCCAACATTTCAAAAAGGAATTCCATTACAAGTTCATCATCAAGAAGCCTATTATCTATATCCAACACTTGATATGGTTCGGGATACCATGACAGGGGAAACCTCTCCACGAGGTGTTCATTCAAGTAAAAAGGAAAGTCTTCTGGCACACTCCTAACCTTAACAAACATGGTCTTGAAGTCTTTAAAAGACGATTTATACAAACCAAATATTGCACGACGAGGATGGTTACTTAGATTAATCCACAACCCACAATCGATCCCTTTGGCTTGAAACAAAGAGAAGAACAACCTAAGAGAAGGAGGGTGATCCAACACTTCCATCAACACTTGAAAGGCTCTGACAAACCCCCAGGAATTTGGATGAAGCTGAGTCGGAGCACAGTTTAGCTAGTACAAGACCCCACACTCAAATTCGGTAAAAATAAGCCTAACGCCTAATTCCATAAACAAATAGCTATACATATAAAAAAAAAAAAGACCAGTCATGCAAACGGTCACAGACACGATCATCACTTTGACACGGTAATATTTCTATCCTAACGTTACTACCCTCTCTAACCCATACATCCGAACCCAGCATTTTCACCAACTCCTCGTCATTAAACTGAGAAGCATAACCCCTAACTCTAGAGTCAACCCAATTACAAGGATCATTTTCATCAACCCCAGTCTTCCCTTTCTCCATCAAACACAAAGCAAAAAAGAAAGAAAGCAAGAAGTAGCAGCAAGAACAAATATTTAGCACTCACCCTTTTTACTCATTTTGTAAATAGAAAAACAAAGTCCCAGGAAATCCAGCAATGTCCAAGAATGAAACCAAAGGTTACAAACACAATCAATAAACAGCAAGGTTAAACGGTTACATATGAGAGGTTTTTAAATCTGAGCCGTTCGAAAAGGAGAATTAACTCACGATGAAATCAAACGATCAGGGGTACCTGGGGAAGCGCAACACGTCTCACATCAATCAATCATGAAGGCGCGAAGAGCAAGGTATCAATTAAATGCGAAAACCATTTCAAATTCCGAACAGAACTAAGCTGAGCTTGGGGGCTACGGGATACCAACATAACATGAAATCTAAGGCCGAGGTATATGTGACACCCACTAAAAGCTCGCCTTTGTTCTGTCCAAACCAAGGCAAACTTAGGGGCTATGATACATACCCTATACCTCGGCCATTGAAACTATCCCCATAACTCGGAACAAAACGCAAAGGTTGGACGCAAAGTTTAAATAGTCAAACCTTGTCAGCGAAACAAACTTACCACGAACGACATTCACTATCCAGCCAAGAATCTCGGACTTATCTCAATAATTGGTAAAATGATCATCTATAAAGCCGAGCATGCAACCTTGGCAGTGGACAGGTTCTGATTTAAGTTTCATGCTAAGTTATACTATCCTTTGGAAAAACTTTTTATTAACTTGAGCGTCGGAGTATCTTTTGCAAGTATTCCCGCCGCAGTGCACAGGTCAGGCCGACATATAGCTCTCCTATAGAAGCCGCATATTGCTCGAAATCGCTACAGCTCAGCGGCTTCCACAGGACGAAACAATAGGCATATGAAAAAGTTTTGAAATTCTTCTTTTCCATCCTCAAGAACAATGTACTTATATCTTTGCCATGCCTCTTATACACAAGAATTAAGAGGCTGCAGTCAGATAATGTAAGAGGGAATTTCAAATTCATCATTTTGTTGAAAGTTTTCTCTTATAAAGGCACTTTTAAAAATGTGATATACTCTTTCAGTGTTAGAAGCACCAGCCATGTCTCAAGATTAGATTTGATGTAAGAAGCTCTCACATTTGATTGAAAACATTGTTCAATAAAACATCAAATATCCATTACTGACATATATGGGTAATGAAAAATTAATTTAATTTAAAAGCATAATTTAGTGTCAAAAGCACTAGTCGGTGTCTCAATCTCAGATTTGATATAAGAAGCTCACATAAAAAAAACAAAAGAAAAAATCAAACAGAAAAAAATAAAGAAGAATTATGTAATTTTTTATTTATTTTTTGGTTGATTCCTTTTGACAATAAAAACAAACTTTTGAAAAAACTACATAACTTTATAAATAAAAACCCAAATTCTGCACGAAAAAAGAAGAAGAATAAGAAAAAAACAACCAAAAAAAAACTGCAACATCAAATCTAGAATCTTAAAAAATTTTGGTGTCAAAATTAAAAAATTTTCTGTGTTACAGATCAAAAATTTCAGTGCTATTTTTCATAAGAAGAAAAAGAAGTGTGGTTTCTCGCACTTGTCCATGAGCGATTTTTATTAGGTTTAGACTAACTTGATTGAACTTAATTCATAAAAATACTTGAATGTATAACAAGACTCCGTAAAAATATGTTGAAATTCAACGGTTAAATTGACAAGATTTAATGATTTATCATGCATAAGAAGTTAGAAGTAACTCAAGAAAACTTACACCGGTATAAACACATCCCTCGTTATTTATTTGTTATTTAATTACATGCAAGCAACTATCACCACCCAGCTTATAATACATGTGCTAAACCTTGAGGGCATTATTTTACATAGTGGCATCTAACATTAGTTACACGCAGATAGTAATATTTGGTTTCTGAAAGGTTACTCGCTATTCCTCCAGACATCCCTGAGCAATTCATATCTGACATTGGATTCAATGCGACAATCCTTCAACTTCCAGTTGGGTTTTACTGATGCTGGAGAGGAGGAACCATTAAATAATATAGAAGATAATGGAGAGCTTAATTCATCGAGTTCATCGTCACTTGTGTATGACTTCCTGATAACGGAAGATTTACTTCTTCTCAGGTAAGATTCGCTTCCAACTTCCGCCGTAATGCTTGCAATGGAAGTTGCAGGGGGAGGTGAATATGCGATTGGAGCTGCAATGCATGGATAGTAGTTGACAGACTCCTTTCCATCTTCGAGATCATCCTGCATCAAATTGAAAACGAATCTATCGATCACAAGCCTTATATTAGCAGCATTAAAAAAGAAAAATAATAGGTGACCAATACATTTTCTTTATTTTTGTCTTACCTTTGAATCAACAATAGACATCTTTCTCTCTTTTTTTACACTAAAAGTGTTGGTCTCCTAGTATTTCCCATTAAAAAATAGTCCCACTTTGTATAATTTTTATTTGTATAAATGCGATCCGGAAAAATTAAGAGTATCCTTGAACTCTAAAAACTAATCTTAAACTCTAAATTTTAAACCTTAAACTCTAAACCCCCTGAGCTCTAACTTTTAAACCCTGAATTTTAAACCATAAATTCTAAATTTTAAACTCTAAATCTAAGTCATTGATATAACATATAATAAATAAAGAGTTAAGATTTGTGTAATTAACAAGAAGTGCAGCACAGGCGGATAGCCATATAAAAGTAATCAAGTTAGGGGGTTGCACGATCGAAATTAAACCCAACGCAGCCTTAACTAGTTGATCCCAAAAATGCTATGTATACACTAAAATCAGTCACCATGTATTTGTGTATAAATACTTGTGTATTTGTGTATTTCAATGTGTACTCTACACTAGTGGCTGATTTTGGCGTAACTTGGTTGAGTTGATCCTAGTATATGTCCGTTATGTTAAACAGTGTCCTAATCATTATGCCTTTTTTTTATACATGCCAGCATTTATCCAACATAACCTTTTTTTATAAGCTAAAATTGTGTCATGCTATAAATCCTATATTGAATCGTGTACCAACGAAAAAAAAGTAACATGAAAGTTCGGTTATCTAACCTGTGAGTCCAGAGCTTCAAAGACAACAGGTGGAATTGGATCGGGGCAAAATTCATCCGGGACAAAATTCTCCAGAATCTTCTTGATAAGTGGTGCACTAAACATGGGACACACCTTCACCAACAAGAATTGTTCTACCATGATTCAGGAGAAGAAACTTATAGAGTAGTTAACAAATGATTCGAGAAAACTGCAAGTTCATTGCCTAACCTCTTTCCTGATGGATTCGTTTAACAGCATATCCTTAGGGAGCATCATGAGGTCACTCAGTGCATTGAGAAGATGGAAGGCCTTGAATGATGTATTTTGACTTCCATCACTGCTGTAATGGTCATCATCATCTTTATCTTCAAGCGCATCATCATCATCGATACCAAATAGATCAGTCAGCCATCTAGACCAGTTTCCAATCTGACAATAAAGATTTAAAAACCACATATCAGTTAAGACATGCATCTTCACTGCCATCATAACAATGAAACTACATGGTCACGTTTGTTATGCTGTTAAGCATTCATCCTATACTGCTATACATAGCCTACTTTTCGAGGCACATCTAAGACAACCACACATCAATAGAACTAAAGGAGTAAGTTGAACATCTATATCTGTAGTTTGCCATTAAATTCATGAGAGGATGACAAAATAATGAAAATATTAAGAGGCGGCCTGAAGCACAAGCCTCCTGACCTCGTAAGATCTGGGGAGGGTGGATGTAGGCACCCTTATCTGCATCTTCAGTGAAGAGAAAGAGGAGAGAAGGGGGGGCATAACAAATGGAGAGATTGTCTTGAGGATTTGAATCCGTAAGCTGGTTATGAGGCAGCAATCTTACCGGTGCACCAAGGCATAACCTCTCGTCTAAATATTAAGTTCATGTTATTGAGAATGTAGACGAACTAAAGAGAAACTATGTTATCTGCACTTGAATGTTATTACTCAATTATCGTATATAATTATATGCAAGAGAAATTATACTACGATTACCCACAAGAAAACATAATGCCTATTGTTTCCAAGAAAAACATGGTGCACCAGCAACCTGCGTTACACAGGATCACACGGAAGGATTGCAAACACGAAGGAGGTTGTTTGAAAGATGCCCAAGATTACTATTTACAGTAGTGCTAATGGCTAGTGACTAACTTCCTAACCCAACTACTCACACTCTCCTTTCTCATCAATCTGTTCTCTGTAGCTCTACAATCCTGTCTCAGCAGCTGCCTCTATTATCTTTGTACAAAAACACATCAATTGTTGGCCACATATCAATTAACGGCAAGAGCAGTATGGAAGCCTTGAACAGGAAGAGAATCACCATAGATGCTAGGAAGTTGACAAAACAACGGTCACAATGAATCATGAACCGGAGAAAAACGGGAGCAAACATGCAGTAGGTGGAAGAACATCCAGGGTCTTAATTATGATAGAGATCCAAATTTCAGGAACTCAGAGAGCAAAAGGATAACCAAAATATCATGTTCTTATAAAAGTTTGTGCGTGCAGTGTAGTAGTCTAGTAGAGAAGTTAAATACTAGAAATATTTACAAGACAACTATATTGGAGACTCACTACTATAAAAATATTGAAATGAAATTAAGCTATTAAGATCCGATAATTTACCGCCGTTTTCAGCTGTGCACCAGCTCCAAAGCTTGATTTACCAGGTGGAATGGGGAGGACCTTAGGATCACCAATGGGATCAGATACAGGATCCGTTGGGATGTCATCAGCAGATTCACGAAGGATGGCATTGAACATTGCAACATCTAATCTTGCCACACACTGCTCCATTATCTAGATCAAGCAATAAAAGTGCATGCTATGGTAATTAGTAGGGACAATAAAACTTTCTAATTCTTTTTTTGACTGCGCTGACAAACTTAGATACAAAATATTGATTAATATAGGTATCTTTTTTTTTTTTTTTTTTTTGGTTACCGAAAATATGGAGACTCGAGAAAGGGATGGCTTTACACTTGAGCAATTTGCCCAAACCATACTTTTCTCACTCCTTTCTTCTCGAATGAGTGGAGGAACTATGCTACCAAAGATTTTTAAGAATGCGGATAACTTATAAGTCAGTCACCCTGATTCATAAGAATCCATATTGGATATAAATGGTACCCCTTATTGCTTCCATTACCAAAGTAGATCCATTTTCTACCAGGAAGAGGATAGAACAAAACTTAACTGTACAAATATGTTGCGATTCCCCAAAAAAACAAATCTCTTTAATTTCAGACATTAGACTTCACAGAAATGAGTCTGGAGAGAAAAAAGGACCAACATGTTTTGACTGTCATCACATTTTTTACCATTGATTCTCTTAATTTATAGTTCTATTGACAAATGAATATATTTTTTCTTTAACACAATGTCCATTTCAAAGCTCTTTCTCACAATGAAATGGATCCTTTCATGTAAAGATTTCATAAAAATTGATCATGTGTTTATTTTTCCCACTTTTTATAGTATGTAGTGGTTCCCTTGGTCCCATCTTTTTTATCAATGGTAGAATAAAAGAGATCAGATCACATGAATTTTCACGAGGAAACCATTGCCGTGAAACAATGTACATCAAATAGGTCAAAATACAAAAGGTATTAAGATGGAAAACTCAACCCCTCTAGTGCAAGAGGGGAAGGGTCAAAGAAAGAACTGGATAGACTAACCAATCTAGGAAGAAGAGACAAACAGCCACATTCATGCCCTCCAGCTCGAATGGGACAGATCCTATCACAGGCTTCTCTAAAAGCATTCTTCCAAATGTCAAGTGATAAATCCCCTTGCTCTTGGTCACATGTGGTAGACATTCTTCTAAAGCTTTTCTTTGATG
>NC_029790.2:121297356-121301402 GCF_000816755.2 Arachis ipaensis
ACTTCGCATCAACAAGCTGCATATGCGGAGTCAAAGACTGAACAGGACAGAACATAAGATGTTAGATGCCAATGGAAATTTCATATTAATATTGTGCTTGTATGGAAGCTTTATGATTTAAAGAGAAGCAAAAAATTAAACAATTACCTGCCACCATATTGATTCCACAATGCGAGAGAAGATCCAAGCTTCCACCTTTTCTAGTGCTGAGATGAATACATTTGGGTCATCCCAGCTGCCAAAAGCACCAAATGCTGTCTTCTCACTTTTCCTAGCAGATAGACCTTTCCATACCAATGGTTGAGCTATTTTTCCATTCCCCTCTGCTCTCTTCCTTCTCATACTATAACCGGTAGGACTTGATGGCGCCATGTCTCTGGTGGATTGGCTTATAATTATTCTCAACACAATAGAATTAGATAACCAAAATGTCAATCTGTAACAACATGCAAGAAGAGGTGGATCAGTATGCAGTTGTCACAGCTTATGATGAGCTATGATTTTCACATCATGCAGTAAGAATAGGAAGACATTGTTTGGCCAACCTCTAATAGTCAATTGATCCATGTCAGTTAAGAATTTTATGTAGGACATCCAATTAATTTATCATATTGGAAAAGGATCATTACTGAGAGATACGGCTGTTTCAACGTGTAAAATGTTCTTCCGGACTTGCCAAAAGAAAAATTTTATATATATGTTTGGCATAAAAGTTTTTTTTTTTTTTTTCTCTTTTATAATTAGGATAATGGGGGTATGAAATAAATTGCTCTAACCATTGTATCAAAAGAAAGAAAAAGAAAGGAAAATTGCAATCTATATCAAATGTACCTTGGGACATCATTTCCACAAGCTTTTGCAACAAGTGCTAAACCTGAAACAGCACTTTTAGCAGCCCCAGACCTTCTTGCTTGAATATTTTCTTTACAAGCATGAAGGTACATCCTGGACAGGCGCCGAGCTGGGGCATGAACCTTACTGATGGAACTGCCATGCTCAGCAACTACTGAATATAAAGCAGCTTCAATGGCAGCAGCCTCTCTTAACTCTCCCTCAAGCATCTTAATCTTGTTTTCCAAATGCTCAACCTTGCTGTCAAAAATGGTAGATCTGGATTCCCTTGGATAAATCTTAGCATCTCTTTTGTCATGGATGTTCCCTCCATTGTTTTGTGCATCTCCTATATGGCTTTCTCTTACTTCAGAAAGATGATTGCTACTGAGTGATCCAATACTCCTAGCTGATTCTGTTGATGACCTCACCGACTTCACGTGCTTTAATCTCTCACTTCTCATAATATTACTGCCTTTCAGATGACTCTCTGACCCACCAAGATAGTATATATCGCTACTTAATGAAACTTGGTCTTTCACACCACGAGCCATTGATTCATTTCCTACATGGTTTTGCATATCCAAATCAGACATTTCATTTCCATTACTATCCTCAACAGAACTACAATAAGATTTAGCACTTCCTTCCCCCTTCATGTGAGATTCGTCAGCTTCACCATGCAGCTCATTCAATTTGTCATCGATTTCTGAACTAATACAGTTTACAGAGCCTGGAGTCATGTCCACAAAGCCATTACTAAGAGATGTAGTGTTCCTTGAATAGATATCAATAGTACTTCCATTACTGTTAGTTTTAACATCTTCAAATTTATTTCTACAATTAGCATCCTCTTCAAAATCCTCCTGATCCAAATTTTCATGATCACTGTTTGTGAACCTGCTCTTGGAATTTTCCACCAAGGATGGGGAGGAGGAATCAACAACTTGCTTTTGAATTGTCACTGGGCTGTGATTACTAGTATTCTCCATAGCTGGTTGACCATTTGCCGGGCTTTCGATATTAGAGGACAGATCTCCGGATGATGCGTTAGATGAACTCTCTAGTTTCTCACATGTATCTTGTTGCAATCTTTCAACCTTTGTTTCTGATGCCAAAGTATGCTCCTTTTCATTACTATCTGTGTTTCGGGTTGCTCCAGGTGCTCCATTCTGCAACTCAGCAGCTATTAATTTATTGCTTGATTATAACTGTTATTTTTCTAAAATACACTAGATATATCAAGAAAGCAGATCGTGTGCATTTGCATGCTGCTAATACTAATAGTAACATGACAATAGGTTTGTTGTTTTCCCGGCATTGATAAATAAGAACAACATTATGTGAAACTTTGAAAGGATCCATACCATGCCAACAAGAAGATGTATGCAAAGAACCTAAAATGTTGTTACAACATTTCCTATTGCAGTTGCTTCTATCTCTCTACATTTCATGGAATAGTGCTAAGGACTGTATACAAAATCTCAAACATAACCATAGATATAGTTAGGCAAAGGACATACTGCTATGAATAAGGGGGAAGATATGGGTACCTCTGCACAATGAGGAGGTATACTCCCACTTGTTTCCGGGGTAGTAGCTGCTACAATAGATGAATGGGAGGAAACATCATCATCAGTAAAGGAAGCACTCTCAGCTTCCTCAGCATATTCTTCATTCATCAATGTAGACACAGAGTCACCACCTTTGTTGTCCTTCGATGCCTCTTTGGGATTGCTTTCCTTGAACGAGGACCTAGTCCGATGCTTTTCGGTAGGCTCGATTTTAACATACAAAAGCGGCTGATCCGTGTTTCTGTAGTTCCTCTTGCAGTTCAATGGAACACTAACACTCAAGGGCTCCTTAAGGACGCCACAATCCGCCAAGTCTATAATGGCAGTTCCTAGCAACTGACCTTTAACAATCTTATCTCTTCGAGGCTCATACAAATTGAACTCCAAGTAATTCTTTTGAAACACATCAGCAACACTATGCTTGGCAGACATGTCCTTCAACAGAGTCACATGAAGCCTAAATGACTCATTAAACTCAATTTTCCCTTCACCTGGGGAAACAGGACTGGTAGACCCTGAAGAGCGCTCGCCGTTCTCCCATTGTATCAACACAGAACGAAGGGACTTGAGAGATTGTGATGGGGGCCATGGCTTAATCTCTTGAATGTGAACAAGGCAATCCATTTGCACGGTGCCACCTCTCCGGTTCTTCCCTTTTGAGCCTAGAACCATGGCTGCCACTCAAACTTCTTACTTTCAATGCAGTTGAATTCGTCGAATCACAAGACCTCTGAATTCAAACAGAATGTGCAAGAAATCATATCGAGACTTGAATTTTAGAAATTATATAGGAGGCTGTTAACTCAAATTAAATTATAAATACTCTGGAATTGGAGAAACAAAACCAGTAAATTTGGCAGTGAAGTCATTGGTGACTTATCTTGGACTTCAAATTGTGAAGTTGACGAAAATGTAAAGAAAAGACTGCTATAACATACTTCAAAGGTTGAAGATTTAAGTGCACTAAAAGCTAATTGGTGCAGTTACCAAGAAAACGCCACCAAAAATGAAAAAGGAACTGCAAAAAAGCTTACTCAATTGAAGCACAGGTGCACAAGATTCTTTACTTCCGAATCAGAAATGAACAGATCAAGCAAGTGCTACAAAGTACTTAGTGGAAAATGGCTACAAATTGAAGCTTCACGAGCATAAAAACATGTAATGCAGACCGTGGAGTCCGGTTACAAGTGACAAAAGAGGGGGTAATGAAGACGTTGACGGAGGAAGAATGCTTGGAACGTAAGGCGAGTGAGTAAGCGTAAATTACAGAGCTTACCGGAAAAAGCGGTGGCAGGTGGGAATGGGATCAGGAAGGTGATAAAGCTAGCTGGAACCGCTGCAAAGGGGACAGCATTTCTCTGTCTGTGTGCCTCAGAAGCTGCAAGTGAATGAAAATTGATAATAGAATTAGAAAGGGAAGAGAATGTGTTTACAATAAAATAATAAAAAAATTGTATATATATATACAACTACAAGAATTAAAATATGAAAAAGGAGAACCATAATATTTTGCTGAAAAAAAGTGGCTCATAAGTCATAATAATGACTCTGATAAGAAATGTTGTTATTGTGTACAATAATGACGTCAGCAGCAATGATTATTAAATTAAAAATATACTTTTAAAAATTTTTAAATAGATT
>NC_029790.2:121301559-121311049 GCF_000816755.2 Arachis ipaensis
TAAATTACGAAAAGCGCTCTTAAATCATGAAAGCGACGCATCACCTGAAAATTAAGGCTTTGGTAAGTATTAGTAAATTAGTAAATAAAAAACATATAGCATATATCGATCAAAAGACTAGATTCGCGAAGTGAGAGACCCACGCGAATCAATGGATCGTGACCCTGAAAGACCAAAACAGTACGCGAGATGTGCGCGTGCACTACACGTTATAATGAACCGGTGTGGGATGCGTCGGCGTCAGGCTTGAACAGTTGAACTTGTTCTACAGTCTACACACCGACACCAAAACCAAAGAATACCAAATACCAAACAGGAAAACACCAAGCGGATGCAAATAATGTGCTAAAAACAAGGTATCTGTAATTCCAACAAAATTCCTTTTAGACCCAAATTTTTTTTTTTAGACAAAAAATGAAATTTCTTCTTTTTTTTATCAAAGAGAAAAAAAAAATACTTGCAGTAATAATTAATAAGTGTCATTTCTGTTCATATTGGAAAAAGAAGAGATTTTTAAAGCATAGATCATTCTCTCACTCAGAGTCACACACACTACTATGGCTCTATATTCCACTCTGAATATAATTCAGGGTTGGAACCTTGTGCTGTTTGAAGAGAAGCCGATGAAGGTGGAGAGTAAGTATAGTTATCTTTTTGTGAAGTTGATAGTTAAAAATTATTAGATGATAATTTAATTAAATTTGTCAAATCATTTAACGGCTCTTATTAACTGTACCTGAGTTTTCATCGCCAATAAATCATCCATCCTTACCAAGTCTCAGTTGCGACCCTTGGCAGTGCTCAACATGGATAAATCACCAAAAATACATTTGAATAATTTTGTTGATGATAAAAATATACTCAAATTTTGTTATTGACAAAAATGCTCTCAAATAATTTAAACACGCGACAAAAATGCACAACATTAAACATGTATTCTCAAAAAATTCTTTAGAGATTGAATTTTGATGCGATTTTTCGCAAGCATAATTAGAAAATTGAGATATTGTTATCCTTAAAATTAGATGATTTTTCGCTAAGTATATTTTTTGTGATTTTTTTGTCAACAACTAATAATACTTGAATATATAGTCAGTGAAAAATTACTAATTTTAAGGATAACAATATCTCAATTTTCTAATCTTACTTATAAAAAATACATCAAAATTTAATCTCTAAAGCATATTTTGATAAATATATATTTAATGTTAGATATTTTTGTCGCATTTTTAAATTATTTGAGGGAATTTTTTTAATAAAAAAATTTTGGTATATTTTTTTCGATAATAAAATTATTCAAGTGTATTTTTAGTAGTTTATTCACTCAACACTGATGACCATCCCTCTCGAGTTCTCATCTAATGGGTTGGGCCTGGACCTGCAGCATCCACTTGGGAGGGCTCAGCCCAACTCCAAGAATACACACACCTTGAGGATAAGGTTTCTGTCAACATGGGTGGCATTGAGATGGGCCCAGCCACAATTCCACGAGCCTAAAGTATATATAATGTAACCAATTTGAGTTGATGGAATATTCAGCTCACTTGTCTTAAATGTTGATGGTTGTGAATTCTGTCTTATTTATGTAATAACTCATTATTCAGTAAGGTAGCATTTGTTTTGAGATACTAAGACAGAGACAAAAAGATTAAGATTCAATATCATGTTTGTTGGTTCAGAGATTGGTACTAAAATTTCTATCTTTATCTCTAAAATTTCAGTATTTTAGTACCTCTAAAAAATAGAGTCATAGAGACACAGGAGACTAAAATTTTTAAAAATAGAAACTGAAACTTTAATAATATTTTATACCTAAAACACCCTCATTTTAATTAATTGATTCTAATTTTACCCTTTGTGCAAATTAAATTAGAATTTCATTCTTGTTTTAATTTATGTCTTTTATTTTGTACCAAACAGAATACTGAAATTGATTTCAATCTCTGTCTCTTAGTCTCTGTCTCAGTCTTTCCGTCTCTATCTCTCCACCAAATGCTACCTAACAAACTCTTAAATGAAATTTAGATTTGTAACGGATTAGTCTTTATTTTATAGGACTAAGGGATAAAGTGGACAACCAAAAAGAGTATATATAACGTGCTCACCGACAGAGTGCATGGGAGAAGAAATATCATGAATTCATGATTGTAATGATTGGTGACGATGTTATACTTGTTTCTCATTGGCTACCCTAGATCTAGCAAGTCAAAGCTTATATTATAGTGCGAACACTTCGTTTGAACCTTTTTGAATATACACTTCTACTTCCATTCTTTTAGTCTTTAGCACTGTTCATATCACATTATAAACCAGAGAAATAACATAAATCCTACTACTAGGCACTGGCTTCCTCTGTTCTAAACTTGTAGATGCTAATAACAGTCCCTGCTTTCTCTATCTACAAACATGAACCTATGATGTAGAATCCGATCATTGCTCTGCTTCTGCTGTGGCTTGGACTTGAGCTGCATACTGTAGGTTCCATAGAACATCTTCAAAAGAAGGACGTGATGAGGATTCTGCGGATATGCATTTGCTTGTGATGGATATTGCAATTGATAGTGACTCTTGATTGCAAGTGGTCAACACCGTCGGATCTACAATTCTTCTTCTACCATCATGACTATCAAAGGATGCCTGTGATTCACAACACAAGGTGCTCGTATCCATTAAAAACTTATTAATGAATAAAGAGTAATGCTAGAGAACCAACATTTTTTAATTTAATTTCAGCTAACTTTTTTAAAATTAATTTGTTTATCTTAAATTATAGATCCTAAATTATACCTAAATTGCTAATACTGACTAACTAAAAGTTGATTCCATATACTTTCTCATGAATAAACCTTTCTACTCCCTTAGTTTCGGTAGGAAACCAACAAAAAATCAGTCAAAAATTTTACATCCAGAATTTAAACATTACATATCCGAAAAAAAAAATATTAAAAACTACACATCTATACTTCAAAAGTGTTAATATCAGGGTAATAACACATAGGGGTGGCAACACTACCCGAACCTGCGGGTACCCACCCCGCCCCTACCCGCTCGGGGCGGGTAATTACCCGCCCCTGCACCGGGGCGGGTTCTTGGACGGGGCGGGGCGGGTTAGGGTTTAACATTTTACTACCCGCGGGTAGGGCGGGGCAGGTTTCATGCGGGTTTTTTGTAAGGCGGGGCGGGGTCGGGTAGAGCAAAAACCCGCCCCGTTGCCACCCCTAATAACACAGGGACAAAATTATGCTTCTACTTGGATGCAAGTGCTTTTATAAGGACAAAATTTAAGGACCAATATGAGAGTTTATTCAAACTTTCTACTTTTAGTTTTCTTAAAGGTGGCCCTAAAGCAAAACTTAAAATGAGTAGTATCAAAGTCAACAATAAATAGGTGTAAAAAATGGGGGATCTTGGCAAATGGCAATTATTGTCAAAGAACTTGTCAGCACCAACAAACAATGATGAATTTTTATACTTTCCGAAGCTTTATTTATAAAGTAATGATATTTCATACAAATAATTTTCCACAAATATGTGCTACATGTGGATGTATATTTACTCACATTCATCCAAAGAAAATTTAAGGCAGAAGTTTCTAAAAGCTTATATCTGACCTTTTCATTAAGAAAAAATGCTTCCCCTTTTCCGCTTGCGACAGGTCCAACAAGTGATTCAAACAGTATGAATCCGAAGTTATAAACATCGTCATCTAATTCTGGATTATCTTCCTTTGCCTGTACAAAACAGAAAGCAGCAGAATCACTCTAGGACCAGTCATCAGTGCAACTAGACTAAGATCGGATGAATAACATGAAAGCAAACCTCAGTCTTTGCAATCTCTTCAGCAATGATGGACATGCCATAGTCACTTAGTTTTGGAATGTCATGCTCATCAAGTAAAATATTGTTCGTCTTTAAATTGTTTCCGAAACAACCAGGTATGACACTAGTATGTAAATGATGGACTGCCTTGGCAACTCCAATCAGAATTGCCAATCTATCAGACCACTTTAATGCCTTCTCTGGTGAAAATTCTGAATGTTTGAATTAAGAAAGATTAGTAGTGGATTGGTGCCTCAAATACCATAAAGCTATAACAGAAAAATCGGTAAGAGAATTATATTTAATGAAGCTAAATGTGATATTAACATATGTAGAGCATCAGGGTGATCAGAGTATAATAGAGAAAATTGAGAATTAAAAAATCCTCTAAGTGGTGAAAATGTTAGCTATACATGTGAGGTACATCCTCTAAAGGCCAATGAGTGTAATTAACAATGAATCAATTCTTAATTAATAACTAACTATCTAACACAATAATACCTCAAATAATATATAAACAACTGAGTTATTAACAACCATAGATAATCCTATGCCAAATAAGGTATGCCTATTAATTTCAAAATATGGAATAAGAACAAAACATAGATTCTCAAATCATCAAAGTAATGTATGATAGTTTTTCATCAGCATGCTTGAATTCCCTAGTCAAAGTATAGTCTTGTCATTTTGATTGAAATTCAAGCAGCAGTGAATAGCAGATTCAAATTAGAGAGACAAGGGAAGCAATGGTGAAAATTTATGCTCACAGCAGCATAAATACTACGATGACATGCTAACTATAGTTACTAGAAAGCTGGTACGAAGACAGGTGCGCAGTTCATTTTTGGTACACAATTTGTTAAATTTTGTCATTAAATTACAAGTGCTTCTTCAAAGAGAATTTGGTATCCACTATCCAGTACAACTTGAACAAGGAATTCAATACATAGTATGAAGGTAAAAAAGAACGTTCTGATAATAACCTGATAGACGGCTGCGATAGTCCCCATTTGGCACATACTCGTATACAAGATAGAGTTTGGGAATACTAGAGTCATCTTGTCCACCACCATCAATGCTGTGACCCAATAGGCTAACCAAGTTTGGATGTTGAAGTTTTGAGAGTAAATCCAACCGAATTTTGAGGTTTTGAATTGAGCATTTCTTCGACAAAGCAACAGATCGTATCACTGTATAGGATCCATTCTCCAGTTTAGCTTTGTAGAGCTGAAAGAAAACCATGCATCATGAAGAACAATCACTTGCATAAAGAACATTTGAAAGCCAGAAACAGTCCAATTACTTTCAAAGAATATTACCTTCCCTATGGAACCTTCGCCAATATAAGTTGACAAGTCAAAATTTTTGGTGACGTCCTTCAACTCTTCAGTTGAAAATTGTCTATAAAACGAAGTCGCTTGCGTCCCTAGCTTCAATGTCTGTGAAATGAATCCTAACAGTAACAGACATGGAAAATAAGAACATTACTATTTAATGTGCATATCCAACAAATCCAATGATAACAGACATGGAAAATAAGAACATTACTATTTAATTTGTCCCTATCAATTCATTGATCTAGGAATTACTATTTAATTTGTCCCTATCAATTCATTGATCTAGGAATATACTAGAAAATGAAAAGTAAACAGATAAAAGGGGACGCCCAATGCAGAAATACTTACTGGCACTGGCAAGGAATTCAGAGGAAACCCCTGTTGTTGAGGAATCTTGGACAACTTTTGGGAACACTTCATTCTCATATGTTTCCCTTAAGTAACCTTGTCTATAAAGTAAAACTCCGGAAGCTAAAATCACAGGAACTACTACAAAAATGATACCAACCACCACAGCAATTTCCCATGCCGAGAACTTCTTCAATCCTGAATTACAATAAGACCCTCTCTGCTGAGGCTGAGAATCAGCAGACAAACAGTTTCCACCGTATCTAACAACTCGTCGATCAGACGTGCCGGCCAAGCAAGAAGGAAGTGCACCATTTAGCTTGTTATTAGAAATATCCACAAACCCAAGTTTATTTCCACACCTTAGTTTGTTGGGGAGGGAACCGCTGAGTGCATTGCTCGCCAAATTCAAGTAACTTATGTTTGGCAAAGAGAACAATGTATTTGGAGGTGTCTTACTAAGATCATTTGACGAAAGATCAAGATGTTGAAGCCGTTCCAGTTCACCAAACTCACTAGGTATCTCACCTGAGAATGAGTTTTTGCTTAGAAGAACTGTAACCACTGTTTTTGGCATCAATGGTAACTTAGAATCCAAATGATTCTCTCTTAAATCCAAGACATGAAGGGAAGTGAGAGCACTTAGATCAGGTAGTTCACCAGATAACTCATTTTGGGACAAGGAAATATCATTAAGGGACTTAATTTTGCATATTGAGGAAGGGAATGAACCAATTAACTGGTTGTTCTTCAAACTCAACACATTAAGATTAGACAATGAGTCAAACCAATTGGGTATGGTGTCATTAAAGTAATTTCCATTAAGTGCTAGTGTATGAAGATTAACCATTGTTGCCATTCTTGAAGGGACAGAACCAAACAAGAAATTTGAGCTTAAGTCCAAAACTTGAAGATTAGATAACCTATGAATCTTATTAGGAAGTGGACCCCAAATCCCTAAGGACACCAAGCTAAGGACCCTTAAGCTTGTTAACCTTGTCAATGTGGTGACAAAAGAATGAACAGAAAACTTTGGGGATAGTGTTAAATTAGAAACTGCAAATCCATTGATGTTGTTTTTGTCTACCCTCACATTAGGTTTGTCCCCAACGATTTTGAGCTCAGTTACTGAATTGCCATCACACTTAATGCTTGTGTGGGAAGATGAAGGAAGGTTACAAAGGTCATTGTCGTAATTTCCCCAAATCTCTAAAGAGGTAGGGTACTCAAGGTACTTCCTTATCTGAAACAAGACTTGGGTTTGAGCTTCTTGAAGCTCATGGCTGATAGAGATGAACGTGAACATGAACAAAGAAAGAGCCACAAAATAGAGGTGAAAATTCCTCATTGAACTTCAAATATTTTCAAATTTCAAAACAATTTCTTCAACCTGAAAACAACACAGTTCCATGCGCGAGACTTTTGAAAGGTATTCAATGGGGGGTGTTAGTGTTATTACACTGCACACATTTAATTTCTCAACAACGGTAATAAAAAGAAAATACCATGAAGAAAAGAGAACATGGACGTTCATTCATCAGTGGTAAAGCAGCACCTAGAGACTAGAGAAGTGAAATAAATGAAAAAAATTATTAGTGACATTGCAGTGCAAGTTCATAGTAAAGATGAAAAAATGAGTCAAAGGTAGATAAATGAATAATGGAGGTAGTAGTTGAAAAATGAAAATGCCATAATAACTGCACACAGCATTTAATACTTCCCTTCCTGATAATAGTGAACAGTGAACTGTGCTCTCTCTCTCTCTCTGTTAATGGGGAGAGTCTGGGACCAGTTATACTGGAGTATAAGAAGAACAAGAAAGAACAAAGGGTTATCTAAAAGAGTAATTCTCGACGACCAACTAATTTTACATCTAAATTCTTTCAAGTGATTTAACTTAAGTGTTTTTTTTTTTTTTTCCTTCTCTTCTTTCTTTTTATTCACTTCGGATGCTACATTTTGTTCTTTTCTTTTTTTTTTATTTACTGTAGTCACCAACAACACCTCTTTATCTTTCTCCTCTTCTTTCTCCTCCTCCTTTTGAAATTTCGCCTCTCCTTTTTTATCATTCTCCTCCATCATTATCATAATCATCATCGTTATCATCATTATAGTTATCATTAAATTCGAATTTATATAATAGACAATTTTATACAATAATTTTGTCTTGAGCTAATTTTTGATTCATTCCAGACACAATGACAATAATAAAAAAAAATAAGAAAGAAAAAAGAGAAGGAGAAGGAGCACAAAAAAAAGAGAAAAAAAACGATAAAATTTCGCAACATAAACTAAAGAACTTGATAAATTTAAATGTAAAATTATTTGAATGTATAGTAAGACTCTTATTTAAAATTTCTGAAATGTTTTATATTAAATAATATTTTAGTGTAATTTTTTTAGTATAAAATTATCAAAAATATATATATACAAAAGATATTTTCTGAACACAGGCCCGAAAGAAAGAAAAATGCGTCTTTTGTTCCTTATTCTTTTTTTAAGTTCCTTTTTCAATTTTTTTTTGTTTTTGTTTCTTATATAAAGAAAATACATGATAAATTACTTAATTAAATAAATAAATTATATGTTAAATAATTTAATTTTAATTTCTAAAAAAGTTTACATTTCAGTCATAAATCTATTAAAAAGTATTACGAAATAGAATATAATTTATTCAAAAATACTAAAGATCACGAGAAAATAGAAATTTAACATAATCTACAGGGGAGAAAAATAGATTATGCATAATGAAAAATCGTTGAAGGCAACCAGAAATTATATGCATTTGGAGAGAAATAAACCGCAAAAGACTATCATAATTTACGTGAATTTATAATATCTGAAATAAAGAAGTAGTACGCTGGAGTATAAATTTAGACTACTTTTATGGCATGATTCTTATCAAATATATTATAGTTTAAAAAATTTTAGAATATTATATTTTCAAATTTTAAATTTTAAAAAATTAGGATTAACAATTAAACGTTTAAATATGTAATATTTAGTCATTTACTAAATACAATAACCAAATACATTGCTGACGACCGTAAGAGTTTATCGTCGAAAATTTTGTACAATGTCTGAAAAGAGCCTAACTCAAATGCATATTGCATAGTTCGGAACTTTAAGATTATGATATTTTTTTTTTAAAAAAGTATAAATAAACAATAAAATGAGTAAATGATGTGAATAATAGAATAAAAAAAATTAAAATTATAAATTAAATTATTAATTAATTATTTTTAATTTCAAATTTTAAAATTGAATAAATAAGGATTAACAGTTACATTAAATTTAAATTTAACCTCTTTTTTCTATTTTCATTTTCGATCTTCACTCTCTCTCTTTTTGATCTGACGCCACTCAAACATCTCCGCAAACAGCCGAATCGCGTGCTGCCCATTCGCGTGCCAACTGTGCACAGCCTGCAGCTCCGCTTTTATTGTTGCAGCTCACTACCACGTTGACAACAACGACAACCACTTCGATGGCGGTTTTCACTCATTCCTTCCCTTCTTCTTCCAGTTATTTTCGTCATGAATCTCACAACGTCGCACAGTTTGAATCTAAAAGACTACGTCTACAGCAACATACTAGACGTGTAGTGAGAAGGTATGCAGCGAAAATTTTATATAGGCATGTGAAAATTTATTTTTCATGCAAATGAGATGTTTATTCTTATTGTTCATATAAATGAGATGTTTGTTTTTAATATAAATGGGATATTTTTTTTCTATGCAAATAGAATGTTTGTTATTAATACAGCATTCGAGATTGGTGATGGTGAAAAATGGTGACAGTGGAGAGGGGATTGGATTAGAAGGGAGTGCGATTAGAGTTAAAAGAGAGAAGATAGTTAAAATTTCTAATAGTAGATTTAAAAAGATTTTTTTTAATTTGATTTGGGATTTTTTTTTTAATCCTCGGTGGGTTAAAAAATCAGTTCATTATTTATTTTATTCAAATTTTTCATTGTTTATCTAAGG
>NC_029790.2:121312064-121332513 GCF_000816755.2 Arachis ipaensis
TCTTTTTTTTAAACAAAATAAAAAAAATTATTTTTATAGGAAAATTATTCTGGAATTTATTTTTTTTTTTGTGGAAACAAATTTATTCTAAGATTATATTTCGTAAACCTTGTTAAATTCATAAGATTGGCTATATTCCTAGACAAATTTCACAAAATATATAAAAAAAAAATGAACGGAGAATTTTAAAATTTTTATGCCGAAGAACATATATTATAACTAAAACTTATAATTCTAAAAAAAATCTATTTTGGTTTGAATGAAAAGAAAAAATTGAAGAGTTGAATATTAAATAAATAACAAGCATAACTTCTTTAATATTTTCTCTGTCTTATCGAGTATTGAAAACTCATAAAAAAATAAGATGAAATTATATGTTAAAATTATTATTTATTTAATTGTATATAGCACATGCATGTAGAGAACAATGGTATAAAAAAATGATATTCTCCAACACTAATAATAAAGCCGTTGTGATTTAAAATTTACGAAAGATGAACATTATAAATTTAACAAAGTTCGTCGAAGGATACAGTAAATTGGCTCCGCCCAAAAAAATGAATTTTGGAGTATAATTTAAGAATAATTTTTCTTTGAAAATAAATGTTTTTTTTGTTCCAGAAAAAAATGCCTCAAGACTAATGCCTAAAACTTAGAACAAAGTAAAGAAACCTAACCAAAATAACTAAAGCGAAAAAGCAACTATCCATATTAAGATCCAACATCATCTTTGTTAGAAACAAGAGACTAAACTGGAGGAAGGATTTGTATATTATTGAGTGTATTCAAGTTGTCTATTCAAGTTGCCTAGAATGATACAATATAAAAGAGTATTTATAGGTACTAAGAGAATCGTAATAATAAAGACGTAATCTTCTATAATAAATATTCAGATATGCTAAATAATACTAATTGATTCTAATTATATTCTAACAATCTTCACATGCACATTCACATTCAAAAATCAAAATCTTCTGCTTTGGACATGGTGGACAGCCTGGAAGGCTTGATTTGACGAGAGGTATTGTAACGAGACCCACTCTTGGACTGACACTTGCGCCATATAACAAAATTGTTCTTTACCGTAAACTCATCAATAGCTCCATTCTTCAATATTGAGTTCTTGATCGCAGATTTCAGAAGTAGCATGTTTTCGCTAGTGTGCGAGGGTTGTAATGTTCTTGCTGATGAAAACAATGGCGGTGTTACTATTTTACGCAGTTGATGAGGATTAAAGTTAGAATTAGAATTAAGAAAAGGATTAAGAGTAGGATTAGGATTAGAATTCCATTGATAATTGTAGATGTAAACTAAAGGTGATTTGAATATTTTACATTCTTGAAAATGTGATTGTTGATTTATCAGCACACACTGTTGAAGAGGTAAGAAGGAAAATTGGTCGGTTGGTATAATGATTAGTGGCACATAAGAAAAAACGGCAACTACCTCTGAATTCATTCTCCTCCTTTTTATTTCTTTTTGAAGATGTGTTAGTTAGAATTGATGAGAATGCATGTATATATATATTATGTTAAATATTGTAAAAGATAAGATATGCTTTTGAGATAAATTTTGTATCTTTTGATTCAAATTGTTTAAATAATAATAAATTTTGATATCCGATTTCTATGATACTAGTTTTAAAAAGATGATATAATGCTTTTTAGTAGATTCTACAATTACTTGTTATTTATTTTTAATATAATTTATAGATTCTATAAATAAAATGAACTAGAAAGCAACTAGTTTTTAAACTTTTAATTTAACTTCTACTTCTGATTTCCTAATAAGTAATTAAGTATGCTTACAACATTTATTACTAAAATTTAATGATAAAAATACATTTAAATATTTTTAAATATTTCTTAAGCAAACTACCAGAACAAGAAGTGGTAAGGGATCAAGAAACAATAGCTCAAATTGCATAGTCTCTCCATACTCAATTAAGAGGTTGCGGGTTCGAGTTTTCATATTTTTAGGTAACGTCTACCCTTTGAATAGACTAATAGTATGACGACAAAAATACCATTAAATATATTTTAACATCATGTAAAAAAAACGAACAAATATATAAAAAAATAAAAACTTCATGGAAGATAAGTACAAGAGAGATATGTTGGCAAGCGCATGTAGACCTAACCCAACTCATTGTTGTGATTTGTGATGTCCTGTTCTGAATAAAATATTCTCCTCCGCTGTTTGTAGTGTTAATGTTATATGCTTCTAAGTTGTAAAATATCGGGGTTCCCATGCATGGCTTGTCCTACTGATTCTGTGGATAATTGTTGGAATATAATGCCATTCCATTGCATTCACGTGCTCTTTTCAGAAATTATGGTAGGCACCGCATGGCGTAGATTATTTTAGGTGGCTACTCTGATAAAGTTGTCAGTTTTATCTTTTTGTAAAGACGTTTTTAATTTTGTAGTTGTTATTAATTTAAAAGTGTATCACTAAAAGTATTGCTTAAAGAGAAAGTGTTATCCTTAATCGTTAACTTGACTCTGATACCAATTTTTTAATTTCGATTTTTCTTTTAATTACTTTTTCGAAATTTCTACCAACTCTTCATATTTTGCTTCGAATAAGTTTATAATTTGTATAGATTCAATTGGTGGTGCTTTATTCAAAGGATTTTGATAAAAATAATTTGCAACTTCATAATCTAAAGTATTAACCATTTTTACAATTTCTCTTGTATTTATTATATGATTATTTATTATTAATTCTTTATGTATATTTATAATTCTGATTTCGTACTTATAGTTTTTTAATTCTGTTCTAATTTCTATCATTATAATATTCTTTTTTACATGAATTATTATATATAAAATTTTTTATCTGTTTGTCTTTTTATTTAATATAATTTCTCAAATCTTCAAGAATTTCTTTTATTTCTACACTTTCTCTTATTTCTAAATATCTTTCTAATTTTTCAATTTCATTCTTCATTTTTTCTTTCAACAGCTTTAATTCTTTTAAATCGTAATATAATTTTCCAGGCATTTATAAATTTCTTAAATTTAATTCCAACTTGTTTATGTTTATTCTTATTTCTATCATTTTTATTATAAGATCATCAATTTCGATCCGAAGATTATTTAATTCTCTTTTATACTCCTCTATTTTACTTTTTAATTTTCTCACTCTTTTCCTTTTTATTTTATTTTCTGATTTTTCAATCTTTTTATGCTTTATCATAATTCTTAAAAATAGTTTTGTTTATTTTAGAATTTCTGCAAACTCTATCATTGATTCATCACTATTTTTGTCACATATATGTAACTTATATGTCACAGATTGCTAAGCTTATTGGTGAATTAATTCCTTTCATATATGTAGATTTGATTAAGACTTGTATGGTACTAATATGAATCCATCCAATTTTAGATCTTTTTTGTTGATCCTTAATTTTCTCAATCTGTTTACTCAATTCTTCATCATTTATCAAAGCTATTTCAAATTCTCCATTGGCAGATTTTATCTTTATAGGGGCTTCAAGTTGAATTTTTCCATAGTATATTATATTTTTTCTATTAAAAACTTCTTTTAAAAGACTTTGTTTATTAAAATTTTCATTTGATTTGAGATTTAGTTCTGTTTTTAGAACAGCCTGTTTTTCATTATCTAATAAAGCAGTTAATCTAGTAATAATCAGATTCTTCCGTTAATTCTAAACTTTCTAAATAATTCATAACTAAAAGACTAGGATGAAGATGTACCTTTCTGGAGAAAAACTTCCTTTATTTAGTATATTTTACATAAGGTGTTTTTATCTCCAAAGGGGAGATTGTAGATACTAACTCCAGAGGGGAGTTTAGAACTATTTTTCCCTAAGGAAATTCTTTGTCAGACTACAGAATCGCCTCGGCCGCTTCCTCCTTGCTCTCCTAGCATATGAGTACTCTTAGCCTTCTGCTTTCTGTTTTCTGATGATCTCTACAATTGCCTAAGCAACCTATTTATAATAGTTGAGTCTGATGGACAATTCCCATCCTTACCCTTCTTATGACGTCATTGCTTACGCCATTGTTTATTATCTTGCACCAGCTACATTATTGGTGCTTTATGACCTAAGCGCTTACGTCATTATGCAATAATGTTGAGGGATGCTTCAGATGCACTGTCCTCTTCTTTTATCATGTGGGCTTCAGATGCACTGTCCTCTTCTTTTATCATGTGGGTTGATTCTGTTTCATTATTGCTTTCTTCAGATATTTCTGAGGCACATAGCTGGCACTTGTGGTCTTCTCTATCTTTTAGCAAATAGCAGAGATTCCTCTTTATCCCTTCAAGGAGCTTTTCTAAAAGTTCAGATAAATTATAGAATGCTAATTCAAATTTCACCAAGAGTCTCATCTCTCTTTCTTCAATTTCATTTCTTTTACTGGACACAAGCAGAGTATTTCTACTTTTATAATTAATCCTTGTGTGAGATTCCTTCGTTATTTTTTGAGTTCTTTCAAAGACCCTTGCTAAGGTGCTGGCTAGTCTTCCTTCATGACTGTAAATTGTTAAATCTTGAATTCGATCAATTGGTTGAAAATTTTCTGGGAAGACGGACATGAATATTACTTGGTGTGCTGGAACCAAGCATTCTTTTTCTTCATTAAAAATAGGTTGACTGTTTGTAAATTTTAGGGATACATCCCTTGGATTTACATTGTCAATCATATTTTTAAATCTCTTTACTGCATCAACGAATCCTGCAGGAAACTCACTAATAATTTTTAGATCATTAAAGATTAAAATTGTATCAATTAATCCATACTGAAAAAATTGATAAGTGTCAGATGGGGAAGCATCTGGAAAGATAACCAGCTTTGTTAGCTGTTCTTTGGCAATAGGATAATATCCCAAAATTGCCCTTTTTTCTTCAGTCCAATTCAGGACTATATTAAGGGTTTCTCTGAGATTTGATCTACAGACTCTTTTCTTTTCCTTGATTTCAGCCCTTGTAGGAATGTTTCTTATTATTCCTGTTCTCTGGGTTTGAATTGGAGCTTTATCTGCTCCTTTTAGGGTTTGCTCTGGATGAAGAACTTCATATTCCTTGAAGGATTCCTTTGCCTCTTCCAGTGTTAAAAATCCTCCTTTATTAATTATCCTTGATTGATGTGTGAATGGTGCTGCTTTTTTCCAGGCATCATATACTCCTTTCATGGGGCCATTATAAATTACATAATATTTTTTATCTTGGGTGGATTTTTTAATAATTTTAGCAATTGTTATATTTTTTGAAATTTGTTCTTCACCTAATTTATCCACCATGCTTAGCTGGCTGAACTCTGATGGTTTCGCTTGTTGTGTTGATTTTATTGCTTCAATGACCTTCTTGAGAGATTGGATTTGTGTTCTTATTTGCTAACAATGCTTGCATTTTTCGAGTTCTTGCTCATATTTTTGAATTTCTTGATCTAATGCGTTGTAGACGAACTCCATTCTCTTGTTAATGTATCTGCAATAACATTTTTGTCATCCTTAATATATTGAATCTTTATTGGATATTATAACATTAATAATTGCCATCTTACCAATCGTCCATGATTATAATCAACTTTTAAATTATATCATATGAAACCTGTTAGGCAACTTGAATCTGTCCTTAATGTAAATTCTCTGGGTAGTAAATCAATTTTCTATTTTTTAAGAGATTTAATTGCTGTTAGAGTTTTCTTTTCATGAGTAGTATATCTCTGTTCTGTTGGAGTAAAAGTCCCTGAAATATACCTGCAAAGTAATTCCTTTGGGAAATATTTAGAATCTAGTGATTCTTTTTCTTGTTCCAAACTTTTTATAGCTTTCTTAGCTTTTAGACATCCTGACCAGGTTATGTCTGAAGCATCTGTTTCTACTATTAAGTAGTCGTTTTCTTCTGGAATATAAAGTTCTGGAAGTTTTTCACATAATTCTTTGACTTTTTGAATTTGCATAATATCTTTTTCTTCCCATTTCCATTCTTTTTTAGTACTTATTTTTGGAAATAAGCTTTTAGTGTATTCTGTTATATTCTTTAAAAATCATTGATCAGAAATATAATTTATACACCCTAAAAATCTTTGTAATTGTTTTCTATCTTCTATTTTATTAGGAAATAAATTTATCTTTTCTAAAATATTTGGTTGAAGTTTTAGCTTTCCTTGAGTGGATAAAATTAATCCAAGAAACTCTATTTTTTGTTTTGCTATTCTTGCTTTCTTTTTGCTAAGAACTAATCCTTTTTTTTTACATCTTTCTAAAACTATTAATAATTTTTGAAGATGATCTTCTTTATCCTGTTTTGTACAAATTAATATATCATCAATGTAAACTAAAACAAATTCATTTAACTCTTTTAGATTTTCTTCCATAAATCTTTGATAAATACCTGGGACTTGTTTTAATCCGAATGGTAATACATTCCATTCATAGAGCAACACACTTGTTGTTTCTTTTGTTGGGCAAGTAAAAGCGGTTAATTTTTTTGTTTCTTCGTCTAAACGAAGTTGCCAATATCCTGATTTTCCATCAAGAGATGAAAACCAAGTTGCTCCTTTGATTTTTTCTAAAATAGAATCTTTTCTTGGAAGTTTATGAGCATCACCAATAGTTGCTTCATTCATCTTCTTATAATTAATTACCATTCTTCATTTTTCCCTTTTAATTTAATTATTGTTTTTGACATAAAAGGTTGGAGCCGCATGAGGACTTTTACTTAATCTTATAATTCCTTTTTCCAAAAGATCTTTACATTCTAATGAGAACTCTTCTCTATCTCTTGCGGAATAAGGAATTATAAAATTCATTCCAGAATCTAACATATATATAGATGGAACAATGAACCTATAATTTTGAATAAATATTTCAGCCATCTCTGCTTTTTGGTCAATTTTATGTATTGATTTGTCAGCTATTCTAACTCTTAATGGTTTCTTTAATTTCTTCCAATCAAGTTTTATATTTGTACTAGCAAAGCATTGTGTTGCTCCAGTATCTATGAAAGCATTTATAAACTTTTCTGTTATTTTTATAGTAATAAATGTGGCATTATTGCTCAGTCTCTGAGTTTGTTTCTGAGACATATTCAAAAATATAGTCTAAGTTATCATCTGATTCTTCTAATGGTTCCATGAAACAAGACTTAGCAATTTCTATTTGTTTGGTAAGGTCCTTTTTATCCTTCTTTTTTGGACATTCATTTGCATAGTATCCTTCTTCCTGATAATACCAACACTTACAATTTTCTTTTTTATTTGGGCAATAGTCATTTTTTTGTCTTTTGTTTTTATTGTTATTTCTTTTTCTAAAATACCTCTTTTTTCTCCAGTTTGGATAGTATTTTCTTTTTCTAAATTGACTCGAAAATTTCTTTTTCATTCTTTTTACAGTCTAAATTGAGCATTCTTTCTCCTTCCATTTCCTGGATTTTAGGAACGTATTTTGATGGTATTTTTGTGTACTTTGAATCTTTATTCATAAATTCCTTTTTAAAAGCATAATTTTCAAAACATGTTTCCCATTTAAATTGAGATTGATTATCCTTATATGTTCCAGCTTCATTTTTTACTTGTATTGGAATTGCCGGTTTTTCATCACTTGAATAATCTAGGATGTGTTCTTCTTTTTCTATATTTTCAGAATTTACTAATTCTTCTTCTATTTGAAATTCTTGTTCTATAATATTATTTTCTTGAGCCATTTTTAATTGTTTAAAAAGCATTGTAACTTCTTCTAATTTTTCTTCAATATTCATAATTTCAATGGTGGTTTTACTTTTAATTCTGTTATGTTGATTATATTTTGAAATTTTTCTTCTTTGCGATTCTCTTTCTGAAAATATTTATTTAATATCTGTTTAATTTCGTTTATATTAGGTTCCTCTTTTTCCTTATTTCTTTGAAATTTTATGGATACTGTTCCGAGGGATACCTGAAACTGGAGGTCGATCTCGGACGAGATCTTCTGCACTGGTCGGAGCCGACGTGTCCGGTCGGTGGATGACGGCCGGAGCGGGTGCGTCCGACTTGTTGGATTAACTGTACTGCTGATCCTTCGTCACCGGAGGGTGGGGGGTACCTGCAAGAGACTCCGATGCTTAAGTTAGCATGGGTATAAAGCAGGTTTTATGTAGAATCAGAGTATGAGTTATACCTGGGTGCTCCAGTGTATTTATAGTAGTTGTAGAGTGACCTTTTTAGATAAGATAAGTTAGTTATCTTATCTTATCTTTATCTTTGAGTTGAGGTCAGCTTATCTTCAAGGGAACCGCCTTTATCTCTATAGGCTTGGATTGCCTTTGGATGTGGGTCGTGTTCCTCTATTTGGGCCCTTTACTGGGCTTTCCTGTTGATTTGACCGATCTCTTTAAGAAGAGATCGGGTAGGCGGACCTGAAGAGGTCGGTCGTCATGTCGTTAAAACATCTCGAGTCGGATAGCTCGACCCAGGGTATGAACAGTGCCCCTGCTTGAGCTCGGTCTTCTGCTTTGAAGTCGAGTTTTTTGACTTCGAACTTCTTACAGCGAAGCCGAACTCGAGCACTTTTGTCGATTCCTTTCTACGTAGAGCTTTTGAATGTAGAACGTTTTCCTCTAAAAGCGCGCGCTTTTATATCAGCGCTTTATTCT
Source organism: Arachis ipaensis (assembly GCF_000816755.2). Classification (NCBI taxonomy): domain Eukaryota; kingdom Viridiplantae; phylum Streptophyta; class Magnoliopsida; order Fabales; family Fabaceae; genus Arachis; species Arachis ipaensis. The sequence goes on from NC_029790.2 coordinate 121,320,670, forward strand.
TGGGAACGTGAGAGGGTTTAATGCCTTCATTAATTGATTATTAATTGCCCTCGTTTTCTCTTGGCTTTTATTTTGAATTTCTCAATCAAAAAACGGTTTCTCTTCTTCGCTCCTCTTTGTAACTTCTCCCTTTACTATCTCATTTTCTGTTTCTTTCGCAATTTCTCCCGCAACGTCTGTTCTGTTATTGCTTTCTGTGGAAAAGGGGCGATTTCCAGATTTCTCCTTCTATCTTCATAATTTCTGCTTCGAGGGGGTGGTTTTGCTTCTGCTCTTCGGCTTTCTTTTACGGTCTTTCTTCTATTTCTCCAGGTTCGATTTTTCTTTCTTCCTTTCTCTACGCCATTTTTGTGTCTGTTTTGAGAAAGTTTGGGTCTTTCTATCTTTTTGCTGATCACTGTGTGTCTTGTAGTTTCTCCCTATGCTGCTTGATACTTTAAGAACTTTGCATGTTTTGTGAATGCTTTTGTATTTGAAGCTTTGGAATGATGACTTTGTTTGATTCTGAAAAAGGTTGCTCCTTTGACGATTTTTGGAGTGTTCGATGTTGGTGCTTGTTCTCTGCTGATGATTTTTTGCTTGATTTTGAAAAGTTTGCGTCTTTGCTATTTTTCTGTTTGGCCCTTTTTGGAATTTCTGATAAACTGTAGAAATAGTGTTTCCACTGATAAACTGTAGGAGCAATACTTTTCCTGGTAAACTGTAGGAGGGTGGACCTTTTTGCATTTTTGCTTCCTTTGTTTTCTTTCTGGATTTTATTTTGATGAGTACCGGGATGTAGGCTGTAGAAATAACTTAAAGACCTTGCTTGTTTACTGCCTCCAAGGGATGCCCCAAGACTTTTTGCCTTGAGTCTTGGAGTTTTTCCTTTTTTGTTTATCCGCCCGTCGAGATGTTTTGCTCCCTGTCCGAGATGTTTTTAAGTAATCCATTCTTCTTTTCTTTTTGTATGGTTTAGTTGACCTCATGTCTTCCCGAAATAACGTTGTAGAGATGCCTTCCCGGGTTCCCGCGGGTATGGCCGATTGGGTGGACTCCATGGTTCTCATGTGTGTCTCGCTGGTTGATTCTGAATTTTGTGCTTAGCTTAGGCAGTTTCATAGTGTCTGTAGTAATTCTAGTGATGAGAAGAACTATGAACTTGTCCCTCCCTCTTCTGATGAGAGAGTTTGCTTTTCGACTCGGGTTGTTGATTGTCGCCCTTGCTTTTATGCTTATGATTTTTTCTTTGGTCAGCTGGATATCACCCTTCCTTTTACCCAATTTGAAACCGACCTGTTATGGTCTTGTAATGTTGCCCCTTCTCAACTTCACCCCAATTCCTGGGGTTTTATTAAAATTTTCCAATTGTTGTGCAATGGTTTTGGTATTCCTGCTTCCCAATCTCTCTTTTTCTATCTGTTCGTCTTGACTAAGCCCGGTGTGGTGAAAAAGAAGTCAGCTTGGGTCTCCTTTCGTTCTACCCAGGGAAAGAAAGTTTTTTCCATGTTTGACGAGTCATTCCGTGATTTTAAAAACTACTTTTTCAATGTCTGAGCTGTTGAAGGAGCTCGGCCCTTTTTTCTGGATGAGAATGACGAACCTGCTTTTCCCTTGGAATGGCAAAAAGACGTGAGGGTCTCTAGGTATTCATGGGAAATGTTGGATGAGGCTGAGCGAGCCTTTGTGACTATCTTGGAAGAACGCTGGGGTCAACCTCCCCATCTTGACACAAAGAAATTTCTAACCAATCCTTCTCTTCTTCAAACTGAACTGGGTATCTTTGTGTGTTTTTTATTATCTTGTTTATGTTGCTTGTAGCTGTCTTTCCGACTTGTCCAACTTGTAGCTGAATTTTCTGTTTTATTTGCAGAGGCAATGAAGAACAGTGAATCCATGAAAGCTTTTAAGAGGGCACAGAGGGCGACTGCTGCCAGAAATATTGCAGCCAAAGCAGCTGGGGAGGGGTCCTCCCAAGTGCGCGAGAAGCCATCAGTGCCGAGTTCTCCCGGGGTGAAGAAGGTGATCCCTACACCCCGAGTCCTTTTGGTAGATCCTCACCCCACTCCTGCTGCTCCCTCTGTTGCTCCTCCCAATAAAAAACAAAAGACTGCTGAGCCCTTTGACCTCGATGCTCCTGATTTTAATGCCATTGAATTTGTGGATCAGCAAATCGGTCCCTACGGTGCTCTCTCCATGGACGATGTGTCCATCCTCCATCACTTGAAATTTATGGCCCGAAATCATGTGAAGATGGCATATATGGCGGCTGCCATTTATCGGACTGCTCAGAATCTCCCTCTCCACGCCACTAAAGCGTTTATGGAGGAGACGAAACAAGAGTTTGATTGGATGAAGGAGTTGAAGGAGGAACTTGAGATAAAGGTAGCCAAGCTGGAGAAGGACTTGAAGAATGAGGAGGCGAGTTCTCAATCACTGGCGGCTTCTTTGAGGTTGGCTGAGGACGCAGTCCTGATGCATAAGGATAGTTACGTTACATCTTATCGAGAGGTGATGGGCCTGAGGGGAGAGCTCGACCATGCCCGGGAAGATTATTCTGAGCTTTAAGGTCATCTCGTTGGCAGCGTGACTGCTGCTTACGAGAACTTGAAGGAGCAAGTTCGAGTCATTGCTCCCGAGGCCGATCTCACCCTTTTTAGCCTGGATAATATTGTCAGGGATGGCAAGATTGTCCCTGATGATGAGGGTGATGATGATGAGGTTGTTCCTCCCCCTGTGTCCTCTACCAAAGTGCCGACCTCTTCTGCTCCTCCGGTTGCACTTGATTCGGATTGCCAGATTCTGAACCGGGAGGATGGAACTGTAGACGCTGTACCGATTCAGACTCGTCCTCCTTCTCCTTGTCCTGATGCTGCCAAGAAGGTTCCTGATGCTTGCTGATCTCTTTCCTGGGAATTTGTGTAGTTGGCCCGGCTTGTGGGCTTTTTAAAACTTTTTTTATTTATTTACTGACGCTTTCCTAGTTGCTTTTCTAGCAACTTTTATTTTGAAAAACAAAAAAGGTAGCTCGCCATCCTTAGATTTTGCTGGCCTTCGAGGCTTTTGCAACTTTTGTAGATTTTATATAATGCCTTTTGATTTGACATTTTTCTGTTTTCTGCTGATGTGTGATATCTTGCGGCTCGACCTCCTTGGGTTATTTTGTTGTTTGTAGCTTGAATCCTTTGAGGTTACGTTTTGTGGGGTCCAACTTGTTTCTCGGTTTTCCGTATTTGTGACCGGTTCCTTTGCGTTGGTCCCTTTCTAAGTTATTATCGTAATCCTCTCTTTCAGAGATTACTTTTATAACTTGTTTGTAGGAGATTGACTTCGTCAGGTCGATCTCTTTTTAAGTTATTTTTGTAATCCTCTTTCTTGGACCTTTGTCAGGTCTCTTTCAGGGATTACTTTGATAACTTTTCAGTAGTAGGAGTTCAGACCTCTTTCCAGGGTTTACTTATAACTTGGTTTAACTTGGTTCGACTTCTTAATGTTCGACCAGTCTTTAAGTTATTATTTTAGCGATCCGTAAGACCTCGTCAGGTTCTTTTTTAGATCACTTTCGATAACTTCTTACATTATTCTGTGTTCATATTTGCCGATTTGTAGAAAGTGGTTGTCATCTCTAGATCGTCCTTTGGGTGAATCGCATTTTCACCTTTATCGGACGGTTGTCTTTATCGTGATCGTGCAGTGAAATTCTTTTTCACTTTCTGCCGATCTGTTGCTTTATAATCGGACAATGAATGCTTCAGATTAATGCATCTTGAAATCTTTGTAGAATATCTAAAATATATTTTATTTAAAGGAAAAGTGCAAATAGATACATATGGAATTGTCTGAGTCTCAACTTGGTGCCTCATTAAAAAACCTTTTCAGGAAAAAGAGTGCATCCAATGATGAGATCTTTTATCTCTTCTTAACTGTAGTACCTTCTTAGGTTGCAAGCGTGCCACGACCTGGGAAGCTCTCTTCCATCGAGTTCAGACAGTCTGTAGTAGCCCTTTCCAAGTATTTCTACAACTCGGTAGGGTCCTTTCCAGTTTGCTGCCAGCTTTCCTTCTCCTGGTCGAGTTGTTCCGATATCATTTCGGATTAGGATGAGATTATTCTCTGCAAAACTTCTTGGTACTACCTTTTGATTATATCTGGAATCCATTCGGCGCTTTAGAGCTTCTTCCCTGATCCAAGCTCTTTCTTAGAGTTCGGGTAACAAGTCGAGCTCTTCTCTCTGAAGTTGGGAGTTTGCTCCCTCATTGTAGTGAACTACTCTGGGCGACCCTTCCTCAATCTCTACTGGAATCATCGCCTCTATTCCGTATGCTAATCGGAAGGGGGATTCCTTCGTGGTGGAATATGGCGTTGTTCGATATGCCCATAGGACCTGTGGAAGCTCTTCTGCCCAGGCTCCCTTTGCATCTTGTAATCTCCGTTTTAATCCGGCCAGTATGACTTTGTTAGCAGCTTCGGCCTATCCGTTGGCTTGTGGATGTTCAACGGAGGTGTACTGGTGCTTTATATTCAAGTCGGCTACTAGTCTTCTGAAGCCTGCATCTGTGAATTGAGTGCCATTGTCTGTGGTTATTGAATATGGAACCCCGAACCTCGTGACAATGTTTCTATATAAGAATTTCCGGCTTCTTTGAGCGGTGGCATTGGCTAGGGGCTCTGCCTCGATCCACTTTGTAAAGTAATCTACCCCTACTATGAGGAATTTAACTTGTCATGATCCCTGTGGGAAGGGGCCGAGAAAATCGAGTCCCCATTTTGCAAACGGCCAAGGGGAGGTCACGCTGATGAGCTCTTCTGGCGGGGCGATGTGAAAGTTGGCATGTTTCTGACATGGTGGGCATGTCTTTACAAATTCTGTGGCTTCTTTCTGTAGAGTTGGCCAATAAAATCCTGCCCGGAGTACTTTTTTGGCGAGAGCTCGTGCTCCGAGATGATTGCCACAAATACCGTCGTGTATTTCTTCTAGCACTTCCCTTGTGTTGGAGGTCGGCACGCATTTTAGTAAAGGTGTTGAGATTCCTCTTTTGTACATGATGTTGTTTATGATGGTGTAGTACTGTGCCTCCCTTTTTAACCTCTTTGCCTCCTTTTCTTCTGTGGGGAGCGTTCCTGTTTTGAGGTAGTTGGTTATAGGGGTCATCCATCCTTGGTCCTGACTTGTTATAGTCAAGACTTTTTCTTCTTCCGAGATTGACGGGTTCTGCAACATTTCCTGGATGAGGCTTCTATTGTTATTCCCTGGTTTGGTGCTGGCTAGTTTTGAGAGTGCATCAGCTCGGGAATTTTGTTCGCTGGGTATGTGGCAGATCTTATACTCTCCGATTTGTTCGAGCTGTTCCTTGGTTTTATCCAAATACTTTTTCATGGTGGGATCTTTGGCTTGGTAGCTCCCTGTTATTTGTGATGTGACCACTTGTGAATCGCTGTAAATGTTGAGTTTTTGAGCTCCGACCTCTTTAGCCAGCTTCAAACCAGCTAATAATGCTTCATATTCCGCCTGGTTGTTTGAGGCCGGGAACCCGAACTTGAGGGAGAGCTCAACTTGGGTTCCTTGGTTGCTTTCTATTATCACGCCTACGCCGCTTCCAGTTTTATTTGAAGAACCGTCCACGTAAAGGTTCCATTCTGTGGGGGTTTCTAGGGCATCTGTGAATTCTGCGATAAAGTCGGCCAGATATTGTGATTTGATTGCCGTCTCAGCTTCATATTGGAGATCAAACTCTGACAACTCAACTGCCCATTGTAGAATTCTGCCTGCTAGATCTATTTTCTGCAATATTCCTTTTATGGGCTGGTTAGTTCGAACCTTAATGGTGTGAGCCTGAAAGTACGGGCGGAGTCGTCGAGATGTTAAGATAAGAGTATAGGCAAATTTTTCTATTTTCTGGTAGTTCAGCTCGGATCCCTGTAGTGCCTTGCTAATGAAGTAGACAGGTTGTTGCCTATTTTCGTCTTCTCTGACTAGTGCCGAGGCTATTGCCCGGTTACCTATTGCGAGATACAATATGAGCAGTTCTCCTTCTCGTGGTCGGGATAGGATAGGTGGCCGTCCTAAGAACTCCTTGAAGTCTTGGAAGTCTTGCTCACATTCTGTCGTCCATTCGAACTGTTTTCCCTTTCTTAAAGTAGCATAGAAGGGGAGGGATTTTATCGCAGCTCCTGCTAAGAATCGGGATAGGGCGGCCAATCTCCCGTTGAGTTGTTGTACTTCTTTGACACAGGTTGGGCTCTTCATGTTGAGTATGGCTTGACATTTGTTTGGATTTGCTTCAATTCCCCTTTGTGTGAGCATGAAACCTAAGAATTTGCCTGCTTCTACTGCGAAGGTGCATTTTGCGGGATTGAGTCGCATGTTGTGCTTCCTTATAGTGTCGAATACTTGAGCCAGGTCGGATAATAGTGTATCTTCGCTTTGTGTCTTTATCAACATGTCGTCCACATAAACTTCCATGATTTTTCTGATGTGATCTGAGAAGACTTTATTCATTAGCCTTTGATAAGTAGCTCCTGCGTTCTTGAGACCGAAAGGCATCACGATGTAGCAGTAGTTTGCCTTTGGTGTTAAGAACGAGGTCTTTTCCTGATCTGGTGGATACATGGGGATTTGGTTGTATCCCGAGTATGCGTCCATAAATGAGAGGTATCTGTATCCGGAGGAGGCATCTACCAGAGCGTCGATGCTTGGGAGTGGGTATGGATCTTTTGGGCAGGCTTTGTTGAGATCGGTGTAATCGGTGCACATTCGCCACTTCCCGTTTGATTTTTTCACCAAGACGACGTTGGCTAGCCATAGTGGGTACTTGACTTCTCTTATAAATCCTGCCTCCAGTAGTGCTTGTACTTGTTCTTCCACAGCTTTGGATCGTTCTGGCCCGATTTTCCTTCGTCTCTGCTGCACCGGCCGAGATCCTGGGTAGACCGCCAACTTGTGGCACATTAGCTTAGGGTCTATGCCTGGCATGTCTGCGGCTTTTCATGTGAAGAGATCGACATTATCTCGTAAGAATTGTATCCGTAATTCTTTTGAGTCTCCTCTGAGGATCGTGCCAATATTGGTCGTTTTGTCCGAGGTGTCTCCGATGAATCTTCTCTATCTCGCCTTCTGGTTGCGGACGGAGTTCTTCTCGTCGCTGGACTCCGCCCAGTTCGATTGTATGAAACTCTTCTCCCCTACCTCTAAGGTTTAGACTTTCGTTATAACAGCGGCGTGCCATCTTTTGATCTGCTTTTATCGTGGCTATCCCCTCTGTGGTTGGGAATTTCATGCATAGATGTGGAGTTGAGACTATTGCGCCGAGTTGATTAAGTGTTGTCCGACCTATTAGAGCATTGTAGGCTGAACTTACGTCGACCACAATGTAGTCTATCTTGAGGGTCCGAGATTGGATCCCTTTTCCGAAGGTTGTGTGTAGCGATATGTATCCCAGTGGTTGTACTGGGGTATCTCCTAATCCGAACAGACTGTTCGGGTATGCTCTAAGCTCCTTTTCGTCTAAGCCGAGTTTGTCGAAGGCTGTTTTGAATAAGATGTCGGCATAACTCCCTTGGTCCACTAATGTGCGATGCAGATTGGCGTTTGCCAGTATGACAGTGATGACCATGGGATCATCGTGTCCCGAGATGATGCCGGATGCGTCCTCTTTAGTGAATGTTATCGCAGGGATGTCGGGTGCTTCCTCCTTTCCCTCGACCTGATATACTTCTTTGAGATATCTTTTTCGAGATGATTTGGAGATCCCTCCTCCTGCAAATCCGCCGTGTATCATGTGGATGTGTCTTTCTGGTGTCCGAGGTGATCGTTCAGTTCGTCCGTCATCCTCGTCCCTTCGTCTTTTTCTTTGGTCATCATCTCGGATAGCCAGAAATCGATCTAATCTTCCTTCTCTCACCAATTTTTCTATGATATTCTTTAAGTCGAAGCACTCGTTGGTGGAGTGCCCTCGAACTCGATGGTATTCACAATATTCCTTCCGGTTTTCCCTCCCCTTTTGCCTTTGAGTGGTCGTGCCGGGGGGATTTTCTCTGTATGGCAGACTTCTTTGTACACGTCGACCAGGGATGCCCTGAGAGGAGTGTAATTATGGTACTTTTTGATTTTCTCCCCCTGTCAATCTTCTTTCTTTTTGGATTCCTTGTCTTTATCTCGGTAGGGGTTCCCAGATTTTGAGGTTTCTCCCAACCGAGCGTTTTCTTCCATGTTGATGTATTTTTCTGCTCGCTCCTGTACTTCGTCTAATGAGGTAGGGTACTTCTTTGATATAGATTGGCTAAACGGTCCCTCTCGTAGGCCATTGATGAGTCCCATGATGGCGGCCTCTGTTGGTAAGCTTTGTATGTCCATGCATGTTTTGTTGAATCTTTTCATGTAGTTGCGGAGGCTCTCCCGATCTCCTTGCTTGATCCCCAGTAGACTGGGGGCGTGCTTGGCTTTATCTTTCTGGATGGAGAATCTGGCCAGGAACTTTTTGGCCAGGTTGTCAAAGTTTGAGATGGACTTTGGAGGTAAGTTGTCGAACCATCGGATTGCTGTCTTCGTGAGAGTTGTTGGGAAAGCTTTGCAGCGAACGGCGTCTGAGGCGTCGGTAAGGTACATTCTGCTTCTGAAATTGCTGAGATGGTGGTTGGGATCTGTGGTACCGTCATATAAAGTCATATCTGGGAGTTTGAAGTCCTTTGGGATTTTGGTTTTCATGATCTCCCTGGTGAATGGATCCTGTTCTTTACGTGAGCTTTCCTCAGGAGTGATTCGAGGGGCCTTCGATTTGAGATCGGCTTCTAATTGCTGTAATTTTTCTTCCAATTCTCGACGTCGCCGTACTCTCTTTGTAGATCCTTTCCGATTTCTCGTTGTTGTTGGGTTTCTTTTTCAAGTTGCTTCAAGCGATCTTGAAGTGCTTCTATTGCTCCTGGGTTTGCTGGATTTTTGTCTCCGTTGGATTCCGGGGTATCTTTTAGTGGGGTGTCCGCGTTTTTGTGCGGCGTTCTGTTTTATAGATCTGAATCGTGATCGTTGTCATGGTCGTCCGCCATGGTGTTGGGATGACTTCCACGTCCCCGGCAACGGCGCCAATGTTCCGAGGATTACCTGAAACTGGAGGTCGATCTCGGACGAGATCTTCTGCACTGGTCAGAGCCGACCTGTCCAGTCGGTGGATGACGGCCGGAGCGGGTGCGTCCGACTTGTTGGATTAACTGTACTGCTGATCCTTTGTCACCGGAGGTTGGGAGGTACCTGCAAGAGACTCCGATGCTTAAGTTAGCATGGGTATAAAGCAGGTTTTATGTAGAATCAGAGTATGAGTTATACCTGGGTGCTCCAGTGTATTTATAGTAGTTGTAGAGTGACCTTTTTAGATAAGATAAGTTAGTTATCTTATCTTATCTTTATCTTTGAGTTGAGGTCAGTTTATCTTCAAGGGAACCGCCTTTATCTCTATAGGCTTGGATTGCCTTTGGATGTGGGTCGTGTTCCTCTATTTGGGACCTTTACTGGGCTTTCCTGTTGATTTGACCGATCTCTTTAAGAAGAGATCGGGTAGGCGGACCTGAAGAGGTCGGTCGTCATGTCGTTAAAACATCCCGGGTCGGATAGCTCGACCCAGGGTATGAACAGATACTAATATTTCTTCAAGCATATCTACTATAGAATTTAATTGTGGGTTAAAAGTATGATAAAGATGTGGGGAATCATTTCCATGGTAACACTTTTTAGAAATTTCGTGTGAAAAATAAGTCTTTTCAGGTTTTTGAAGTCCTTCAATAAAACTTATAGTAAAATAAAGATTTTGAGAAAAATTATTTTGTATTGATTTTAAGAATTCGGTGTCATTGCAATTAACATTAGTTAAAATCATTAGTTTTTGATCTATTAATTTTGATAATTTAATTATTTCTTCTCTTAAATCTTCAAATTTACTTTTTTCCATTAGATAACGCTTTTCTTATAAAAAGCTATGGTTTTAAGTGTTTTGTAGTGAAAAGTGTGGCTTTAGAATGTATGGTTTAGGTTTTGCCACGTAGGTGTCTTTAGAAAAAGTTATTTTTGGGATCTTTATTTGAGTGGTGGCTTTAGAGACAAGGCAAATTGTCTAGTGCCTTTCATTTTGGCGTTGAATTTGTCAAACTTTGTTTTTTAAAATTATTTATTTTTGTATCTTTAAATTAAATATTAATTTTATAATTTTATTATATATTTAAGCGTTGTTATCAATTAAATTTACTTAAATTTAACAAAATTTATACTCATGTAACATGCATGTGAATTATGAATTTTTTTTTTGTATTTTTTTTATTTACACATTTCTTTCACATATCATTTTTTTATTGTTGTTACTTTTTTTTTCTTCTTTCTTTCTGGTAGTTTTTGCGACTAATTTTTTTTCATAGAAGTGAGAATGGTGAAATTTTTTGTATTTTTTCAAAACTGTAAAAGGTATAAAATTAAAGGGTCCGATTTTTATACTCCAAATTAAAATCGTTCTATATATGAGAGTAACTTCTCAACCGTTCACAATTCAAAAAAATATTATTGTTAATCCAATATCAAAAATAAAAAAAAAGTAATGAATTTTTACAATATTTTTTTTCCTTCTCTTTAATTTGTCTTATTTTTATTCTAGTTAAAAGAATAAAACAAAAAAAATTATAAAAAAATAAAACAAAAAAGAGAAGATGATGATGGAGGAGAGAGTTTTCAATCGTGTAGAATCTATCATAAAAATAGCAATAATTTTTTTTAACTGTAACATAGTAAATTTCTTAACCATGATACAGATTTTTGTTAATAGGGTAAAACAAAAAAAATTATGAGAATGTAAAATAAATAGGAAAATAACAAGAAGAAAAGAAGAAGAAGATGATGATGATGATGATGATGATGATGAAGAAGAGGAGGAGAAGGAAATATTTTAAATTGTGCAAAATTTATCAAAAAAATACTAAAATAATATTAAAATTTTTTAACCATAACACAAAAAATTCTTTAATTTAATTTAAACATAGAAATTTCTTAATCGTGATATAAGAATTTATTAACCGTAACATTTTTAACTGAATGATATTTTTTTATTATTAAACTAGTTAAGTGATATTTAGCTCATATTTTTTATTTCAAAACACATTTAAATTTATTTTATTAGTTGAGTATGTTAAGATTTTGAATTTGTGATTTTTTAAAGATTTATTTATCATTTCTAACTAAATAATGTGTTTTTGTTATTAATAAATTAATTATGTGGTATGAATTAATATATAAGAGATTTAGTCATTTCTGTATCATTTGTAACAATTTAATGTATTTTTTGAATTTAAAATATATTTAAATATATTTTATTGGTTGAGTGAGTTAAAATTCTGAATGTAACTCTTTAAAAATTTCTTATGTCATTCACAAAAATTTTTGTGTCATTTACAAAATATTTATGTATCATTCATAACTAAATTAAATAATGTATTTTGTTATCGTTAAATTAATTGTGTAATATTTAATTAAAAAAAAAATAATAATAATAATAAAAGGAGGAGGAGCTGAGGAGGTGAATGTGGTAATGATGACGAGACAATAACAAAAGAAGAAGAGGAAAAAAATGAAAAAAGAGAGAAAAAAAACAAACAGCGACACATACAAAAAAAAAGAAGTGTGTGCAAGTACGAAGGAAAAAAAAATAGCTATTAGACATTTACATATAAGCATCATAGCAATTACTTTAAAATAAATTGGAGTCAATTTTATTACCACCAGAATGAGACTCACGTGCTACATACACTCAAATAAATGATAACATCGATTAATAAATATTATAAAATAATTTTAAATATATAATTATAAATATGAATAAAAAAACTTATGAATGA
>NC_029790.2:121332910-121333176 GCF_000816755.2 Arachis ipaensis
AAAGTTACGTGTTATTATTTGAATGCAAAATAATTTTAGTAACAATTTTTATAAAATATAAAGAGATAGATAGAATAGATTGATAGATTGATTTTGGGCTTTGGATTGTTTGATGACAATTGTTATATGGCTATGGCGTTGGCACATGCTAGTCCACCGACCTACGTCTTTTTTTTTTTTAACTAGAAATAAGTCTCGAATTCAAAATTTTTTGATAAAAATTAAAAGATTATATTATTTGAGATTTTTTTATGTTTATTATTTAT
>NC_029790.2:121333206-121342471 GCF_000816755.2 Arachis ipaensis
TGTAGAAAATAGAAATTTAAAAAAAATAATAATTATATTAAAAAGAAAAAATAAAAACACAATTAAAAAAAAAAGATGATGCAAAAAAATAAAGAAAAAAATTGAAGTGGTCATGAAAAATAATTTAAAAAAAATGAAAATGCATCGGTGTAAAGCGCGAGTATAAAAATAAAGTGTGCATATATTTTTCTTTCTTAATGTCACTTTTATTTAGTAAACTAAAATAAAATAGTGAAATTTTAACTTGTTTTTAAGAAAATTAAAAAATAAAAAATATTTTCATAAATCAAATAGTTCCTAACCTTCTTCGCTTTTTATTTTTAATATGGTGCATCGTTATGGAGAACATAGGTGCTTTACCTGTATGTAGTGTCAGAGAAGCTGAAATCGGACCGAGGGAGTTGAAGGTAGGAACTCGGACGGTCCGATTAGAGGGAGCAACTCAGACCATCCGATTTGTGATGTCCTAGCCACGTGGCGCGCGTTCGTTGTCCCCCAGGACGGTGCCCCCTTATACCAACATGCTTCCTGGAACCCAACTCATTCCCTCCGAGTCTTTTTCATAGAACCCAACCAGCAATCCCTTTCCTCTCTTCTTCTTCTTCAGCCTCCAAACCCCATTGTTCTTCATGCAAATTTGAAGAAAAAATTCACAATATCAAAGAAACAAAAATATAAAGATGTTGATCATCTTGAATTTCATATTATACATTATCTTAGCCATCCTGATTAGGTAAGTTTAGTTTTTAATTTTTTTTATATTTTAGATTTATTATTATTATTGTTAAAAATTTAGGGATATATATTTAAATGAAGTAAATATTATATGTTATAGAGTTAATGTTATTATTGTTAGAAAGTGAATTTAGGAACATATAGGTTAAGATTGTGATTATCATTAGAACTTAAGAATTTATTGTTGAGTCTATATATGTGTATATGTACAGTTGTAGTTGATTAGTAAACTTTTTAATTAATGATAATATTTAAATTGATGTAATCTCATAAATTAGTAAAAATAATATATGTTTAGAATTTTTTGTAATAATTTTAAAAATTATAATTAATTATTACGTTTAAGTTGAATAATTTTTGAAAATGGTTTGAAAAATTTTGAGTAAATTAGACAGAATTTTTTGTAATAAATTTTTGTTTGTTGTTAGATTTTTAATTGAAATAAATATGTTAGTGTAGCTGAAGGCTTAAAATCGGACCGGACCGGCCGGTTCGATCAAGAAATCAGTAAATCGGACTCGAAATCGGTCCGGTCCGATGATGTGACCGCATAAGACAACGAACAATTCAAACTCAGAGTGAACCGGTCAAAGCCGGTCAAACTCAGTAAGATCGATTTGACCGAACCGTCTGAGTTTCAAAATTTCTCAAAATGTGGAAGATGGGGTTCGAACCCCTCTTCAAGGAGAAAAATGATACTCACAACCACCAGACTGTTAAATTTGTTATTAATATATATATATATATCTTTCAGCAAATAATTTATTTCTATTTAATTTAGTTTAATTTTAGTTATAAACTCATTCATTCTTAAATTAATTATATTTTTTGTTAACAATAATAATAATTGGATTCAGTAAAATTATATATCAAAGCTTTGCGATTTGAATTATTATGTCTTGTTTAGTTAATTGTGAAAATTATTTAAATTATATATCATAGATAGTTATTATCTTTTAGTAGTAAATTAGTCATTGTTAATGATTTGACTAATAATCTGATATGTTTTTGTAGAGTTTACGGTATCTGATATGTGATCACCCACTCCCTCCGAATCGGTACAATGATAGGGTTGAAGAGCATTTACGGTTTATTGGTTTCTTGCATGTTTCCCAAATTAGAGTAGTTCAATGTCAGAAAGCACTGGTAAATGCACTAGTCGAAAGGTGGCACCCAAACACACATACCTTTCACCTTCGTGTTGGTGAATGTGCTGTGACACTGGAAGATGTTGCTGTTATCTTTGGTCTTCCAACAGACGTTCTTCCAGTCACATGGATGATTATGAGTAGTTTTGAAGCCTTAGAGGCAGAGTGTTTACAGCAATTTGGGGTTGCACCGAAGAAGTCTGACTGTAGAGCAAGCTGCATAAAACTGACCTGGCTTCGAGATCTAAAAGAAAGATTACAGTTGGTTGACGAAACCAGCATGCAGAGGTACGTGAAGTGCCACATTATGTTATTATTTGATACAGTCTTGTTTGGGACAAGTCTGGGGCATCTGTGAACTGGAAGTTCCTGCCTTTGCTTCGTGATTTTGGCAGTATCGGACAGTACAGTTTGGGATCTGCATGCCTGGCACACCTGTACAGATCATTATGCAGGGCATCTCGTTTTGACTGCAAGAAAATCGATGGTCCGCTAGAACTTCTGCTAACCTAGGCTTGGATCCGTCTCCCATATCTAGCGCCATTTCCTCGGGATCCCTACAGTTTTTCGCTTGCAAACAGGTAACATTATATTACAGTTACGTTCTATATTTGTTTGCGAGAGCATTTGCAACAGTGCCATCACCTTGGTCTTTGTCTCCATCAAGACCAACAATTTCGTAATTGCTTTCAAACTCTTCCTCACTGTCGCTGTTGTAATCTTCCCGTTCAATATTTTGATCGGCTTCAGACGGTTCGAATTCAACATACACCTCAATGAATGATATCTGACCGCGACTTTCAATGTACATTGAAAACATCTCTTACATACTCGCTTCATTCGTTACATATTTCGTCTGAAATTGAACGAATCCATCACCAAATACAGGTATGGGATACCTATATAAAATATATGATATTCTTCTAGACAATCCAGATTCTATCTTCTCACAAATCACACCTTTTAGTTCCTCGAATGACATTGTGAATGAAATAACAATATCTAACGGATTTTCACAAATAAATTTCACTCCTTCAACTGTTTCTAACAAAATCTGATCGAAATAATATACTTTCAGTAAGACTTTGTCATCCATTTTTCTCACTCATATGAATAAACATCACACTCTCATTATTTTCCTTCGTTTGAAAGAAGAGAGAAAGATAGATGGAGGTGCTGAAGGAAGAAGACGATGAACTGAAGAAATACTCTTATCAGTACAATACGAGTTACCCACACTTATATAATGGTAAAAAAATATATCATACTCAATTCGGACCCAACGATTACCGTTAACATATTCAAAAAAATATTTATCCAAACTTGGAGGATCCATTTTCTTTATAGAAAAAAAAATTAATCGGACGGTCCGATTAGTTAACTATGAATTTCAAATTTTTTCTCCCTCACAACTCGGACCATCCGATTTGGTAACCCAATTATTTTTGCACAGAACTCGGATGGTCCGATTTCTTCTACCAGATTTTAGCCAAAAGCTGTCTCACATCTATGTATAGTACCACAATAATCCATATCAACGCATAACACATATATATGGTATATCTAAATTAATGAGTCAATCTTCTTTGAGGTATTTAGTTTACCCGACTAGGTTAGATAAAACAAATCTAATAAAACCACGTGAATGTGGCCAAATAGCTCATTAGTCCCCTATGATGAAGAGATCAGTTCAGTTTCCATCTTGGATAAAGAAAATAATTCGTGTTTATTTCGTCACTATATTCTTAATTTGTGATTAAGAGTTTGTTAGTTTTTTCCTGACTTAAAATGATTAAAAAAATTGAATAATTATTCAAATCGATCCTCAAAAATTTTAAAAATAGATATTTTAATTTCTAAAAAAATTAATACATAAAAATATTTTTAAAATTTTATTTCGACAAACAAATCAATTTTCAGTTCATTTTTGGTGAGTTATCCAAATCAATACTCAAGGATTCTAAAAATGGACATTTTAATTCCTAAAAAAAAATCAATACACAAATTAATTCTCAACGTTTTTTTCGTTAGACATAACAATCTTCCGTTCTTTTTTCGGTGTGATTTACTAAATTTCTCAAGTATTTATTAAAAAAAATATTAGTAAATATTATAATCAAATTAACTTTTAAAATTGAATTAAACCTATTTAATTTCTAATATGATCTTTTTTCAAAAAAATATTATTGAATAAAAAGATATAAAAAATTTTTACATAAAATATATATATATATATATATATATAATAAAAAAAATAATGAGAAAAAAAAGAGCAATTAAGCAGAAAGGGGACAAAATACCCCAAAGTAAGTGGTGAAAGCAATGCATATGTACTGTACTTGAAATTAGAATGCATGAATATGTGAAAAACATGGTTAATGATATAATATCTATTAATATTATTTTTCAATAATTATTTTTTTGTTTGAATTGGATTCAGTAAAATTATATATCAAAGCTTTGCGATTTGAATTATTATGTCTTGTTTAGTTAATTGTGAAAATTATTTAAATTATATATCATAGATAGTTATTATCTTTTAGTAGTAAATTAGTCATTGTTAATGATTTGACTAATAATCTGATATGTTTTTGTAGAGTTTACGGTATCTGATATGTGATCACCCACTCCCTCCGAATCGGTACAATGATAGGGTTGAAGAGCATTTACGGTTTATTGGTTTCTTGCATGTTTCCCAAATTAGAGTAGTTCAATGTCAGAAAGCACTGGTAAATGCACTAGTCGAAAGGTGGCACCCAAACACACATACCTTTCACCTTCGTGTTGGTGAATGTGCTGTGACACTGGAAGATGTTGCTGTTATCTTTGGTCTTCCAACAGACGTTCTTCCAGTCACATGGATGATTATGAGTAGTTTTGAAGCCTTAGAGGCAGAGTGTTTACAGCAATTTGGGGTTGCACCGAAGAAGTCTGACTGTAGAGCAAGCTGCATAAAACTGACCTGGCTTCGAGATCTAAAAGAAAGATTACAGTTGGTTGACGAAACCAGCATGCAGAGGTACGTGAAGTGCCACATTATGTTATTATTTGATACAGTCTTGTTTGGGACAAGTCTGGGGCATCTGTGAACTGGAAGTTCCTGCCTTTGCTTCGTGATTTTGGCAGTATCGGACAGTACAGTTTGGGATCTGCATGCCTGGCACACCTGTACAGATCATTATGCAGGGCATCTCGTTTTGACTGCAAGAAAATCGATGGTCCGCTAGAACTTCTGCTAACCTAGGCTTGGATCCGTCTCCCATATCTAGCGCCATTTCCTCGGGATCCCTACAGTTTTTCGCTTGCAAACAGGTAACATTATATTACAGTTACGTTCTATATTTGTTTGCGAGAGCATTTGCAACAGTGCCATCACCTTGGTCTTTGTCTCCATCAAGACCAACAATTTCGTAATTGCTTTCAAACTCTTCCTCACTGTCGCTGTTGTAATCTTCCCGTTCAATATTTTGATCGGCTTCAGACGGTTCGAATTCAACATACACCTCAATGAATGATATCTGACCGCGACTTTCAATGTACATTGAAAACATCTCTTACATACTCGCTTCATTCGTTACATATTTCGTCTGAAATTGAACGAATCCATCACCAAATACAGGTATGGGATACCTATATAAAATATATGATATTCTTCTAGACAATCCAGATTCTATCTTCTCACAAATCACACCTTTTAGTTCCTCGAATGACATTGTGAATGAAATAACAATATCTAACGGATTTTCACAAATAAATTTCACTCCTTCAACTGTTTCTAACAAAATCTGATCGAAATAATATACTTTCAGTAAGACTTTGTCATCCATTTTTCTCACTCATATGAATAAACATCACACTCTCATTATTTTCCTTCGTTTGAAAGAAGAGAGAAAGATAGATGGAGGTGCTGAAGGAAGAAGACGATGAACTGAAGAAATACTCTTATCAGTACAATACGAGTTACCCACACTTATATAATGGTAAAAAAATATATCATACTCAATTCGGACCCAACGATTACCGTTAACATATTCAAAAAAATATTTATCCAAACTTGGAGGATCCATTTTCTTTATAGAAAAAAAAATTAATCGGACGGTCCGATTAGTTAACTATGAATTTCAAATTTTTTCTCCCTCACAACTCGGACCATCCGATTTGGTAACCCAATTATTTTTGCACAGAACTCGGATGGTCCGATTTCTTCTACCAGATTTTAGCCAAAAGCTGTCTCACATCTATGTATAGTACCACAATAATCCATATCAACGCATAACACATATATATGGTATATCTAAATTAATGAGTCAATCTTCTTTGAGGTATTTAGTTTACCCGACTAGGTTAGATAAAACAAATCTAATAAAACCACGTGAATGTGGCCAAATAGCTCATTAGTCCCCTATGATGAAGAGATCAGTTCAGTTTCCATCTTGGATAAAGAAAATAATTCGTGTTTATTTCGTCACTATATTCTTAATTTGTGATTAAGAGTTTGTTAGTTTTTTCCTGACTTAAAATGATTAAAAAAATTGAATAATTATTCAAATCGATCCTCAAAAATTTTAAAAATAGATATTTTAATTTCTAAAAAAATTAATACATAAAAATATTTTTAAAATTTTATTTCGACAAACAAATCAATTTTCAGTTCATTTTTGGTGAGTTATCCAAATCAATACTCAAGGATTCTAAAAATGGACATTTTAATTCCTAAAAAAAAATCAATACACAAATTAATTCTCAACGTTTTTTTCGTTAGACATAACAATCTTCCGTTCTTTTTTCGGTGTGATTTACTAAATTTCTCAAGTATTTATTAAAAAAAATATTAGTAAATATTATAATCAAATTAACTTTTAAAATTGAATTAAACCTATTTAATTTCTAATATGATCTTTTTTCAAAAAAATATTATTGAATAATGATAACTAGAAATTAAGTATCAAAGTTATTCTTCTATTTTCACATGAATTTTAACTTGATCATCAAATTATCAATTAACTCAAAAAAATTAGCTAAATTTTTACTTTATAATTAGACTAACTTACCATACACATCTATGTAGCACATATATATGAAGATTATTATGTCTGATAGAAAAAAACGTTAGAAATTAATTTGTATATTAATTTTTTTTAGGACTAAAATGTTTACTTTTAAATTTTTAGAGATTGAATCAGATAATTATTTTGTCGAAAAATAAAATAAAAATTAATTTATCTGTTAGAATAAAGTATTTTTAAATTTTTTTAAAATTTATTTAAATAACTACTCAAAAAACTTAAACCAAATCCAATCCAATAAACTGAGACCAAATCTGGCAGACAAGCTTGCTTCCACATCGTAGGTTGGTCATTCTGAGTCGTTAGAAACAAGTACGAATTTCGACAAAAATTTATGGAACCTTGGATACTTCACTCTGGATACTTATCAGTTATCATAGATGAAAGTTTTTGTGTGATTAATGGGGATTCAGATTTGAGACACATAAGGAGCTACATGCATATATGTCTACAGGAGAAGAAGTGGGCCGGCCAGTCGGGTTATTCGACGGGAGATTCGTAGTTCGGTTCGTTTTAAATTTGATTTGGCTCAACTTATTTTATTAAATAAGTTAGGCTTTAGTTTTTTATAAAATCTATTAATTAAAAAAGTCAGGCCATAGACTTAACAAAAGTTATGAAACTTATTGGATTGACTTGTTAAAATATAGCTTTTTTTTAGAAATAAATCATTTTTAGTTTAAATTTTTAATTATTTACTTATATTAATATAAAACAAAACTAAAAAGAATAAATAGTCAATACTAATTAATATCGTAATTTTTTGTTCAAAATTTTTTTTTTATAAATTATAAATATGATTATGATACACTAAAGATTGATATATAAATGATTTTTTTATAAATTATGAATTATAAATTTTAGAATTTATTTAATGTCAATTTTAATTTTTTAAGTTTATTATTTTTTGAATTCTAATTCACAAAACAAGTTTTTCAAATAAACTTGTATGCGCTCTTGGATTCTCTCCTTAGTGGGTACCTTTAAAATTAATTATGATGTTAGTTATCCTGGTAATGGTGTTCGGGTTGGTTTTGCTTGTGTTAGTAGAGATTGGAAGAGAAGGTGGCAACGGGGCTATCTGGGAACAATTGAGAGTCGTAACATTTTGTAAGGAGAGTTGTTTGCTATTTGGAGAGGCTTTCTTTTAGCATGGGAGATGAGACTCGGGGCAAAGAGACATTATATATGAGACAGACTGTGTGGAGGTCTTTACTATTATCAATAATTTACAGGATTGCTCTAGTTTTATTGATCATTTGGTGTTAAAAATCTGAGATATTATGTCTTGAAAATGGCATGCTGATCTCTGGTTGATCTTGAGAGATGCAAACACAGTAGCAGACATCATGGCAAAGACTGTAATGAGGACCCTTTCTCTTCAAGTGGAGCTTCTGTTGCCTTGGAAGGAGTTTGAAAGTAGTATTCAGCGAGACTGCCTTTTTTAAGCAGTTTCTTGTTTTTTTATTTCTTTTTTTGTTGTTGTTTGTTTTCTTTTAAGTCACAAAAAAAAATAGACTCGTAGGCTATCAAGCTTTAAACAGGACGGACTTGAGCCTATGGGTATTTGCGGTGCGATTTGGATTGGTTTTGAGTCAAAAACTCATCCGATCCGAACACTAATTTTATTTGAGGTGCGGTTTGGATTGGATTGGGTTTGCGGTTAAAAAAATTAAATATACATAACAAGTCTCAACATCAAATTTTAAATAACCAACAATGACATAACAAGTCTCAACAATATCTTAAAAAACCAATAATAACATAATAATAAAAATAAAATTATAGGTTCGTTAAAATAAATAAATAAATCTTATTTTTAATATAAAATATTTATTAAATAATAATAATACATAAATAATATAAAAATATATAACAAATTGAACATATTATAAGTAAAATTATAAAAATAATAATAAAATAATAATATTATAGTACATTATGCACTTTGAATTGGATTAGATTGGTTTTGCAAAATAATTCCAAAATTCGATTCGATTCATGCGGTTTGCAAAAATAAAATCCAATCAAATTCAAATTTATTAGTTTTAATCGATTTTCGATTTAAATTGAATTGGACGAGCGATTTAATTTAGATTTATTTTAATTTGTACACCCCTATTTGAGCCTAAAAAAAGCCTATAAAAAATAATAAGCTTAGGCTTGGATCGATTATTTACAACGTAATCAAGACTCGTCAAAGCCTAATGAATGTTAATTACAACATGGGCCAAGCTATAACATTCATTATTCATTTATTCATTATTTATTTAGATATATCATATATGTTAATTAAAATCGTAAGGGATAAAATTA
>NC_029790.2:121342792-121343885 GCF_000816755.2 Arachis ipaensis
ATTTTTTTACCAAATTACCCTTATTAAATAATAAAAATAATTAAAAAACTAAAATAAATTATAAAAAATTATAAATAAAAAAAAAAGAAAGAAAACAAAGGGGAAGGGGAAGGGGGAATCACGCAGAAGGTGGGAGTAGGAAAAAAGAAGGGGGAAGGGGAAGGGGGAGGTCATGCTGTTGTTTGGGCTGCCTCGGAGGTGCACCTGCCATCGCCCCTACGTCCAACCCGCAGCCACCGGCCGTCGCAAGCTTGCATGGAGGCACCGCCGCTGCTGTCCAGCTCCCGACCCTCCGCTGTTCACTGTTCGAGTTCTCCCTGCCTCTTCTCGAAGCCGCCACTTGCCCCTGCGAGCCCTCGCCGCTTTGTCCTCCGTCTCGATTCCAAGGGAAGACCGCCACCAGGAGTGGTGGTGGATTAGTCATGCACTTCTCCCTTCCGCGTTGCGAAATCACCGACGGCGGCTCTGCTCCTCACATCATCATCAGTGGCAGTTGTCCACGGGTTTGGTGCCTCCCAAGGAAGAAACCGAGCCCTGTCCCGTCGTCGCCGCTGGAGTGAGGTCCCGTCGCCATCGAGCCCTATTGTTGCTTCTGCTTTTCTGCTTTTACTTTCTGCCTTCTGCTGCTACTTCTGCTTCTATTTTTGCTTTTGTTGTTGCTTCACCATTGTTGATTCACCCTTCACAATTGTTGTTGTTAATTTATTATTGGTGATACTGCTTTTGATTATAGTAAATTAGTAATTGCTTTTGATTATAGTAATTGCATGATGATGATTTGGCTATGGTGACAGTGGTGATGGTGGTGAGGCAAGGGAGAGTGAGGAGGTGCGAAGGGGAAGAGGTGATGGCTATGTTGCTGTTAATTTAATTTCTTGCTTCTACCTTTTGCTATGTTCTGTCTACCTGGTAAAATGAAGAAAAGTGAGAAGCTGGAAGGGGATTAGGGAAGAGTGAGAAGAGGAAGGGGAGGAGGGAAGAGTAAGAAGCTGGAAGGGGATTGGGGAAGAGTGAGAAGAGGAAGGGGAGGAGGGGTGGGTGTCATCCGGCAGTGGTAATTGCCGCAGCGAAGGTGAGAAAAAGAGGATGATGG
>NC_029790.2:121344497-121358812 GCF_000816755.2 Arachis ipaensis
TGGGTTGTTTTAATTTTTTAATATTATTTTTAATTATTTTTATTAATAATGAAGGGTAATATGGTAAAAAAATAAAATTGAAGTGGAAAAGGACGATTTTATAACGTTTTGTAACGTTGAGGATGATTTTAATAACAAAAAAAGGTCGGGGACGATTTTGATTTTCACCACATACCTTAGGGACGATTTCAGTACTTAACCCTATAATTGAAGTAGAAAAGGACGATTTTATAACGTTTTGTAATGTTGGAGATGATTTTAATAAGAAAAAAAGGTCAAGGACGATTTTGATTTTGACCTCAAACCTTAGGGACGAAAAAAGTACTTATCCCTTCTTTTTATCTTTGACATCTACTTTTTCTATAAGAAATCATACAACATTACTAATCAATTAACAGTGTATCTTCATTAACTTTTTCTTGTATCATTTTTCTTATCATACACATCACTTTACCTTTCACTGTATATTATTTATCTTCATTGACATGATCTTTTTAACACCTAATAGTGCAAAATATTTAAATCAAAACATGGAGCAACATGCTATTTCATTAAAACTCATCTATAATAGTTATTGCAGGGAGTCAAAAATAAAAAATACAGAAAAAAAAGTAAAATAAAGAGACAAAAACTTATTTTGTATACCATAAAAAATACTAAATAATGGAAAGGAAAAGAAATTAAAATTGAGTAACAAAAGTTAACAATAATGAAAAAAAAATGAGTTTTAAGCTTATATCAGTTGTAAAATTTCAATGGTCCTACTATCTTTTGAAACTTTTTTTCATCTATAAGAATCACTGAATACTTCAAATCCACAGGTGGTGTACAAGATGTCCTTTGTATGGGTGGAGAGATGGATCGGAAATTTGCCGGTCGAGGCGGATGCCGGATTATTTGACTGAAGCAATGGGGGGTGGTACCTGCAAAGACACTCCGACACTCAAGTCAGAATGGATTTGAGAGGTATAAGGTGTGTAGAGTGAATAACATACCTGAGGGGGCCTGGGGCTCCCCTTTATATAGGTGATGGTAATTATCTTATCTTATTTTTATCTGGTTAAGATAAGGCAGGTATTTGAATTTGATTCTTGGTTAGAAGCTCTAGTGGGCCAGTTCTGGGCCTTCTAAATAGATGAAACGGGTTGAACTCGGATAGCCGGGTTCGAAGACCGTTCCGAGTGAGGGCCCATGGGTCAGATTCGTAACAGTTGCCTCCGCAGCGGGAGAGTGAGCGAGGTCGGTCTCTGCCGCTGGAGGATATGGTTTTTGGCCGTTTGGTGGCCTTCTTCGATTTGTCGGAGTGGTGTTTCAATGTTGACAGATTTTGCCCTTTTGCTGGTGGATCGGCGCGTCGGTCTTGAGATTTGCGATTCAGCGGGGGTTCGTCTTCCCTGGGGTTTTGAAGATCGTTCGATTGACGTGGCCTCTCTGCTCTGTCGCGTCCGTTTTGTCTTCTGAGGTGTGCTGACCGTTTTATTTTCCCAAGGGAGCATTTATTACGAGGGGACGTTTGGACTATTTTTCCATTTTTGCCCTTTCCGTGTCAAGTTGTAGTTGGGGTTATTTACGTCTTTTTGTCTTTTCAAAACTGTTTTGGTTTTTACTTTTTCTTCCCTCGTTCGTTTCATTTCCTAGTTATTCTTCTTCTTTTGTGGACGTCTCTTTCTCTCCTTTCGCATTTTTGGTGTTGTTCCTGCTTCTCTGTCGTGCTTTTGCTTTCCTGCTTATTCAAGCTCGCGTTCGTATTTCAGGTTGGTGTTCTTTTCTCTTTACTCTCCTAATCTGCATTGCCTGATCCTTGTATTCCTGCTTTACTTTGTGTGCCTCTGTTTTGTGTCTTTTGGTTTAGTGTGGGTTAGGGCTGTATCCTGCTTTGGTGTAATAGTTCTTGTTTTTTCTGGGGTAGTAAGTTTTTTAAGGGGGGTGAGCACCACTGTGTTTTTGGCAATAGGTAGTGGAGTGTGTTTTTGACTTTCTCCCCCAGTTTTTGCCGTGCGGTTTTTGGGCTGACGGTGGTGCTCGCCTCTATTTAAGGTATGGCTCGGCGGAGGACTGAGGGTACGCGCGTTTCGGTGGTTCCCACCGGTGGCGTTCCTTCCCTTTATTCCTGGGTAACCAGTGACGTTTGGGGGATGCCGTCTCAGGTGACGGAGGCAGACCTTCAGCGACTCTGTAACTAGGGTGCTGTTTGCGGAGGGGGTGATGTTGAGCGTGAGTACGAGCTTGCCCTTCTGGGGGTTGACGAGAGGGTTTGTAACACTAACCTCGACTCGCCGACCGTCCCGGATTGGATGTGGATATACGAGGCGATGTTCACCTAGCTTGGTGTGCGGCTTCCGTTTTCTCTATTTGGGCAGTAACTTTTGAGCCGGTGTTCTGTGGCGCCGTCCCAGCTGCATGCAAATAGCTGGATGGCGATACGGACTTTTGAGCTCATTTGCGAGTTCCTGGAGCTCCCGTCTTCTGTGAATGTCTTCCTTTTCCTCTTCTTGTGCACCTTACCGACCAAAGAGGGGAAGCACAAGAAGGGGTATATATCTTTTAGGACTCAGCCTCATCGTCGCATCTTCGGTTTATATGAGGACTCATTTCGTGGCTTTAAGAGTGGGTACTTCAATGTTCGCCCTACTAGGGGGCATCACCCCTTCTAGCTAACGTTGGAGGGGAGCGCCGGTTTCCCACGTACTAGAATTTTAGCGCGGGGCCTTTTGTTTTGACGCGGGTGACGCAGAAGTTTTTGTCTCTGGAAGATTGGGATGTGGCCATCGTCCTTTAGAAGTTGTTTGGGGAACGTCCTCTTAATCCTAGGGATGTGATGGGTGATCCAGTTGCTTGCCGGACTTATGTTGGTGTGTAATTGTCTCTCTTCCTCTTCCCCCCCCCCTTTTTTTAGTTTGGTACTTATGCTTTTTTGCTTTCCATTTCAGTTGAAATGGCTGGTGGTCTGTGATAAACCACTATTTTATGGTTTATAATGTGTTTAATTGTGTGATTTTATCATGATCTTTACCCACTTATTCATATGATTAGCATGCATTTATATTTCCTTCCTAAAATTATTACATGATTGAAAACTTGCTTCCTAAGAGACTTTTAATTATGTATTTTAATTCTCCTTTATTCCATTCGATGCCGTGATCTGTGTGTTAAGTGTTTTAGGCTTTATAGGGCATGAATGAGTTGGAAATTGGAAAGGAAGCTTGCAAAAATGGAAGGAACACAAGAAGTTGAGGAGATGACCAGCGAGAAGTGACGCGGCCGCATGGCTCACACGACTGCGTGAAAGAGAGGAAATCGCAGTGACGCGGCCGCATGGCTCACGCGACCGCGCGGATTGGAATAGCACAAGTGACGCGGAGGCGTGGACGACGCACCCGCGTGGCAAAGCAAAACGCCGAATGACGCGTCCGCATAAATGACGCAATCGCGTGACGTGCGCGATCTGCATAATCTGCAGAATTCGCTGGGGGCGATTTTGGGCCCTGTTTTGACCCAGTTTTCAGCCCAGAAAAGCAGACTAGAGCCAGAGAACATGCAGAAACCAAAACAACATTCATTCTACACAGTTTTTAGTTTTAGATCTAGTTTTACTCCTCCTCTAGGTTTTCTCTCTACACATTCATAGTTCTTAGGATTTTTATTTTCTATTGCTCTTTGCATTGGGATATTGAGAAGAGTTATTACCTCATCAAGACTTCGTCATTCTAGTTCGTTTTCTTTACTTGGCTTTACTCTTCCATGTCCTTTAATTTACTCAATTTTACTATTGGATTATTTTAGAATTTATTAATACAAGAATTACTTTTATTTTTAATTGATTCCTTTGAGTTTTATTTATCATGTCTTTCTTTAATTCTCTTTTCTATGTCATGAATTCCACATTCACAATGAGCGAGTAGTTCCCTAACTTGATGGGGAGTTGATTGAAAGGAACCCTTGAGTTGGAATGCTCAAAGGAGAAATTGTAATTGGGTTTATTGTTGGATTGCTCTCTAGTCACTAACGCCAGTCCTTCCAAGTAAGCGGATTAGGACTTGTAAATAGAAACAGCACTCCAACTTGTTTGACTTTCCCTTACCTAGTAAGGGATAACTAAACAGAACAACCTTCAATTATCAATTAATCTTGAGAGTACTGCAACAAGAATAGGGCTTCCAACTAATCTACTCCCAGTCAAGGCTTTTATTTAAATTACTTAATTTCTCCAATTTAATTTCCTGTTTATTCAACTCAAACTCTTTTTGAAAATATCTGATTAATAAAATAGCACACCTTTCTGTAACTCGTTGGGAGACGACCTGAGATTCATACTCCCAGTATTTTAATTTTAATTTTTGTGACAACCCTTCTAAATTGATAAGCGGATTTCTGGTTGGTTAAGAACTATACTTGCAACGCATATTTTATAACAATTTTTGACTCGCCAATTTCCGCCACGTCAATTTTTGGCGCCGTTGCCGGGGAGTTGCAATAGAGTGCTAAAGTTATTAATTGGAATTTTTTTATTTTATTTGCATTTTATTTTATCTTGCTACTATGAGCTGCTTGTTTCTTTCGTTAGATGACGCGTTCACTTCCTGATCCAAGCTTGCCAGTATTCGATCCTGAGATTGAAAGAACTATTTCACGAATAAGGCAAGCTCGGCGTCGGTTAGTCCTCTCTGAGGGCGGATCTGAAACGTCATTTGAGGAAGAAACCAGCCCCCGTTCTACTGATTCGGTTGATTTACGTGTAGGTGACATGGCAGCACCTAGGAGAGTTACTATCGAGGAGGTTGGAGCCCCTGATTTTGCAATGCAACCGTTTCAAGCGCATCACCCAGTGGTGGCTATAGACTTTGAAATAAAGACTGCACTGCTCAATTTGATGCCCAAGTTTCATGGCTTACCTGCTCAAGAGCCTATCAAGCACCTGAGAGATTTTCAAGTAGCCTGTTCTACTGTCAGGCGTGACGGTGCAGATGAAACTTCAATTATGTTGAAAGCTTTCCCGTTTTATCTTGAGGGAAAGGCAAGAGAGTGGTACTACACTCAACCTGCAGCAACTGTATCCAACTGGGATACACTTAGAAGAGAATTTTTGGAAAAGTTCTTTCCAGCTGAAGTTACTGATAAACTGAGGAAAGACATTTCCATGATTGTTCAGGACGAATCTGAGACTCTCTATGAATACTGGGAGCGCTTCAATAATCTTCTGGAAGCTTGCCCCCACCATATGATTGACAAGATAGTGTTACTCGGTTACGTCACACAGGGCATGAGGCCCCAAGATAAGACCACATTGGAAAGTGCCAGCACTGGGTCTATGAAAAAGTACAAGACCACTGATGAGGCATGGCAATTATCAGCGACTTAGCTGAATCTACTCGAAATCACAGGCAGAAACAAGGCCGTTCAAAAGCCGTTGCAGAAGTATCCTCTAGCAGAGAGACTGCTGCTCTAACTCAGAGTATCTATGAAATGACCAACTTGCTGAAGCAGATGCAATTGAATCAACAACAAGTTCAGCAAGCTCAACCTTCTCCACCGCAGCAAAGCCAACAGTTAGTCCCACAGAGAGTTTGCGGAATCTGTACTGATTATAGCCATTATACTGACGAATGTCCCCAGCTCCAGCAGGAAGACAACACCGTAGCAGCCACTCATAACTTCTATGACCGTCCCAACCAAGGATACAATCAAGGTGGCAATTACAGCCATGGATGGCAGGACAATTCTAAACAGAATTGGAGGGACGACAACAATAGAGGAGGCAGAGACAATCAGGGAAATCAGAGGTGGAGTAACAACAACAACAGGTAGCAGAACCAGAACCAGCCTTACAGAGCACCTCACCTGAGGCAATCCCAAGGACCACAGAATAACCAACAGCAGACCTCTCAAATTACATATCCTTCTTCATCTGCTAATGATGACTTACTACAATCTATTGATCGGAGACAATAGACCATGGAAAATAACCTTTATGCTACACTAAATGGTCTGAACTCTACTCTGCAAGCTCTTGTCTCACAGATTGGCTCAATGAATAACTCCAATAACCAGCCTTTGAGCTCCAGTGGAATCCCCTCTCAACCATTACCCAATCCAAAGGGTGGCATTAATGCCATCACCCTAAGGTCTGGAACCACACTGCAGGAGAGGAATCAGGAGGAGCCAAGCCCACCAGAACACGCCTCAGCTGAAGAGGTAGTGAAAATAGAAGATGTTGAAGAGGAAGAGGACATACATGACATAGCTGAAAAAGAAGAAATTCAGCCACAGGAGGAAGCACCACAGGGCGCAGACACTGCAGAAGACACCACTCCCATTCCATTTCCACAACTTGCAAGGAAGCCCAAGAAGCAATTGGAACCTTATCCCAAAATGGTAGAAATATTCAAAAAAGTTGAGGTAACTTTTCCTCTTTTTGATGTTATTCAACAGGTACCTAAATATGCAAAGTTTCTAAAAGATTTATGTATACATAAAGACAAAATTAATGAATTAGAAACTATTCCTTTAGGTAGTTCCATATCTGCTTTAATGGGAGGTTTACCTGAAAAGTGTAGTGACCCAGGTCCATGTATGATTAATTGTACTATTGGTGGTGTGGTATTTTCTGAATGCATGTGTGATTTAGGAGCATGTGTGAGTATAATGCCTTTGTCTATATATGATATTTTGAGGCTCCCTCCCTTAAAAAGGTCGGCAGCTCGTTTTGTGTTAACAGATAAAAGCATTATTACAGTGGCTGGAGTTGCTGAAGATGTATTAGTGGGCATTAAGGGGCTCACATTTCCCATTGATTTTTATATCCTGGAGATGCCCCAAAATGACTCAGAGAAGCTATCATCAATCCTACTCGGAAGACCATTCCTGAAGACCTCGAAGTTCAAATTAGATGCTTTTTCAGGAACATACTCTTTTGAAATAGATGGCCGAGTAGTAATCTTCAATCTGAATGGAGTTATGAAGCATCCTCCGGAGGATCATTCTATCCTCCAGTGTGACATTATAGATGAAACCGTGGCTGAAGTTCACCAGGAGGAATCTGAAGAGAAGTACATAGGACAAGGTCCAAGTGTGGGGACATTCTCAGAGGACAATGACAGTGCTTTACCATTGTTGCTAGCTCTAGACAACCCAAAGCCTGACCATGATCAGAAGTTAGAGTTGAAACCCCATCCCCCACACCTCAAATATGCTTACCTTGAGGATAAGAAGAAGTTTCCAGTTATCATTGCATGGAAACTCACTTCTCAACAAGAAGAGCAGTTACTTAGTGTGCTGAGGAGGCACAAGAAGGCAATTGGGTGGAGTTTGGCAGATATAGTAGGCATCAACCCTCAAGTATGTGAGCACAGAATATTTTTAAAAGAGGGAGCAAGACCCGTTCGTCAACCCCAGAGAAGACTGAACCCCACTATCTTAGAGGTTGTCAAAAAGGAAGTGACCAGACTACTGGAGGCAGACATCATCTATCCCATTTTAGACAGTAAATGGGTAAGCCCAGTATAAGTGGTGCCCAAGAAGTCTGGAGTCACTATAGTGAAGAATGAGCATGGAGAGCTCATAGTAACCAGAGTACAGAACGCTTGGAGGGTCTGCATTGACTACAGACGCCTCAACCAAGCAACCCGTAAGGATCACTATCCTCTTCCATTCATTGATCAAATGCTGGATCACCTGTCAGGTAAATCACATTATTGCTTTTTAGATGGTTACACAGGTTATTTCCAGATTCATATAGCTCCTGAGGATCAGGAAAAGACCACTTTTACATGTCCTTTTGGGACTTATGCTTACAAGAGAATGCCCTTTGGCTTGTGCAATGCACCAGCTACTTTTCAAAGGTGCATGATGAGTCTTTTCTCTGATCTTATTGAGGACTGTATGGAAGTTTTTATGGACGACTTTAGTGTATATGGCAATTCCTTTAGCCTTTGCTTAGATGGATTATCTAGAGTATTAGATAGATGTGTCAGTACAAACCTTGTATTAAAATTTGAAAAATGTCACTTTATGGTAAAACAAGGTATTGTACTAGGACAAGTTGTGTCTAATACTGGCATTTCTGTAGATCCAACAAAGGTGGATGTTATTTCTAGTTTACCTTACCCCTCTTCTGTGAGGGAAGTCCGTTCATTCCTTGGCCATGCAGGTTTTTACAGGAGATTCATTAAGGAATTCAGTAAGGTAGCACTTCCCTTATCCATGCTACTGCAGAAAGATATTGAGTTCGAGTTCAGTGAGGATTGCAAATAAGCGTTTGATAAGCTGAAGACCGCCCTGACTCAAGCTCCAATTGTGAGAGGACCAGACTGGAGCTAGCCATTCGAAATAATGTGCGACGCTTCCAACCATGCAGTAGGAGCAGCACTGGCTCAGCGTGAAGGTAAGGATCCTTTTGTTATTGCTTATGCGTCTAAAACTCTAGATGTCGCACAGTCCAATTACACTACTACTGAGAAAGAGCTTCTTGCTATTGTTTTTGCTCTGGATAAATTCCGAGCCTATTTACTTGGTACGAAGGTAGTAGAGTACTCAGACCACGCAGCTCTAAAGTATCTATTAGCTAAAAAGGAGTCCAAACCAAGGCTTATACGTTGGATACTGCTATTATAAGAATTTGATTTAGAAATTAAGGATATGAGCGGTAATCAGAATTTAGTGGCAGACCATTTGAGTCGCCTTGAGCACATTACAGATGACCCTACTCCTATAGCTGATAATTTCCCATTTCTTAACCTGCAAGCAGTATCTGAGGTAGTCCCTTAATATGCACCTGTAGCTAATTATCTAGTTAGCCGCACCTTTCCTCCAAACTTTTCTAAGCATCAAAGAGACAAGCTGAAAAGTGAGTCTAAATATTATATATGGGATGACCCATATTTATGGAGATGTGGTGCTGACCAGGTAATTAGACGGTGTGTGCCTCAATCAGAATTCCAATCCATCTTAGAGGCTTGTCACTCGTCTGAGAGTGGAGAACATTTTGGCCCTCAAAGAACAGCTAGAAAAATCTTAGACTGTGGATTCTGGTGGCCTACTCTTTTTAGAGACGCTGCTGAATTTTGTAGATCTTGTTTTCCATGCCAAAAATTTGGTAATATATCCAAGAGGGATGATATGCCTCAACAAATTATGCTTTTCTGTGAAAGTTTTTTATGTTTGGGGCATTGACTTCATGGGTCCATTTCCAAATTCTAATGGTTATTTTTATATATTGTTAGCTATGGATTACGTTTCCAAATGGGTGGAAGAAATCCTTACCCGCACTGATGATGCTAACACTGTTGTTTCCTTTGTGAGAAACCACATTATTTGTCGCTTTGGATCACCACGAGCAATCGTGAGCGATCAAGACACCCATTTTTCTAACAGGAGACTAACAGGATTAATGAAGAAGCATGGAATAATTCATAAGGTTGCAACAGCCTACCATCCTCAGACTAATGGGCAAGCCGAGGTGTCAAACATAGAGATAAAGCGTATCTTGCAGAAGATAGTCAGACCTCATAGAAGAGACTGGAGCACCAGGCTACAAGATGCACTCTGGGCATACAGAACAGCATACAAAACACCCATTGGGATGAATCTTTTTCGCTTAGTTTATGGAAAAACTTGTCATCTCCCTGTTGAAGTAGAGCACAAAGCCTTTTGGGTAGTAAAGGAGTGCAACATGGGAATTGAGAAAGCCGGAGCTGAAAGAAAGTTGCAACTGCAAGAACTGGAAAGCCTTCGCCTAGAAGCTTATGAGAACTCAAGACTATACAAGGAGAAGATGAAGGCTGTACATGATCAGCACATCAAGAGAAAAGAGTTCCAACCTGGGGACTTAGTCCTCCTTTACAACTCTCGACTGAGGCTCATGCTAGGCAAGTTGAGATCAAGATGGGAAGGTCCATACAGAGTAGAGAAGGCCGAACCATACGGAGTTTATCACCTAAGCCATCCTTCAAGCCCTGAACTTATCAAAGTCAATGGACATCGTTTAAAACTGTACCATGGAGAGAGGATGCAGAAGAACAAGGAGCTCGAGATCTTCCTCTTGGAAGATCCCCACATAGCCGAAGACTGAGCTAGTGGAGCGTCCAACTTACGGACGTTAAAGCAAAGTGCTAGGTGGGAGACAACCCACCATGGTATGATCGTTCTTTTCTTTATTTTTAGTTTTCCTATTCAATAACTCTTCTCCTTATTAGTGCATTTCGTGCATCTGCATTTCCATACTTTTATATTAAAAAAAAAAAAAGAAGAATTTTTCACGCAACGCGACCGCCTCATTGACGCGTCTGCGTCGCAGGAGATGGGAGGAAATAATAAAACAAACAGAGAGTCACGCAGGAGTGTGGCTGGAGGCGTGCCAATGGCACAAATCGCCCCACGCGACCACGTCGCCGACGCGTCCGCGTCACTAGGGAACATTGGCCTCCCACGCGACCGCGTCACCCATGCAGCCGCGTGCCCTGGATTTCGACGTGAAAAGGGTGCACGACCGAAAGTTGTGCTAGAGCGGTGCTGGATCGGTGCTGAATGCACAATTCTTCCCACGCGGCCATGTGACCGACGCGACCGCGTCATATCCTCATAATGGCCACTCACGCGATCGCATGCCCCACGCGATCGCGTCACCCAATATTTGGCAATTAATGATTTTGAACAGAGAGTTGTGTGAGTGCGAGGCTGCCCTCGCGCCAGTAGCATGAAACGGGTCACACGATCGCGTGACCGACGCGACTGCGTCAATCAGTATCAGCGTAAGTCGCGCGACCGCGTGCCCCACGCGACCGCGTCGATTGCGCCGCACAGCTTCCTTGATTTGCCACTTATCTTATATTTCTCTTCCCCAAATCCTATTTTTCCTTTTTTCCTCCTTATTCCTTCCTCCTCCCTTCTTCCTTCTTCCTTCTTTCTCACTTTTTACACTCTCACTCTCTCTCTTACCCCCATTAACAAGGTTTTTCTTTTTCTTCTTCTCCCCTTACTTTTCTATTATTCTTCTTATTTTTATATTTTACTTTCTTTTATTTTTCTTTTTACTTTCATTATTCATATTTTCTTTTTCTTTCTTTTTCCTTTTTACTTGGTGTTGGAATTTTACTTGAGTCATTATTTCTCATTATATGCTTGTGGATTGCTGTAAATTTGTTTGGCAATTATATATTACTTTTTAAAGGGTTGCTTGCATGTTTAATCCAATACTTTCTATACCCTATTTATCATGCATGCTATGTGTTTATGGAAAAGCCCATATGGCATTATGCATTTTTCTATGTTATTCTATTCTACTATTAAATGCTTATTTTTCACAAAAACCCTTTCATATTTTATTTGTTGAATATAATTGTCAATACAAATGTGATGGTTTGTTACGAATGATGCTTGATCTATGCTACTCATGCCTTTGTCAGCATGCCAATAAACATCTTGCATCTAATCAACCAAACATGCACTTGCTACTTTTCCATTGATGCACTTTTCACATGTAGTCATGACCATGTGTTAATAGCATACTCTTTGCCGTGCATTGATTTTCACTCATACAATCCTCTTCCTTGCTCTATCTCTTTAAATTTAATTTACTCTCTCTTCCCCTTTTCAGGATGGCCACCAAGAAAGGAAAAGAGAAAGCTACTTCCAAACCACCAGCAAGAAGAGGAACAAAGAGAGCATTAGTGGCAGAACCCTCTTCAACTGCGGTAAAGCCCTCAACAAAGAGACTTAAGAGGATTATAAAGGTTGATGATAAAGAAAAAGCCTTCCCAGCAAAGGACACTGCGTGATTTCCCAATCGCTACTGTGAGCAGATGTTCCCCATCCTGGCAGAAAGGAGTTACAACAATGAATACCTTCTTCTCCTCCCAAACCATATTGCTACATTTGTTGAGCCGCAAATTGCACAAAGACAATGGGGTTTCCTACAGAGACAGCCGAGGCAGATCAATCTTTCTTGGGTAGTCGAGTTCTACTCCAACTTCCACCTGCCAACCCTGCAGTTTGTCTTTGTCCATTAGAAGCAAGTCCCCATTACAGAAGAGGCCATTCAAAAAGCTCTCGGTCTTCCCCCTGTTCCAGAAGGATTGGACGCCTTTCAAGAAGCCGCACTCAAGCGCCAGATGTACCAATTTGACTGGGACGCCGTTCTCAGAGTTATCGTACTACCTGGCAGCAGATGGATCTACAAATACCATCGTACTCGCCCTAAGGGAATTTCGGCTTCAGCACTTACCTTGGAGGCTCGCGTATGGGCACATATCATGTCCCATTATGTCTTTCCGAGCACACACGAGTCCTCCTTCACTGCGGACATGGCCATTCTACTATGGTGCATCCTTACAGACCAACCTCTGAACCTACCAAGACACATCCGGAATGCCATGGGACACGTACAAATTGCGGGCAACTTATCTTTTCCTGCCTTGGTCTCAGATCTTGTCTCCGCAGCCGGAGTCTCCTACAGAGCTGGGGACACTGGTGTGCGAATTGTGAATCACACTTTTCATAACTCGTACCACTAACCAGCAAGTGCACTGGGTCGTCCAAGTAATACCTTACGTGAGTAAGGGTCGAATCCCACGGAGATTGTTGGTTTGAAGCAATCTATGGTTATCTTGTAAATCTTAGTCAGGAAATCAATTATAATTATCAGTGTGAATTACGAAGAATAAAAGAGCATGAAATAAATACTTGTTATGCAGTAATGGAGAATATGTTGGAGTTTTGGAGATGCTTTGTCTTCTGAATCTCTACTTTCTCCCTGTCTTCTTTTTCACGCACGCAAGGTTCCTCCTATGGCAAGCCGTGTGTTGGTGGATCACCGTTGTCAATGGCTACCATCCGTCCTCTCAATGAAAAAGGTCCAGGTACGCTGTCACCGCCCGGCTAATCATCTGTCGGTTCTCACTCATGCTGGAATAGGATCCATTGATCCTTTTGCGTCTGTCACTACGCCCAGCCCTTGTGAGTTTGAAGCTCGTCACAGTCATTCAATCCCTGAATCCTACTCGGAATACCACAGACAAGGTTTAGACTTTCCGGATTCTCAGGAATGCTGCCAATGGATTCTAGCTTATACCACGAAGATTCTGATTAAGGAATCCAAGAGATATTCATTCAATCAAAGGTAGAACAGAGGTGGTTGTTAGGCACGCGTTCATAGATTGAGGATGATGATGAGTGTCACGGATCATAACATCCATCATATTGAAGTGCGAATAAACATCTTAGATAGAAACAAGCGTGTTTGAATAGAAAACAGAAATAGTTGCATTAATTCATCGAAACACAGCAGAGCTCCTCACCCCCAACAATGGAGTTCAGAGACTCATGCCATCAAAGAGTACAAAGTTCAGATCTAAAATGTCATGAGATACAAAATAAATCTCTAAAAGTTGTTTAAATACTAAACTAGTAACCTAGGTTTACAGAAAATGAGTAAACTATGATAGATAGTGCAGAAATCCACTTCCGGGGCCCACTTGGTGTGTGCTGGGGCTGAGACTTGAGCTTCTCACGTGCCTGGGCTGTTTCTGTAGTTGAACGCCAGGTTGTAACCTGTTTCTGGCGTTGAACTCCAACTTGTAACCTGTTTCTG
Source organism: Arachis ipaensis (assembly GCF_000816755.2). Taxonomy (NCBI): domain Eukaryota; kingdom Viridiplantae; phylum Streptophyta; class Magnoliopsida; order Fabales; family Fabaceae; genus Arachis; species Arachis ipaensis. The sequence continues at coordinate 121,358,080 of NC_029790.2, forward strand.
GCGCTGAACGCCAGACTACAACATGGAACTGGCGTTGAACGCCAGTTTACGTCATTTATCCTTGAGCAAAGTATGGACTATTATATATTGCTGGAAATCCCTGGATATCTACTTTCCAACGCAATTGAGAACGCACCAATTGGACTTCTGTAGCTCCAGAAAATCCACTTTGAGTGCAGGGAGGTCAGAATCCAACAGCATCAGCAGTCCTTTTTCAGCCTGAATCAGATTTTTGCTCAGCTCCCTCAATTTCAGCCAGAAAATACCTGAAATCACAGAAAAATACACAAACTCATAGTAAAGTCCAGAAATGTGATTTTCATTTAAAAACTAATAAAAATATAATAAAAAGTGACTAAAACATATTAAAAACTACCTAAAAACAATGCCAAAAAGCGTATAAATTATCCGCTCATCACAACACCAAACTTAAATTGTTGCTTGTCCCCAAGCAACTAAAAACAAAGTAGGATAAGAAGAAGAGAATATACAATGAATTCCAAAAACATCTATGAAGATCAGTCTTAATTAGATGAGCGGGACTATTAGCTTTTTGCTTCTGAACAGTTTTAGCATCTCACTTTATCCTTTGAAGTTCAGAATAATTGGCATCTATAGGAACTCAGAATTCAGATAGTGTTATTGATTCTCCTAGTTCAGTATGTTGATTCTTGAACACAGCTATTTTATAAGTCTTGGTCGTGGCCCTAAGCACTATGTTTTCCAGTATTAC
>NC_029790.2:121361133-121369696 GCF_000816755.2 Arachis ipaensis
TGAGCGGGACTTGTAGCTTTTTGCCTGTTGAATAGTTTTAGCATCTCACTTTATCCTTTGAAGTTCAGAATAATTGGCATCTATAGGAACTCAGAATTCAGATAGTGTTATTGATTCTCCTAGTTCAGTATGTTGATTCTTGAACACAGCTATTTTATAAGTCTTGGTCGTGGCCCTAAGCACTCTGTTTTCCAGTATTACCACCGGATACATACATGCCACAGACACATAACTGGGTGAACCTTTTTAGATTGTGACTCAGCTTTGCTAAAGTCCCCAATTAGAGGTGTCCAGGGTTCTTAAGCACACTCTGTTTTTGCTTTGGACCTCGACTTTAACCGCTCAGTCTCAAGTTTTCACTTGACACCTTCACGCCACAAGCACATGGTTAGGGACAGCTTGGTTTAGCCGCTTAGGCCAGGATTTTATTCCTCTAGGCCCTCCTATCCACTGATGCTCAAAGCCTTGGATCCTTTTTATTACCCTTGCCTTTTGGTTTTAAGGGCTATTGGCTTTTTGCTCTTGCCTTTTGGTTTAAAGAGCTTTTGGCTTTTTCTGCTTGCTTTTTTTCTTTTTCTTGCTCTTTTTTTTCGCATTTTTTTTCTGCAAGCTTTGTTCTTCACTGCTTTTTCTTGCTTCAGGAATCATTTTTATGATTTTTCAAATTATCAAATAACATTTCTCCTTTTTTCATCATTCTTTCAAGAGCCAACAATTTTAACATTCAAAAACAACAAATTCAAAAGACATATGCACTGTTCAAGCATTCATTCAGAAAAAAAAAAGTATTGCCACCACATCAAAATAATTAAACTATTTTAAAATTCGAAATTCATGTACTTCTTTTTCTTTTTCAGAAAACAATTTTCATTTAAGAAAGGTGATGGATTCATAGGACATTCATATCTTTAAGACATAGACACTTAGATACTAGTGATCATATAGTAAAGACACAAATATAATTAAACATGAAGCATAGTAAACAAAAAATAGGAAAATAAGAACAAAGAGATTAAGGAATGGGTCCACCTTAATGAGGGTGGCATCTTCCTCTTCTTGAAGAACCAATGGTGCTCTTGAGCTCCTCTGTGTCTCTTCCTTGTCTTTGTTGCTCCTCTCTCATAGCTCTTTGATCTGCAGTCAAATGCTCTACCACTGAACTATGGACCCTTGAGATGAACCTCTCCATCTCTCATGACTCGGAGGTGGAAGCAACTACCTTCCTTTTCCTCTTTCTAGAGGTCTCTCCGGCCTTAGGTGCCATAAATGGTTATGGAAAAACAAAAAGCAACGCTTTTTTCCACACCAAACTTAAAAGGCTTGCTCGTCCTCGAGCACAAGAAGATAGAAGGGAGTAGAAGGAGAAGTGTAAATGGGTGGGTATGGGAGGGACATGGTTTGAATTGGAATGGTGAGGTAGGTAGGGATCCTGTGGGATCCACAGATCAAGTGGGGTCAAGGATTTAACATCCCTGCTCCAATTAGGCGTGTAAAACGCCTTTGCTGTGCAGTCCTGACGTTTAACGCCAGACTGCTGCTTGTTTCTGGCGTTAAACGCCAGACTGCTCTCCTCCAGGGTGTGCTGTTTTCAATGCTATTTTTCATTCTATTTTTGATTTTTCAGTAGTTTTTGTGACTTCACATGATCATCAACCTAATAAATCACGAAATAACAAAAAGAAAATAAAATAGATATGATTAAATAACATTGAGTTGCCTCTCAACAAGCGCTTCTTTAATGTCAATAGCTTGACAGTGAGCTCTCATGGAGCCTCACTGATAATCAGATCAAGGTTGGAACCTCCCAACACCAAACTTAGAGTTTGGTTGTGGCCTCCCAACACCAAACTTAGAGTTTGAATGTGGGGGTTTTGTTTGACTCTGTATTGAGAGAAGCTTTTCATGCTTCCTCTCCATGGTTACAGAAGGAGAACCTTGTGTCTTATAGTTTGCAATGTCTGCAAACCACAGGGCTTCCTGAATAGCAAACAATTGCTCATCCAGAAAGGTTTCAGAGATCTCAGTAGGAAGGAGGGATGCTCCTGCTACTGGTTCTATCCGGACAGGTGATCAGCTACTTGATTCTCTGTCCCTTTTCTGTCTCTTATTTCTATATCAAACTCTTGCAGAAGCAACACCCACCTTATGAGCCTGGGCTTTGAATCCTGCTTTGTGAGTAGATATTTAAGAGCAGCATGGTCAGCGTACACAATCACTTTTGATCCTACTAAGTATGATCTAAACTTGTCAATGGCATAAACCACTGCAAGCAGCTCTTTTTCTGTGGTTGTGTAATTTTTCTGGGCATCATTTAAAATGCAGCTAGCATAATGAATGACATGCAGAAGCTTGTTATGCCTCTGTCCCAATACTGCACCAATGGCATGGTCACTGGCATCACACATTAGTTCAAATGGTAATGTCCAGTCTGGTGCAGAAATAACTGGTGATGTGACCAGCTTAGCTTTCAGGGTCTCAAACGCCTACAGACACTTTGTGTCAAACACAAATGGCATGTCAGCAGCTAGCAGATTGCTTCTTCCACCAGGGAGTCAATAATATCAACGCTCAGGCAGTCGTCTGATGTGTCTGGATGCTGCATAACTTTGACAACATTCAACTTAAACTCATCCTCATTGACTCTCAGGGTTATCTCCCCTTTTTGAACGTCAATGAGGGTTCGTTCAGTTGCTAGGAATGGTCTTCCTAGAATGAGAGTTGCACTCTTGTGCTCCTCCATTTCCAGCACTACAAAGTCAGTAGGGAAGGCAAATGGCCCAACCTTGACAATCATGTCCTCAATTATGCCTGATGGGTATTTAATGGAGCCATCAGCAAGTTGAAGATAGATCCGGGTTGGTTTGACCTCTTCAGTCAAGCCAAGCTTTCTAATAGTGGATGCAGGGATTAGGTTGATGCTTGCCCCAAGATCACATAAAGCTGTCTTGGTGCAATTACCCTCTAATATGTATGGTATTATAAAGCTCCCGGGATCTTTAAGCTTTTCTGGGAAGCTTTTCAGAATGACTGCACTGCATTCTTCAGTGAGGAGAACTCTTTCAGTTTCTCTCCAATCCTTCTTATGACTTAAGATATCTTTCATGAACTTGGCATAAGAGGGTATTTGCTCAAGTGCCTCTGCAAACGGAATCTTTATTTCAAGAGTCCTGAGATAGTCTGCAAAGCGAGCAAATTGCTTATCCTGCTCCTCTTGGCGGAGTTTTTGAGGATAAGGTATCTTGGCTTTGTACTCCTCAACCTTGGTTGCTGAAGGTTTATTTCTTACAGAAGTGGTTGGGAAAGCCTTTTTAGAGGGGTTGTTATCAGCACTTGTGTGTGTCTGATCCCTCATTGGCATTTGAATGCCAGGGTTAGAAGCTGGATTGGCGTTGGACGCCAACTCCTTACTTGTTCCTGGCGTTTGAATGCCAGAATTGAGCTTCCATTGGGCATTTGATGCCAACTCCTTGCCTGTTTCTGGCGTTTGAACGCGAGAGTTATTCCTCTCTGGGCTCTTACTGTCCTTAGAGGGATTTTGGATAGCAGGTTGTTCATTTCTTGGCTTTCTGCTGCCTTGAAGTGATGTATTTAATGTTTTCCCACTTCTTAATTGAATTGCTTGGCACTCTTCCGTTATTTGTTTTGATAACTGCTGTTCTGTTTGCTTCAATTGTACTTCCATATTCAGATTAGCCATTCTTGTGTCTTGTAGTATCTCCTTGAATTCGGCCAGCTGTTTTGTTAGAAAGTCTAATTGCTGATTGAATTCAGTAATTTGTTCTGCAGGACTGAGTTCAGCAGTTACTGTTTTAGCCTCTTCTTTCATGGAAGATTCACTGCTTAGGTACATATGCTGATTTCTGGCAACTGTATCAATAAGCTCTTGAGCCTCTTCAATTGTCTTTCTCATGTGTATAGATCCACCAGTTGAGTGATCTAGAGAAATTTGAGCTTTCTCTGTAAGCCCATAATAGAAGATGTTTAACTGCACCCATTCTGAAAATATTTCAGAGGGGCATTTTCTTAGCATCTCTCTGTATCTCTTCCAGGCATCATAAAGAGATTCATTATCTCCTTGTTTAAAGCCTTGGATGTCCAGCCTTAGCTGTGTCATCCGTTTTGGAGGGAAGTATTGATTCAGGAATTTTTTTGACAGTTGTTTTCATGTCCTTATGCTAGCCTTAGGTTGGTTATTTAACCACCTCTTAGCTTGGTCTTTTACAGCAAATAGAAACAGTAATAATCTGTAGACATCCTGATCTACTTTCTTATCATGTATTGTGTCAGCAATTTGTAAAAATTGTGCCAGAAACTCTGTAGGTTCTTCTTGTGGAAGACCGGAATACTGGCAACTTTGCTGCACCATGATAATGAGTTGAGGATTCAACTCAAAGCTACTGACTCCAATGGAGGGTATACAGATACTGCTCCCATATGAAGCAGTAGTGGGGTTAGCATATGACCCCAGAGTCCTTCTGGACTGTTCATTTCTACTTAGGTCCATGATGGAGAAAGGGAGATGATGTGGATTGCAAATAAATTTTTTTTAAAAAAACCGAAATTAAAATAAAATAAAATAAAATAAAATAACTGAAAAATTTACTATATTTTCGAAAATTAGAAGAAAAAGAAATAAAAGAAAATTGAAAACTAAATTAATTAAAAAGATTTGAAAAAAAAAATATGGGTGAGGATTTTCGAAAAAAAAATGAAGAGAGAGAAATTGGTTAGGAAGTTTTGAAAAAGATATGTCTTAAAATTAAAGATACTTGTAAGAAAATAAAATAAACTAAAAAAAAAGATATGAAAAAAAATTGATTTTAAGATTTGAGATTAGAAAAGATAAGATAAGATAAGATAAGATAAGATAAGATAAGATAAGATAAGATAAGATAAGATAAGATAAGATAAGATAAGATAAGATAAGATAAGATAAGATAAGATAAGATAAGATTTTGACAAAGATATGATTTTTTTTGAAAAAGATTTGAATTTTGAAATTTTAAAACTAAGATAAGATAAAATAAAAAATTTTAAAATAAAATCTAAATTTTTAAAAGGAAAATTGGAAAAATCAATTAAAATAAAGAAAAAAGATATTTTTGAATTCAATGAGGAAAGAGAAAAACAATAAAAAGAAACAAAACTTAAAATTTTTAGATCTAATGCTCCTTATTTTCGAAAATTTTGGAGGGAAACACCAAGGAACACCAAACTTAAAAATTTTAAGATCAAAACACAAGGAAGACTCAAGAACACTTTGAAGACTCATAAGAACAACAAGAACATGAAGATAGAACACCAAACTTAAAATTTTTAGAAAACCAAAGCAAAATTTTCGAAAATTAAAGAAAAATCAACAAGAAAACACCAAACTTAAAATTTGACACAAGATTTATTCGAAGAAAAATTAATTTTGAAAGAGTTTTTAAAAAAGAAGATAGCCAATTATCAAGAACATAAGCATCACGCTCTAGCCAATTGAGCTATAAATTTAAAGTGTTTTAACAAGGTATTTAATAAATAAATTTTTTTAGATACTAATAATTCGAAAATGCACAAGAAAAACAAGAAAAATCACAAAACAAGAAAAACTAAAGATCAAACAAGGAAAATAAACAAGAACAACTTGAAGATTAAGAAAGAACAATGAACACAGTTTCGAAAATTTAAAAGAAAATAAAAACATGCAATTGACACCAAGCTTAAAATATAAACTAAACTCAAACAGAAAAACTCAATTATTAGTAAAAATAAAAATAAAATAAAATAAAAAAATAAAGTTTCGAAGAATTTTTGAAAAAGAAAATAAGGATTCTAAAATTTTAACAAGAACAAATATAAAAGACTCTAACCCAAAAGACAAAATCTTCCTAATCTAAGCAACAGGATGAACCGTCAGTTGTTCAAACTCGAACAATTCCCGGCAACGGCGCCAAAAACTTGGTGTGCGAATTGTGAATCACACTTTTCACAACTCGTACCACTAACCAGCAAGTGCACTGGGTCGTCCAAGTAATACCTTACGTGAGTAAGGGTCGAATCCCACAGAGATTGTTGGTTTGAAGCAATCTATGGTTATCTTGTAAATCTTAGTTAGGAAATCAATTATAATTATCAGTGTGAATTGCGAAGAATAAAAGAGCATGAAATAAATACTTGTTATGCAGTAATGGAGAATATGTTGGAGTTTTGGAGATGCTTTGTCTTTTGAATCTCTGCTTTCTCCCTGTCTTCTTTTTCACGCACGCAAGGTTCCTCCTATGGCAAGCTGTGTGTTGGTGGATCATCGTTGTCAATGGCTACCATCCGTCCTCTCAGTGAAAAAGGTCCAGGTGCGTTGTCACCGCCCGGCTAATCATCTGTCGGTTCTCACTCATGTTGGAATAGGATCCATTGATCCTTTTGCGTCTGTCACTACGCCCAGCCCTTGTGAGTTTGAAGCTCGTCACAGTCATTCAATCCCTGAATCCTACTCGGAATACCACAGACAAGGTTTAGACTTTCCGGATTCTCAGGAATGCTGCCAATGGATTCTAGCTTATACCACGAAAATTCTGATTAAGGAATCCAAGAGATATTCATTCAATCGAAGGTAGAACGGAGGTGGTTATCAGGCACGCGTTCATAGGTTGAGGATGATGATGAGTGTAACGGATCATCACATCCATCATATTGAAGTGCGAATAAACATCTTAGATAGAAACAAGCGTGTTTGAATAGAAAACAGAAATAGTTGCATTAATTCATCGAAACACAGCAGAGCTCCTCACCCCCAACAATGGAGTTCAGAGACTCATGCCGTCAAAGAGTACAAAGTTCAGATCTAAAATGTCATGAGCTACAAAATAAATCTCTAAAAGTTGTTTAAATACTAAACTAGTAACCTAGGTTTACAGAAAATGAGTAAACTATGATAGATAGTGCAGAAATCCACTTTCGGGGCCCACTTGGTGTGTGCTGGGACTGAGACTTGAGCTTCTCACGTGCCTAGGTGTTTCTGGAGTTGAACGCCAGGTTGTAACCTGTTTCTGGCGTTGAACTCCAACTTGTAACCTGTTTCTGGCGCTGAACGCCAGACTGCAACATGAAACTAGCGTTGAACGCCAGTTTACGTCATTTATCCTTGAGCAAAATATAAACTATTATATATTGCTGGAAAGCCCTGGATGTCTACTTTCCAACGCAGTTGGGAGCGCGCCAATTGGACTCCTGTAGCTCCATAAAATCCACTTTGAGTATAGGGAGGTCAGAATCCAACAGCATCAGTAGTCCTTTTTCAGCCTGAATCAGATTTTTGCTCAACTCCCTCAATTTCAGCCAGAAAATACCTGAAATCACAGAAAAACACACAAACTCATAGTAAAGTCCAGAAATGTAATTTTTATTTAAAAACTAATAAAAATATAATAAAAAGTGACTAAAACATATTAAAAACTACCTAAAAACAATGCCAAAAAGCGTATAAATTATCCGCTCATCAGACACCAAAGCCATGCTTCCACGGGATGATTAGTATGTCCCTAACGGGAAATATATCAGACCCTCAGCAGCCACTACAAGCCATCCTACTGAACCGGTTGAAGATATTCCTTCTTCAACACCACAAGCACCTACCACAGACCAACTGCTCCATCAGATACTCGAAAGGTTGGATTGGCAGGAACACAAAGCTAAGATGAGAGAGCGCCGTAACAAGTGCCGATTCACATACCTCAAGGAGCTGGCTGATCATGAAAAAATTCAAGGACTCAGACACTCCGGACTCCACTTTCTTTACCAGCACAGGGAGCCATGATGGTCCCGATTGTGGAGATACTGCTACCAGCCCACCCCTGTTCCTGACAGATGGCACCGAAGACGGTGCAAAGCCTTAAGTGTGGGGAGGTCGGTCAGTACCTGACTTCCGGAGGTAATTTCTCTTCCCTAAACACCAATAAATTAGGATATTTAGTTAGTTTTTCTTTTGTAGAATAGGATAAATTGCATAGTGATAGGTTAGTTGCATGCATGTTCTACTTGATTGAAAAGACAATAAGTTTCTTCTAAGACTCTATCTTTGGAACAAAATTTCACTAATTTTAGAAAAACTTTTATGTTAAATTTGCTTGAAGTTATATTTGGAACATGATTTTTAAGCTAAAGAACACACAACCTGTGAGATTTGAGCCTTTATGTATGGTTACATTATTTAACCATAATTATTTTATTCTTGTATGTTTACTTCTCTATGATTGCAATCTATATTTTGTTTCATCCTATATGTCCAATGTTTATTATATTTATATGTTTTCATATGATTGAGGCCATTATTTGTTTAGCTCACTTATCCAAATTAAGCCTACCCTTTCAATTACCTTTGTTAGCCACTTTGAGTCTTTAAATCCCATTTGTTCTATATTTTACCACATTACTAGCCTTAAGCGGAAAAACAATTATATATCCCAAATTGAATCTTTGGTTAGCTTAAGATAGAATTGTGTGTGCTAATTAAGTATGGGAAATTGTGGGAACAAAAGATAATAAGGGAATGTGTCAGGATAATATAATGGAAATTTGGATA
>NC_029790.2:121369755-121385261 GCF_000816755.2 Arachis ipaensis
TCCCTGCTTTCATGAGCTACCTTCTTGCATTTTTATCTGTTCTCACTGTATAAGAATTGAATTAGTGGAATTTGATTTGTAATTGTTTTGAAGAGCTTATTTGCTATTGATCAAGTGGACAAGAATCATATAGTTGCATTCATATATATAGGTTGCATTGCGTTGCATGAGTTTTACATGTTCCTACTCATTTATTTTATCTCCTTCAACTAAGCATGAGGACATGCTAATGTTTAAGTGTGAGGAGATTGATAAACCACTATTTTATGGTTTATAATGTGTTTAATTGTGTGGTTTTATCATGATCTTTACCCACTTATTCATATGATTAGCATGCATTTATATTTTCTTCCTAAAATTATTACATGATTGAAAACTTGCTTCCTAAGAGACTTTTAATTATGTATTTTAATTCTCCTTTATTCCATTCGATGCCGTGATCTATGTGTTAAATGTTTCAGGCTTTATAGGGCATGAATGAGTTGGAGATTGGAAAGGAAGCTTGCAAAAATGGAAGGAACACAAGAAGTTGAGGAGATGACCAGCGAGAAGTGACGCGGCCGCATGGCTCACGCGACCGCGCGGATTGGAATAGCACAAGTGACGCGGAGGCGTGGACGACGCGCCCGCGTGGCAAAGCAAAACGCCGAATGACGCGTCCACATGAATGACGCGATCGCGTGACATGCGCGATCTGCATAATCTGCAGAATTCGCTGGGGGCGATTTTGGGCCATGTTTTGACCCAGTTTTTGGCCCAGAAAAGCATACTAGAGCCAGAGAACATGCAGAAACCAAAACAACATTCATTCTACACGGTTTTTAGTTTTAGATCTAGTTTTACTCCTCCTCTAGGTTTTCTCTCTACACATTCATAGTTCTTAGGATTTTTATTTTCTATTGCTCTTTGCATTGGGATATTGAGAAGAGTTATTACCTCATCAAGACTTCGTCATTCTAGTTCGTTTTCTTTACTTGGCTTTACTCTTCCATGTCCTTTAATTTACTCAATTTTACTATTGGATTATTTTAGAATTTATTAATACAAGAGTTACTTTTATTTTTAATTGATTCCTTTGAGTTTTATTTATCATGTCTTTCTTTAATTCTCTTTTCTATGTCATGAATTCCACATTCACAATGAGCGAGTAGTTTCCTAACTTGATGGGGAGTTGATTGAAAGGAACCCTTGAGTTCGAATGCTCAAAGGAGAAATTGTAATTGGGTTTATTGTTGGATTGCTCTCTAGTCACTAACGCCAGTCCTTCCAAGTAAGAGGATTGGGACTTGTGAATAGAAACAACACTCCAACTTGTTTGACTTTCCCTTACCTAGTAAGGGATAACTAAACAGAACAACCTTCAATTATCAATTAATCTTGAGAGTACTGCAACAAGAATAGGGCTTCCAACTAATCTACTCCCAGTTAAGGCTTTTATTTAAATTACTTAATTTCTCCAATTTAATTTCCTGTTTATTCAACTCAAACTCTTTTTGAAAACATCTGATTAATAAAATAGCCCACCTTTCTGCAACTCGTTGGGAGACGACCTGAGATTCATACTCCCAGTATTTTAATTTTAATTTTTGTGACAACCCTTCTAAATTGATAAGCGGATTTCTGGTTGGTTAAGAACTATACTTGCAATGCATATTTTATAACAATTCTTGACTCGCCAATTTCCGCCACGTCAGTCTGACGACTCTCGCTAGGTTGAAGGCTCAACTGTCCCAGGGGACTCCTTCTGGCAGTTCTCCGTCCACTCCTACCTCCCGTCCTGCCGATGACACGAGGGCTGTTTCTGAAGAACTTATCTTGACTGAGGGTGGTGCCCAATGGTCGGGTCATGGCTTAGGAGTGGAGGTTGACGACGAGGTGGTTGTCGTCTCGCTGGAGGGTGCTTCCCGGAAGCGGAGGCGGTCGGAGGATGCTGATAGTGAGAACCTGGTGGAGGGGGATACTGTGGTCCCGTCGGTGATGGATCGTCGTTTTGATGCCCCGGCCTTCATAGACGAGCACCTTATGCCCGGCACGGAGGAGTTTTTTCGTGAGTGTAATGTGACTTTCCAGGCAAAGTCACTTTATTGTTCCCTTCTCCGTTCTGCCGTGATTGTGCAGAAGGCCGAGCCTGTGATGGCCCGGGTAGGTCTTCTGGAAAAAAAGTTGCGTCAGTCTCAGGCCGATGTTGCAAGGCTGAAGGAGCAGCTTGCGGTCGCCAAGTCGGCGAGGGAGAGGGCAGTGAAGGCGTCTGAGGAGTCCGGTGCCGAGATTCTTCGTCTATCCGAAGGTGAAGGCGTCCGAGGGGTCCAGTGCCGAGATCCTTCGTCTGTCCGAGGTTGAGACTTCGCTCTTGTCTCAGCTTGGGAAGGAGCGGAGGAAGGCCTTGGACGCCGAGTCCCGAGTTGCCATGCTTCTCTCCGAGATGGGCGGCCTGAAGACTGACGTGGCGAGCTTAAAGGCTGAGGTTGAGAGTCTGAAGGAGGAAAAGGCTGTGTTGCTTGCGGATGTGAAGGAGGCTATTGCTGCAACTGAGGAGACGATATAGGCTCAGGCCTTGATTCTTGTGCCAGACGTGGATGTGTCTGTGATGGGGGCGTTTAGGACTGTTCATGATGGTTAGATTGTCGATCTTCAATAGTTTCTTGTACTTTTTTATTTTTGTTCTGAGAACTTGTAGTTTCATTGTTGGTATTTTGGCCATGTGGCCGTGTTTGTAACTCTGGATGCTTACGGTTTTGGTTTATACTTTTTGGGCCGTTATGGCCGTTTTTAACTCATTTTGCGGTGACTCGGGTGTGAGTGTGTTTTGGCCGTTCGGGCTTTCTGTTTTTTAAGCCGTTTGTATGCGTTCCTGAGCCGTCGTGACTTAGGGTGTTCGGTAGGCCGTTTAGTCATATGTTGTGGATATCCATTTTTTAGGCCTCGAGGGTGATCAGTCCTCGATGTTTGGCCGCTAGTCTTTTTGCCGTTGCGATAGTATAGGGAGGGGCAAAGCGAGTGTATTTTTGAATGAAATTTTATTAAGTTTGGGCCTCGTTAAAACCCTCTGATGTGGCAGGAAAGAGTACCCGAAAATAACACTTATGAAAAAAAAAGGCAAAGGAGTTTTAAAACGAAGAAATAAGTAAAAGGAAAAACATGGGGGAATGGGGTAAGCCTAAGCGTAGTAACGTCGCAGATTGGCTACATTCCAGGTCCTCGGGATCTCGGTGCCGCTGAGTCTCTCGAGTTTGTATGCTCCCTTTCCTATTGCCGCCTTGATCCTGTATGGGCCTTCCCAATTGGCGGTGAGTTTTCCTTCTCCAGGTGTGGGGGCTCTGATGTCGTTCCGTCGTAAGACGAGATCCCCGGGTGAGAAGTCTCTCCGTATTACGCCGTTGTTGTATCTTGTCTTGATTTTTTGTTTCAGGGCCAACTCTCGCATGTGGGCAATGGATCTTACCTCGTCCATTAGGTCCCGTTTTGCGTCTTCGTCGTTACCTCCGATGGTTCTTCTGGGACTGGGGTCCCCGACTTCGACGGGGATGATGGCTTCTACCCCGTATGTCAAGCGAAAAGGGGTTTCTCCCGTAGAGCTCTGGGGGGTGGTCCGATATGACAAGAGGACCGACCCGAGCTCGTCGGCCTAGAGACCTTTGGCTTCGTCGAGCCGTTTCTTGAGCCCTTTGACTATTATCTTGTTTGCGGACTCCACCTGTCCATTTGTCTGGGGATGTTTTACTGAGCTGAAACGTTGGGAAATGTGCAGTCCTTCCAGGAAGTCTCTAAACTTTTTATCAATGAATTGGGTTTCATTGTCCAAGATTATGATCTCGGGGATCCTGAATCGTGTTATGATATGTTTCCAAAAAAACTTTCAGCATTGGGTTGCCGTGATGGATGCCAAGGGCTCGGCCTCGATCCATTTAGTGTAGTAGTCTATGCTGACGATAAGATACCGGAGTTGTCCGTGTGCCGTGGGAAATGGGCCTACGAGGTCGACACCCCATGTCCCGAATGGCCGATCCGCCGTTATGACGTTAAGCTGGTGTGGGGCGGCTTGGTGGAAGTCGGTGTGTATTTGGCATTTATTGCAGTTCTTTACCAGCTGCATTGAGTCTTTAATAACCGAGGGCCAGAAGTATCCGGCCCGGATAACCTTTTGGGCTAGGGTTTTGCTTCCGACGTGATGACCGCAGCAGCCTTCATGGATTTCGCAGAGTATGTACTCGGTGTCCCCGGGTTCGACACATTTGAGTAGGGATTGCGAGAACCCTCGTTTGTATAGTCGTCCTGCTACGACTGTGTAGTTGGCGGCTTTTCATTTTATCCGATTTGGTTCCCTATGGTCCTCGGGTAGTGTTCCATTAAGGTGGTATTGTAGGATAAGAGAGGTCCACGATTCTCGGTTGGAAGCCGGTAGAACGGTGTTAGTTGTGGTTGATATAGATGGCGTTCTGTTGACTTCTTGAATTAGCGACCAGTTTCCTTGCCCCGGTTTTGTGCTGGCCAATTTTGAGAGTAGATCCGCCCTTGCGTTTCATTCTCTGGGGAGGTGTTGGATGGTTACTTGGTCGAAGTCCCGAATTAGCTCTCTTACTTTAGTTAAGTATTGCTGGAGGAAAGGGTCTCTTGTTTGGAAGTCTCCGTTGATTTGGGAGCTGACTACCTGGGAGATGCTGCAAACCTCCAAAACCTTTGTTCCGACTTCCCTGGCTATCGTCAGTCTGGCCAGTAGGGCCTCGTATTCTGCTTGGTTATTGGAGATCGAGAATTCGTATCAGACGGATTATTCGATCACGATCCCGTTTTGGTTTTCCAGGATCACCTCGGCTCCGCCGGAGGTGGTGTTAGATGAGCCGTCTACGTGTAACTTCCAGGTTTTGAAGGCGGGGATCCCTAGCGTCATCTCGGCGATGAAGTCTGCCATAGCCTACTCTTTGATCGCATTCCGAGGTTCGAACTTAATTTGGAATTGGGATAGTTTGATGGACCATTCTAGAATCCTCCCCGCTAGGTCGGGCTTTTGTAGGACTTGCCTGACCGCTTGGTCGGTTCAGACCGTAATGGGGTGGGTCTGAAAGTATTGTCGGAGGCGTCGGGATGCAGTGAGGAGTGCGAAGGCGAGTTTCTCGAGGTGTGAGTAGCGTGATTCCGTGTCTTGTAAGACTTTGCTTATGAAATAGATGGGTTGTTGGGCATTATTTTTGTCTTCTCGGACAAGTGCTGCTGCGAGTGCTTCCTCTGTTACAGATAGGTATAGGAAGAGAGTCTCTCCGGTTTTAGGCTTGGCGAGAATCAGGGGTTCCGCGAGGACTTTCTTGAAGTGTCGGAATGCCTTTTCGCGTTCTGCTTCCCATTGGAAAGGGTTCCTTTCTTTATGAGTTTGAAGAAAGGAATTGCCTTTTGGGCCGACGCACAGAGAAACCGGGATAATGCAGTTAGCCGGCCGGTGAGTTTCTGGATATCTTTGAGGTTTTTTGGGCTTGTCATTTCGAGGATGGCTCTACATTTTTCTGGGTTTGCCTCGACCTTGCATTGAGTGATCATGAAACCGAGGAATTTTCCTGCTTCTATGCCAAAGGCGCATTTTGTTAGGTTGAGGCGCATTCGGTGTTTCCTTAAGGTGTTCATTGCAAACTCGAGGTCGCCGATGAGTTGCTCGCCAGATTCGGTTTTGGCGAGCATGTCATCTATGTAGATTTCGAGCTTGGTCCCTGACAAGCTTCGGAAGATCTTGTTGGCGAGCCTTTGGTAAGTGGCTCCGGCATTTTTTAGGCCGAAGGGCATGACTGTGTAACAGTATGTGCCGTCGGGGTGATGAAGGCCGTTTTCTCTTCGTCGGGCCAGTGCATGGGTATCTGGTTGTACCCAGAGTATGCGTCCATGAAGCTGAGATATTGGTGACCGGATGCGGCGTCCACCAACTCGTCGATATTTGGCACGGGGAAGACGTCTTTTGGACAGGCTTTGTTTAAGTCTGTTTAGTCGACGCACATTCGCCACTTCCATTAGCTTTTTTGACTAGCACGACGTTAGCCAGCCAGGTCGCGTAGGGTAGTTCTCTGATGAAGCTTGCTTCGAGGAGGGCTTCAACCTGTTTCTTGACTTCGGAAGCCCGGTTGGAGGACATCTTTCGTCTCCTTTGTGCCACGGGTTTGTCCTTTGGATCTACTGCCAGTCGGTGGGACATCAGATCGGGATCTCCCTGGCATGTCAGCGGGCGTGAATGCAAACAGGTCTCTGCTTCATCTCAAGAGGCACGAGAGATCTTCTTTGAGGTCGTAAGGGAGGTTCCGGTTGATGAAGGTGTATTCTTTCTTGGTCTGCCCTATTTGCAGTTTCTCCATGTCTCCTTCTGGTTTCGGTCTGGGATGTCCGTCTTGTCGGGCGTCCAGGTCGGCTAGAAATATGCCAGCCGCATCCCGGGATCTCTTCCGTAAGGCTAGGCAGCTGTTGTCACATTCTACCACAGTTTCTCGGTCTCCGTGGATGGTTCCGATGAAGTCATCTTCTGCCATAAACGTCATTAGAAGGTATTTGGTGAAGATAACGGTGGAGAGGTCGTTGATTATTTTTCTTCCGAAGATGACGTTGTAAGCGGTAGAGTCCTTGAGGACCACGAACTCGGACAGAATTGTCTTCCTCTGGTTTTTCGTCCCTATGGTAAGGGGAAGGATGATGGAACCGCCCGGCTTGAGAAAGTTGTCTCCGAGTCCGGTTACTCCATTGCGGTGTGTCTGGTGGTTGTCGTTGCGGAGTCCGAGCTTGTCAAAAGCTCCTCTGAAGAGGATGTTGGAGTCTGCTCCCGTGTCAACCAATATTCTTCTGACTAGCCCGGTTCCAATTTTTGCTGAGATGACGAAGGGGGCGTCTTCTGCCGAGGTGCCGTGGTGGCAATCCTCGGGGGAGAATGTTATTGCTCTATTGGTGGTGGCAGTTGGGTTTTGGTGTCTGACGGCCAGGACCTTGAGATCCTTCTTTAGTGCTGATTTTGATTTTCCCAAGGTGTCTTTGCCCGTGATGACGTTTACGATGATGGTCGGATCTATTTCAGGGCTTTCTCTGGGGGCTTGTCTTTGTGTTCTTAGGTTACGTCCTTCTCTTTCTGGTGATCTCTCTTTTTCCGCACGTCTTGGTTCCCTTATGATTTTGGCGAACTCAGGGAGTTTGTCGTCTCGAATGGCTTGCTCGAGGGCGGCTTTTAGGTCGAAGCAGTCTTGTGTCTTGTGTCGGTATCCTCAGTGGTAGTCGCAGTATAGGATCTTGTTGCCGCCTGTTCTTTCCTTAAGTTGTCGGTCCTTCGAGAGAATACCTCGATCCTCTATTTGGTGGTATATCTCGGTGATCGGGGACGTCAGAGGTGTTTAGTTAGAGAATTTTTCGACTCTGGGGGGTCGGTTTATGTTTGCTGGTTTGGGGTGTTCTTTCTGGTTTTCTCTTGGTGGGGGGTTATGTCGAGGTGCCATGCCGCCGTGTTGTGTGCCGCCGTGCTACCGTTTATTGGCGACTACGACTTGGCTTACTTCCTCGTCGTTTATGTATTCCTTTGCGATGCTCTGGATCTCGTGCATCGTCCATACTGGTTTGGTAGTGAGGTGTTTTTGAAAGTCTTCATTCATGAGCCCGTTTGTTAGGCCAAGGCTTGCGACTGAGTCCGTGAGTCCGTCGACCATTAAACACCTGTCGTTGAAACAATCGAGGTATTTTCTTGTGGACTCGTCTTGTCTCTGGGTGATTCCTAATAAACTTATGGGGTGTTTAGCTTTGGTGATTCTAGTGGTGAATTGGGCCATGAACTTTTGTGAGATGTCGTGGAAGCCAGTTATGGACCAATTAGGGAGGGCGTTGAACCATTTATTCGCTGGCCCGGCTAGGGTTACCGGGAAGGCCCTACATCTGACCGCATCGGCGGCCCCTTCGAGGTTCATTCTGGCCTCGAAGGCTGTTAGGTGCTCCTGGGGGTCCTTAGTTCCGTCGTACTTCATATCCATGGGTTTGGTGAAGCCTTTAGGGAGTTTTGCTTTCAGGATTCTTTCAGTGAAGGGAGTGGCTCCCATTATCACGTGGTCGCTTCTCGTGCGTTTGGCCTCTCGATGTCGTCGGTCGTCGACCGTGCCATGTTGATGAGCTAGATCGCGTGAGATGATGCAGTCGTACCTCTTGCCGTGTCGCCGTTCTGGCGACCTGTCGTGTCCGTGGTCGCGGGAGGCGCTGCGATTGTACCTCTTACCGTGTCGCCGTTCTGGCGATCTGTCGTGCCTGATTTCATGGAGAGATCTTGACCTGGAGGTTGCGTGACTTCTGTTTTCGGCGTTGTGTTTTTCCTTGGTTGTAACTCGGCCCTCGAGTTCTTGTACTATGAGGTAGAGGTCTTGGATTATCTGAGCTGCTTTTTCTCCTAGATTTTCGGGGTGTCGTGTCCCGACGATGATGGGGCTGCTTTCTTTGTTCTACACTGGAGTAGTCTGGCGAATAGCGCTTGTTATTCTTCCATGGGGTGTAGCTTCTTGATGTTCGGGAGTCGGGTTTCTCGTTCGAGAGTTATCGTGGTGGCTTGGGGATTGTTCTTCGAATTCATGTGCCATTCCATCCCAACGTTGCAAGTCCCCACAGACGGCGCCAATGTACAAGATGTCCTCTGTACGGGTGGAGAGATGGATCGAAAACTTACCGGTCGAGGCGGATGCCGGATTATTTGACTAGAGCAATGGGGGTGGTACCTACAAAGACACTCCGATGCTCAAGTCAGAATGGATGTGAGAGGTATAAGGTGTGTAGAGTGAATGACATACCTGAGGGGGCCTGGGGCTCCCCTTTATATAGGTGATGGTAATTATCTTATCTTATCTTTATCTGGTTAAGATAAGGGAGGTATTTGAATTTGATTGTTGGTTACAAGCTTTGGTGGGCCGGTTCCGAGCCTTCTAGATAGATGGAACAGGTTGAACTCGGATAGCCGGGTTCGGAGACCATTCCGGGTGAGGGCCCATAGGTTGGATCCGTAACAGGTGGTCTCTTAGTTGAGAAAAACATAAAACCAATCATTTCACTAACATGAAAAATTAAAATAAAATAAAATAATTATTATAAGACAAATGTGCATTACTCGAAATTAATCCTATTTTTTATTTTTTGAGTATAATTCAAGATATACTTAATCCCAAATTATCAAAATTATACTCAAACTTAGCTACATTCATAGTTTAAATTTTTCTAAAAATTCGAGTGCTAAACAATCTCAAATGTTTTAGCCAATAAATCAAACAATAATAAAAAAATCTGAAGAAAAAAAAAAGATGATGGCTTAAAAGATTCTACAGTAATTTTCTGAAAGGAGAAAAAGAAAAAAGTTAGAACCAATAATAATATAAAGTACCATTTAAATTGCAATAAATCTAGAAAAAACAAAAGCGATCAAAAGATCAAATCTAGAAAATAAATAGCTAAATACCTGAAGTATATGTGTTTAGCTAATGTTTGTAGCAATCAAAAGACATGTAGCAAATACTAAAACAGTGAAACACATAAGCTAGATTGAGAACAAATTAAAAAAAAAACATATGCTATATAGCAAAGCAGATTTTGAACAGATAAAAAATAACAAAATAGATTCAAGAGTAATAAAAAATACTATTAACAACAAAGAATTAATCTTTTGAGAAGAGAAAGATACTTTCATAAAATAAAATTATTGGTCGGAATATAATAATTTACTAGGCCCATAATCACTGCCTCCGTGGGCAGGTCTTGAATCTCCAAACATGCTTTGTTGAATCTTTCCATGTAGTCCCTCAAAGGTTCCCCGATCTCCTGTTTTACTCCCAGGAGGCTCGGTGCGTGTTTCACTTTGTCCTTCTGAATGGAGAATCGCATAAGGAACTTACGCGAGAGGTCGTCGAAGCCAGTGACCGTCCTTGGAGGGAGGCTATCGAACCACTTTATCGCTGCTTTTGTCAAGGTCGTTGGGAAAGCCAAGCAGCGAGTAGCATCAAAGACGTCGGCGAGGTACATCCGACTTTTGAAATTGTTCAAGTGATGCTTGGGGTCGGTGGTTCCGTCATAGAGGTCCATATCGGGGCTTTTGAAGTTCCTTGAAACTTTTTCCCTTATTATGTCCTCGCTGAACGGATCTTCTTCCCCCAAAGAAGAGTCCTCTCGGTCACTGCAGGAGCCTCGACTTTTGAAAGTGGACTCTAATCTCAGGAGCTTTTCCTCAAGCTCCCTTCGTCACTCAATCTCGCTTCTTAAATTCTTTTCTGCTTCTCGTTGTCGCTCCAATTCTTGCTCCAGCTACTCTAGGCGCCCTTGGTGGCCGTGAAACAAACCCATGAAATCAGTTGCATGGGGTTGTCCTTTCTTTCCTGATTCGCGCTCTTCAGAGGAGTTTACCTTCGGGTCTTTTACTCCAGAAGTGCCCTCTCTATGCTGGTTGGTCGCTCCTTGATGAGTGACCATATCTCCGTCGTTGTTTCCAACGTCCTGATTCTCTTGCTCAGAATCAGACAACGTGTTTCCATCTTCGTTTAAATCATCCGCCATCACTGGTTGATCTCTCGGGTCTCTGGCAACGGCCCAATGTTACGATGGGTAACCGGAGATTGATGGGCTGGATTTGTAGGGTTGGCCCAATCGTCTGAAAGAGGAGGTCTCTGACTTAGTTCACGTCAGGGAGCCGCCATCCGACTTGTGTATGTGGATGAATGGGGGTGGTACCTGCAAAGATACTCCGATGCCTAAGTCAGCAAGGGGTTTTAGCAGGTTTATAGAGTATTGGAACCTTTTTTTTATACCTGAGGGGTGTTAGTGTATTTATAGCGGTGAACCAATAACCACCGCTGGAATAGTTCCACCTTTTAAGGAGGATAACCGTCCCTTTATCTTAGGGAAGTGGAGATGGGGTTCCTGGAAGTGGGTTGAGAGATTTTAAGGGTAGTTACTTATTTGAATAAGTGTTATCTGCCAGGTAACCCTCGATCCCGACTTTCTTAGGAAGGAGCCCATGTCAAATCTGACCACTTCTGATAAGGTCAGTGAGTGGCGAAGTCCAATCTTGGGATTGAGCCTTTTGGCTTATTTGGACCTGGGCCTTAGTGTTGGGTCAGGGTATGAACAATAAGAATGCTAGAGAGTTATCATAATTGATTATTTTTTGTCATTAGTTATCTATTAATATTTAAAAGTATAAGATAAAATATATACCAATTTCTAGCATAAAATGCAAAATTACAATACAATAATACACAAAATGATAATTATTCTTCCCACTTTTAATAAAAATGATAAATAATGAATTTTTTATTTAAATAAAAAAACCTTATTTGATCATGTGTCAAATTATGTCTAAAAAATACTTGAAATTTAATGATGATAAAAGAAAAAGGGGAGGTCTAGTGTACAGATGAAAGTTGGGAAAAGCGTACAGAGAATTTGTTTTTTGTGCCTGGAAGAGGACACGTGTGACGTTTGATTTACAACGGAGAAGGCTTTGAGGGTGTGGGATTTGATGTAGGCTCAGAAGGCTTACTAGGGGTGAGCCAAGTCGATACTATTCATTAAAGAGAGATATGGAATCAGGACTGAATTTGATGGTGGGTCATTGTGGCTGTGGGCTTTGAAAAAAAAACTTGTGGGTCAATTTCAAAAAAAAATATTTCTGAGTTAGTGTGGGAAAAGGAAACAGTTTGCAGCACTAGGATCGTAACGAAAGCCCCACCCACATAGATGTTTACTAATTTTAGAGGAAACTATTTTTGTAATCATTTTGGTTGAATTTAAAAGTTTTATTTTGTTGAATATAAAATTTATTAGGAATGAGACATATAAAAAATAAGATATCGGTGTTTATTTTGGATGAAAGTCAAAGCATAGTCGCTTCAGAACCGAATCCATGATCGAATCGGCCAAGCTGTTGGTTTATTGGTTTATTGGTTCAACAGATAAACCATTGGTTAAACCGATAAAATCGGTCTCACGTAAATAAAAAATATAAAATAATTAAAAACTTAAAATTCAAATTTGGAATATATATCTTCACTAACATTGTATGAAGAATCAAGTCTCAAATTTTAAAAATAACAAATCCTAAACATAAAATTTGTTAGTACTACTATAATAGTATCTTAATTTGACACAATAAGAGTAACAATTATTTCACAATGCCTATCATCTAACTATAATATCAGTAGATTTTAACACTTGTATCAAATCAAATAATCTTAATCACATTACTAGCATTAAAATAGATAAACCAAATTAATAAATTTAGTGAAACTTATATTTATATTAATAATGACACATAATGAAAATATAATTAATTTAAAAATTAAAAAATTAAAAATTAAATTAAATTAGATATTCATAAAATTATGTAACTGAATGTATACTATATAATTATTATTTGTCATATATAATAATAAAAAGCATGATCGCTGAGTGATAAAGGAACGATGTTGCATTACCAAGGTTCTTGGTTTGAAGCTCAGCTTTAGCATTCTAGAAAATTTTCACAATAGACCGATTCGGTTAGACCAATTTATATCAGTTTTCATTGGTTGTAATCGGTTTTTTCCGACCCTCACTGATTTTAACTAATTCTCTTCTTTAAATGGTCTAAAAAGTAAATTGAACTGGTTTAGAATCTGATTCACCGGTTTTTTCATCTAACCAGTCGGTACGGTTCAATTTTTATAACACTGAGACAAAGCATGCCATATAAAGTATTTTAGAAAAAAAATGATAATTAGGGTGTGTGCTATGTTTAATTGTCATAGTAAGATTATAGGGCAACAAATGCTAGAGCTTTACATTGACCGGATGGACATTAACGGTAATTATGTGCCTTGTTATTCAGGTGCGAGCCTAAGACGCATTCGAAGAATAGATGTCGGTGACCTGACGGTTGTCATTAGCAGTGTTGTAAAAATCAGACTGGATCGACCGGTTCGATCGAAAAACTGGTGAACCGGATCCTAAGCCGGTCTGGTCCGCTAAATAAACCGAATAAGGTAGAAAACCGATGTGAATCGGTCAAACTCAGATTGAACCGGTAAAAATCGGCAAACTCGGTAAAATCGGTTCAACCGAACCGCTGAAAGTGAGAATTTGTCAAAATGGGTGGGGTGGATTTCAAACCCCTGTCCTCAGGGAAAAAAGAGCATGTCATAACCACCAGGCTGTCACAATTCTAGTTAATATGTTTACAAATTATTATATATATAGATATCTTTTATCAATCTATTTAATTTATTTTTATTTTAATTATAAACTCACTAAATGTTAGTAAAAATATGTATTTTAAATTTTAATTTTAATTTGTTGATTATTTTTTATTTTTTATTTACATAGCACCGGGTTAACCGGTTCAACCAGTGACCCACTAGTTGAACCAATAATCCAGTAACCCAGTAGCTTGATAGGTTCGATCACCGGTTCGATTCTGACAACTATGATCATTAGAACTCGATTTTGCACCAATGGGTGTTAGATTTTTGGAAGAGTCAGAGACGCATGAGGAGTGGATTAAAACTGGTTCTAATAGTGATAGCGAAGAAAGATAAAGCTCATTTCAAAAACCCAAATTTTCGGACTTCGACAATCATGATTTTTCCTTATATGTATATAAAGTTTTTTTGATATATTTAAAGGAGAGTTTTATTGCTCTTCCCTTCAAAATCGTGAATATGGCCAGTAACACTAAATACAAAATATAGATATTAGCAGCTGAACAGGCACTGTTCAACCTTAATTTCCATTTTGATTATATCATCTCATCGTATTATACACAATTATTTTCTGTTATTATTTTTTTACATGTATAACTATTATTGTCTTGTTGTCACTATGATGTTGCCTTGTTTTATTCTCCTCTTTTATTTTCTTCTTCTATCAACTCCGACCGCAATCAATTACCACCATATCATATTACCATTATCGCAGCTCTCATTTTTTATGTTGGAGAACACCACAATGCTAGGGTTGAACGTCATTCAACCTTGGAAGTTTCACTCTTCTACATTAAAGCTGAATGGCCAAGAGTTGAAGGTAAGGAGTGAGAGCCATGGTTCTGAAAACCGAAACGGACCAGTCGGTCAGATCGATTCAACCGGATACCGACGATGCATGCGGTCCGATCCTCCTCCCATAATCGCTCGACGGAAAACTGCTGAAAAACTGCCGAACCGGCCAGGAATCGGCCGGTTGGGCCAGACCTGCCGATAAAAGGCCGGTTGGGCCGAACCGGTAGCCTGCCAGTTAGGATAAAACGACGTCGTTTTGTAATTTGTAAAAAAAAAAAAAGGGAAACGTATCCACTCGTGAACCAACCCCCTCTTCCCCCAATCATTCATTCATTTGTCACTACTCACTCTCTGTACTGGACAACTCTGATAGCAAAGGAAAACCCTAGCCCTTCATTGCCGCCGCTGTCCCCAGGTCCTCAACGCCGCCGCTGCTACCTCTTCCCCGTGTCGTTTTAATCTTGGCTAGCACGTCGTTTTCATCTTCCTCTTCCCCGGGTAGCTCGGCACGTCGTTTTTTTCTTCGCTGGCTTCTCGGCACGGAATCTAAGTTAGTGGCCCTGCTTTCAATTCTTCGCCTCCACTTCTTCCTTTTACTTTCTAAATGTTCGGTCTTCTTCTTCGTCGGAAGTTCAGAAATTGTTGTTCAATTTTTGTTCCATTTCTCTTGTAATGTTTTGTGTTTGGCTAATTTTTCTCTCTACAAACAGAAAAGTGATTTTGTTCATAAAACCACGTTTACAACAAGCAATAATTTCTAGCTCCTCCGTTGCACTAACGTGCTTCTAGCCACTACCTTCAACATTTATGTTTGTTATACCATACTTTCTCCTTTATACATGTTATTGCATTATTTATAGAATTCTTATTATTTTTCTCTAAATGAACTCTTTTTTTATTATTTATTATTTATATTTTTTATTAATTTTTTTATTTGACATTATATATTTTTAAAGTTATAATCTTTGTGTATTATATTTATTATTATCTTTTTATAATAGAATTTATTAATCCCATTAGGTCAATTAAATTAAGCAAAAAAATTAACCATAAATAATAATAATACTTAAAAACTATAACTTACTAAAAATGAGTACTAACAGTATTAAAAATATACTTCAGAAAAAACATATAAGAGAAAAGTATAAAAAAAATTAAACATGTATCAAAAAATAACATTATACTATAACGTTATGTCCTTTTAAGTAATTATCTACCTAAAAGTGATTTACTAATATTATTCAAAACAATATTTTTTTCATCAAAAGCAATTTTAGTAAAGAATTACCAAACAATTATTAATGTTGACCCAAACTTTTATTTAAACTCCAGTTTGACAAACCGCACTCCAAACATACACTAATTCTTCAGTGTTCGGCAAAAATTTAGTCCGGGCGCATTTCTTCTTTCACTTCCTTAATTTTGTTCAATTTTATTTGGGTCATACAACGTTTTCTTTTTTTTGGTCAACCGTCAAACAACACAAAATTAATTAATGTTCCAGTATGC
>NC_029790.2:121386175-121387160 GCF_000816755.2 Arachis ipaensis
TATATGTCATTAATAATTATAATCTTATTTTAAAATGACGTTTTATCCCATATATATATATATAAAACCTCCAAACCCATAATATTTTGGTGCGTCTTGTGTAGTTGTGTGTTCATAATATGGTCATTTTAAAAATTTAGTTCCTTACTAATAAATAATATCAATAACTTATTGATACATGAAATATCATATTATAGGACTTAGTCCATAGAAAATGCACTATAAAAAACATTATATATCTTTAAAATTTCAAAAATTATATTTTTTTTTATATGTATTTTGATTAATAGTCTTTACATTTATTCTTATGTCAACTATTAGGACGGATCCACTTATGTAGACCTGTTCATTATGAGCCTATTCGTTGCTCTTGTAATCCTATGACTACTGGTACTTTACTGAGTTGGTATGGAGTCGTCGGAATTCATTTCAGGAAGGCTTGCCCAATATGGGTACTGAACTGGATGGCAATGGGTGGGGCATTCCAGCGAAAGATGATGCCTATGGTATAAACATATAATTAGGGACAAATCTATTCTTATTGGTGTAGGGGCAAGTGCCCAATTATAATTTGAAATTTTATTGAGTAGTATATAATAATAATATTTATTTGTCCCCACTAAATTATTAAATTTGACCCCACAATAATTTTTTATTCAATTTTAGACACTTGATAGTCAATTTGAGAATTTTATATTAGATGTCCATTATAATGATCAATTTTCAAATTTAAATAAGTTTGATGTTCTTTTTTAGAAATCGACTTGAAAGAATATTATCTATCCATTTGTGTTTCTTCTTTTAAAATTAGTTTTTTTTTCATAATAACTACACTAATTGAATTAACTTTTTCATCTATGAATATCATCAAGAGCTAATTGTATGAAAGTTGAGTTTTAAATGATTGTTTAACGATATATACAAAAAAAAAGACATTTTAATTATATTGTGAAGGTTTCAAAATATGAAATATAAAAAATTAAAT
>NC_029790.2:121388465-121396932 GCF_000816755.2 Arachis ipaensis
CTAGGATTAAAGATATCATGTACCCGAGGACACCAGCCTGTGGGAGGGACATCATGCTACTTGGAGATACAACTAATAAAATTGAAAGAGTACGTAAAGAGTACGTAAAGATAAAGAATATATTTTTTGATTGATTAAAATTTATGAAGGTAAAACTAAATATATATAGAATATTTGTTTAAAAAAAATAAAAAATAAAAATAAAGATAAAATAAAATAAAAAAAATTAAATTTAAAATTAAATTTATGTATTTTAGAAACTTTTTTGTGAATAAATATTATTACATACACTATAAGAGAGTAAAAACGTTAACAGATTAAATAAAAACTTACAGTGTGCTGTGGTTCTTCAAAAACTTGATAAACATTCCAAGATCATCATTAGAATAGTTTTGAAGATTGCGTTGATCGAAGCAATTCTCGAGTGCTGTTGCAAGATCAACCATTTCCTTCTGGATGGATCAGTAACCAATGTTAAAGCTCCCCGTTGATCTTTAATATAACAAAGATGGTCCAAAACTTCCTCCTAAAAACTCACTAAACTCAAATGATATAGTCTCCTCATACTTAATTAAGAGGTTGCAGGTATCTCANAAATATTAAACTATACTTCACTAAGACTAAGTGGCACAGAGTCATAATATAGTACTATTGCTAATTTGCTATATTGAATAGGTACAACTCTGCCACCCAACTTGCATTTCCTTTCCTTTAATACTTCTAAATCATTACTATAAAAACTAATAAAAAGAGGGAGAACACAACAAAAAGTTTTTCATTTTCATTTGACGTGACAAAACGCTGATGTGATTATCACATTCACTAATAAGATATTATTATACTTAAAATTTGGTGATTTTTAGTTAAGTATATAAATTTTTTTGTAATTTTTTTGTTAACAACTAATAATACTTTTAAAAATCACAAAAAAATATATACTTAGAAAAAAAATGACCAAATTTTAAGAATAATAATATCTTATTTTTTTAATTATGCTTGTAGGCCATAACGAAGCCGGGCCAAATTAGCCCCGAAGTCATCGGGTCCGGTCCGGGTCTTCGGGCCGGACCGGGTCTTGTGCACCCCTAGCCGTAACAAATACTTTATCGTGATATTATATATTGAGTCACATGCTATTAAATGTATATATAATCAATATTATAACCTACTGTTTTAATTAAGAAACAAGTATAATAACCCGTGTCATGCACGTGATAAGATTAAAATTATAATTTTAAATTAATCTATTAAAATTAATTTAAATTGTAATAATTTAATTAATTAATAAATAATATGATGTGCATTGTTCATTTTTTTAATATGGTATTAAGTGTATTAATTTAAATGTAGCTATTAAATGTATAAAAATTATGTTTGAATTATGAATTCTCTAAATAAAATTATTCCGTTTAAAATATTTAAATTATGATTTCAATTATAAATTACAATTATGATTTAAAAAAATTTTTTTGATATAATATTATATTTTTTTCTCCACTTCACTATTAATATACTAATATTATAAGTCTAAATTACATAATCTTACTAAATCTTGACTGAAAAAAAAAATAATTACGTGTTTCTATCATTCAATTTATTTATTACACCATGTACTAATATTAATGGTATTTTTTTAAAAGAATATATTGATAAAAATAGATATAATATGATTATAAATTAAATATAACATAAATAAATAAAATATATAAATAAATGCTAAATCAATATGCTTACCAATACTTTTGTTAAATTTTGTAAATTAGAGAATAATTATGTATTCGGTTGTTTGGTGATCATATAGATAATCAAGTAATTAGATTATAAATTGATCTCACAGCGGGCATCTTATTTTTTCTCATTTTTGAATGAAAGCGAGAATTAAAAGAAATAAGTACCAATACATAAAGAAAAAAGATTTTGCACCACAACACATAATTATTACCAAAAGATATTTTTTATATTAAAATTTTACATACCGCAAATCATGAAGATCAATCACAATGTATTAGTCATTTCTCTCTATTTTTGACCATGATATAAATTTTTCTTTAGTCAAGAGTCTAATAATAACATATAATATAATAAAAAATTGAATTAAAAGTACCAAATTAAAGACAAATGAGTGAATAATATAAGAAATTATAACTTTGTATCTGTATAAAATAAAGAGAATTTACTCATTTATTTTATATTAAACGATAAAACTAATAGTAGTATATTAATAAAAGGATATACCTTTAAAAAAAATCATAATACAATTTCAAATATTTTTATAAATATACTATTAAAATTTTATTATCAATAAAATGATGCTATTATACAATTTCTTGACGAAACTTAAAATTAAAAGAAAAACAATTTTGTGTGGGTTAATATAAATTAACTACGTACCAAATAAGTAGAATCGTTCATTTGTTTGTTTTAGTATATCAGCATGGGTAAGCGAATTAAAATGTATCATCCGGAATTTTACGATCGTTGGCCGTATGTATTATATATGACTCATTCTTAAAAGATATTTTGCACGTGTGTGCAGTCGGAAGATATATTCTACTTGATTCCCCAATCTCATAATTTGAGAAGAAATAGACCTTCCTTTCTACCAATTCATTTTCAAACATTTTTATCAAATAATTCTTAATTGAATAATGAATTTTATCGTACTGCAAAATAAATTAAATATAAAAGCTATTAGTATCTACAAAGCTATTAAAAAGAATTATTTTTGACATGTGGAATGGTGTGTTTATAAAATTAACTTAAAATACGAACTACAAAGATTTATAAGAATTTAATTTTGATGCACTAACAGTGTAAACTAGTTTTACACGTGCATCCAATTACGTAATGACATATCACTAAAAATAACTATTTTTCACATTGATGACGTGAATGGTCATCCAAAAGAACGGATATGATTGCACAATTGTGTAAAACGTTTTACACCGTCAGTGCATCAAAATTAAACTCTATTTATAAACTGAACTTGGAAACAATTGCTCAATTAAAGAAGAATAATAAATTAGAAAAAAAAAGAATTCTTTGACTCTTAGATTTAGACTCACGAATCGCAAAAAAAAAATACTATATATAGTCTTTAGTAGTACAAAAATAATTATAAAAATTAATTATTGATATCAATATCAATTTACCACTATTAACGTTAGTATCATTTACTAGGCCCATAATCACTGCCTCCGTGGGCAGGTCTTGAATCTCCAAACATGCTTTGTTGAACCTTTCCATGTAGTCCCTCAAAGGTTCCCCGACCTCCTGATTTACTCCCAGGAGGCTCGGTGCGTGTTTCACTTTATCCTTCTGAATGGAGGATCGCATAAGGAACTTACGCGAGAGGTCGTCGAAGGCAGTGACCGACCTTGGAGGGAAGCTATCGAACCACTTCATCGCTGCTTTTGTCAAGGTCGTTGGGAAAGCCTTGCAGCGAGTAGCATCAGAGGCGTCGGCGAGGTACATCCGACATTTGAAATTGCTCAAGTGATGCTTGGGGTCGGTGGTTCCGTTATAGAGGTCCATATCGGGGCTTTTGAAGTTCCTTGGAACTTTTGTCCTCATTATGTCCTCGTTGAACGGATCTTCTTCCCCCAAAGGAGAGTCCTCTCGGTCACTGCAGGAGCCTCGACTTTTGAGAGCGGACTCTAATCTCAGGAGCTTTTCCTCAAGCTCCCTTCGTCGCTCAATCTCGCTTCTTAAATTCCTTTCTGCTTCTCGTTGTCGCTCCAGTTCTTGCTCCATCTAATCCATGCGCCCTTGGTGGCCGTGAAACAAACCTATGAAATCAGTTGCATGGGGTTGTCTTTCCTTTCCTAATTCGCACTCTTAAGAGGAGTTTACCTTCGGGTCTTTTACTCCATAAGTGCCCTCTCTATGCTGGTTGGTCGCTTCTTGATGAGTGACCATATCTCCGTCGTTGTTTCCAACGTCCTGATTCTCTTGCTCAGAATCAGACACAGTGTTTCCATCTTCGTTTAAATAATCCGCCATCACTGGTTGATCTCTCGGGTCCCCGGCAACGGCCCAATGTTACGATGGATAATTGGAGATTGATGGGCTGAATTTGTAGGGTTGGCCCAATCGTCTGAAAGAGGAGGTCTCCGACTTGGTTCATTATAATTTTACTCCTATTAGTGTAATTTTACTCCATTATAATTTTCTCTCTTCTTACTTTTTCTTCCATCCAAGTAAAAGAAAAATTTTCTTCTATTTTCTTTCCATTCTTTTTTCTTCATTTAAACAACACAAAAAATATATTTTTCTTTTCATTTTTCTTTTCTCCAATTTTTTTCTTTCCATTTTCTTTCCTCTTATTTTCCATCTTATATCCAAACAATAACTTAGTGTTTATCCATTTATCTCCTATTAATATTGTTATAATAAGAATACATATGACTTTATAAAAAGGGATATATCATATATCCTAAATTTTGATTATCTAAGAATTTAATGAGTGGCTGAAATAGCTTCACATTACGAGCCAATGAATGCTATCAATAGGGATGATCATAAAAACAATGGAAACATGTATTTGCAGAAATTACTCATGATTTAGGGCTAGATGGAGACATGTGAAATCTTCACGACCTGCAACGCAAAAATGGATGGGAACTAGGGGGTGGCAAACAGGATAAAACATGTCGGGTCGGCTCGCATAATCCGCCAAAAAAGGACGGGGTGGACTTAAAATTTGAGACCACCAAATTTAAAAATGGATTTTGGCAGGTTTCAGTGGAGCAAGGCAGGGTAGGCTTTCCTGCTAGGCCAAGCATTTTTTTGTCAGAGCCATTTTTTTATAAATTTCAATAATATTATTGATCTATAAGAGGATAACAATGATAATTGAAGATATTCTAAATTATATTTTGGATTATGTTTTATGTTTGATTAATTATAAATTTGAAGATGATTAATTATATGTTTTGGACAATATTTGTTTTGCTTTGAACAATGTTATTTTTATTATTTTGTTTTAAAAAATTTGATTTATAATTATATTTATTATATATTTATAATTTTAAAGACTTTAATGTTTGTAATTTAGAAATTATAATTTTTTAATATTTTTAGAAATTATAAATTTATTGAAATGGTTATGAAATTATATATATTGTTTAATATTTAATGATTTATGTACAAAATGTCGCTGGTACGGGTTGAGTGATGGATCGAGAACTTGCGGGTTGACGCGGATGCCGGATCACTTGACTGGAGCAATGGGGGGAGGTACCTGCAAAGACACTCCGACGCTCAAGTCAGAATGGATCTGAGAGGTATAAGAGGTGTGGAATGAGTGAATACCTGGAGGGACTTGGGTCCTCTATTTATAGGTGATGGTAGCTGTCTTATCTTATCTTGTTTGGCCAAGATAAGGGAGATGTTTGAATTTGAAAGATGGTTAGGAACTCTAGTGGGCCGGTTCGGGCCTTCTATAAGGGTTTGGTAGGTCGAACCCGGGTAGCCGGGTTCGGGGACTATCCCGGGTGTAGGATCCGTGGGTCGGATCTGTAACAGTTGCCCCCGCAGCGGGAGAGCGAGCGAGGTTGGTCTGTCGCTGGGAGGTGTGGTTTTGACCGTTTGTGGTCTTCTTTTGTTTTCTCGGGTCGTCATTTGATGCCTTTGAGGGGAGGTCGGCGCGCCGGTCCTGGTTTTTGTGGCTGAGCCGAGGTTTCGTCTGGCCGTTTTAGGTTGATGCGACTCTTCTGCGTCCTTGCGCCTGTTGCATTTTTCGAGGCGTGCTTTATTGGTTTCATTTTCCAAGGGAGTATTTATTGTGAGGGGACGTTTTTGAGTAGCTTCCCTTTATTGCCCCTGCGCCCATTTTTACTCTTCAGGGCTATTTGCGTCTTTTTGTCTTTTTTGAAACCGTTTTGGCTTTCCTTCTTACTTCCCTCGTTTGTTTCATTTCTCTTTTACTCTCTTTTCTGAAAATATCTTTCTTTCCCTTGCGTTCTGGTGTTTCTTCATGGTTGAGTTTCTGCTTTCCTGCTTCAGCATTTTTCAGGCTTGTTTTCTGCATTACCAGGTTGGTTTCTTTTTTGCTTTCGTCATTCTGTGGTACTTTGTTGTTCTGTATTTGCCATGCATCATTTTGCCATCTGCGTTCTTGTACTGTGTTTTGCATTTTGGGTGGTGGTGGTATTTGTGTTTTGGAGGGGCTGAACACCACTGTGTTGGACTGGTAGTAGGTGGTAGGTTTTTGGTTGTCTTCTCTGCTTCTGCGTAGGGTTAGTAGGCTGACGGTGGTGCTCCTCCCTGTTTTACGTATGCATCGACGGAGGAGTGAGGGTGTGGGTACTTCGATAGCCCCTTCCAGGGGCATCCCCTCCCGCTATACTTGGGTGACTAGCGATGTGTGGGGTGTTCCATCGTGGATGACGGAGGCTGATCTCCAAAGGCTCCGCGATCAGGGGGCGGTTTGCGGTGGCGGTGATGTGGAGCGGCAATATGAGCTTGCCCTCCCTGACGCCGATGAGCGGGTTTGTTATTTGAACCTCAATTCACCGACCGTACCGGACTGGATGTGGGTTTATGAATCAATGTTTACTCGGCTCGATGTGCGGCTCCCCTTTTCGCCGTTTGTTCAGGAGTTGCTGAGTCGGTGTTTCGTGGCGCCGTCTCAGCTTCATCCGAATAGTTGGGCGGCCGTTCGTTCCTTTGAGCTTGTGTGTCAATATCTCGATCTTCCGGTCTCTGTTCCTATTTTTCTTTTTCTTTTCTTATGTACTCTTCCGACTAAGGAAGGGAAGCATAAGAAAGGATATATGTCGTTTAGGGTTCAGCCTCATTGTCGTATATTTGGTTTGTTTGAAGATTCTTTCCATGGTTTTAAGAGAGAATATTTTAAAGTGCGCCCCGTTCAGGGGCATCATCCTTTTTGGTCATCGTTAGAGGGTGAGCGTCGGTTCCCGACTTATTGAAATTTCGGTGCCGGGCCGTCGGTTTTGACCAAAGTTACATATGATGGTTTGTCTCCGGAGGATAAGAACATCGCTAGCGTCCTTTGGCATTTGTTCAGGGAACGTCCGTTAAATCCTCGAGATGTCATGGGGGATCCTGTGGCCTGCCGAACATATATTGGTATGTGGCTGTCATTTTCTTTGTTTTTATGTTTGGTTTTTCCGATTTTGTGACTTTGTGTTTTTCTTTGGTTTTTTCAGTTGAGATGGCTGGTGGTTTGACTTCTCTGGCGAGGTTGAAGGCAACAATGGATCAGGAGGAGGGGTCATCGGCATCTCCTTCTACCCCTGTTTCGAATCCTGCTGCGGATTCCCGAGCTGTATCTCAAGAGGTGATTTCAGCTGGGGTTAGGGTTGATGCTCAGGTTTTGCCTGGTCTCGTGAATTTGCCTGAGGAGGAAGTCATTGTGGTCTCAGCTTCCGAGGCTTCTCGGAAGAGAAAGAGGCCTGAGGAACCTAATAGTGAGAACTTGGAGGAGGAGGGTGCTGTTCCTACCGTAATGGATCGGCGTTTTGATGCTTCAGGGTTTATAGATCAGTACCTGATGCCCGGCACCGAGCCATTTTTTGATGATTGTGATGTGTCTTTTCAAGCCAAGTCGGTATATCGCGCCCTCCTCCGATCTGCTGTTATTGTCTAGAAGGCTGAGCCGGTGATGGCTCAGGTCGGTTTGCTGGATAAGAAGCTCCATCATTCCCAAGCTGATGTGGCCAAGTTGAAAGAGCAGCTTGAGGCTGCCGAGGTAGCGAGAGAGAAGGTGGTGAAGTCTTCCGAGGAGGCTGGGGCTGAGATCCTTCGTCTTTCCGAGGTTGAGACTTCACTTTTATCTCAGCTGGGTGTGGAGCGGAAGCGGGCTTCCGATGCTGAGTCTCAGGCTGCCGTGCTTCTTGGCGAGATGGAGGTTCTGAAGGCTGAAGTTGCTACTCTGAAGAAGGAGAAGGTGGAGTTACTGGCTGATGCAAAGGGTGCGATTGCGATTACCGAGGAGACGATGAGAGCTCAGGCTTTGGTGCTGGCTCCGGGCGTGGACGTGTTTGTGATGGGGGCTTTTAAGACCGTCCGTGATGGCCAGATCGTGGACCTTGAGTAGCTTTTTATCATAACTTGTTGTATCGGTTTATGGGACTTGTTAGTTTTTTGGATGCTTGTTGGCCCTGAGGCCGTGTATTTTGATGCTTTTTGTTTGAACTTTTTATGCCATTGTGGCTGTTTATAACTTGCTTTTCTTGATGACTTTTGTGTGATTGTGGCCGTTTGGGCTTTTTCGTTTTTTGAGCCGTTTATATTTTTAAGCCATCGTGACTTAGGGCCTTCGGTAGGCCATTCGGTAGTGTTTCGGGATATCCGTTTGTTAGGCCCCGAGGGTGATCGGTCCTCGGTGTTGGCCGTTTTGTTTGTTTTGCCATTATAGTAGTATTGGCAAATGTATTTTTTGTAAAAATAGAATTTTATTAAGTTTGGGCCTCGTTAAAACCCTCCATTTTTTGTTTTGGGA
>NC_029790.2:121397464-121404395 GCF_000816755.2 Arachis ipaensis
GTTCAGATAACTAAAAAGGGTATAGTTTTTTAGGGGAGGAGCGTCTCTACGTGTAGTATCGCCGTAAGTTGGCAGCGTTCCAGGTTCTCGGGATCTCGGTTCCGTCGAGCTTTTCGAGCTTGTAGGCTCCTTTTCCGATTATTCCTTTGACTCTGTATGGTCTTTCCCAGTTGGGGGTGAGTTTTCCTTCCCCTGGCGTTGGAGTTCCGATGTTGTTTCGTCGTAGGACCAGGTCATCGGGTGAGAAGTCTCTCCGTATTACGCCATGGTTGTACCTTATTTTGATTTTTTGTTTTAGGGCTAACTCTCTCATGTGGGCTACCGACCTGACCTCGTCATTGAGGTCTCGTTCGGCATTTTCGTCGTTGCCCCCGATGGTTCTTCTCGGACTTGGGTCCCCGATTTCGACTGGGATAATGGCTTCTATTCCGTATGTCATGCGAAAGGGGGTCTCCCCGGTGGAGCTTTGGGGGGTGGTCCGATATGACCAGAGGACCGATCCGAGTTCGTATGCCCAACGCCCCTTGGCTTCGTCGAGCCGCTTTTTAAGTCCTTTGACTATTATTTTGTTTGCCGATTCGACTTGCCTGTTCTTCTGGGGATGTTCTACCGAGCTGAAGCGTTGGGATACGTGTAGTCCCTCCAAGAATTTCCTGAACTTCTTGTCAGTGAATTGTGTTCCGTTGTCCGAGATTACGACTTCCAGGATGCCGAATCGGGTGATGATGTGTTTCCAGAGGAATTTACGGCACTGGGTAGCCGTGATGGAGGCCAGGGGTTCGACTTCGATCCACTTGGTGTAGTAATCAATTGCAACAATGATGTATCAGAGCTGTCCGGGGGCTTTTGGCACTTGTCGCAGTTCCTGACTGTTTGTATGGAGCCCCTGATGATTGAGGGCCAGAAGTAACCGGCTCGGATGATCTTCTGGGCCAAGGTTTTGCCTCCGATGTGATGGCCACAGCAACCCTCATGGATTTCGTGAAGTATGTATTCCGTGTCTCCGGGTTCGATGCATTTGAGTAGGGGCTGCGAGAATCCTCGTTTGTATAGCTGTCCTGTTATGATGGTGTAGTTGACAACTTCCCTTTTTATCCGGTTTGCCTCTTTAGGGTCTTCGAGTAGTACTCGTTGAGGAGGTATTGTAGGATGGGAGTGGTCCATGACTCTCGGTCAGAGATCGGTAGGCTGTTGTCGGTGGTGTTTGATATAGATGGTGTTCTGACAATCTCATGGATTAACGACCGGTTACCGTGTCCTGGTTTGGTGCTGGCCAATTTTGAGAGTAGGTCTGCCCTTGCGTTTCGTTCTCGGGGGACATGTTGAATGGTTACCTGATCAAAATCTTCTTTCAGTTTGTTTACCTTGGCGAGGTATTGTTGGAGTAAGGGGTCTCGTGTTTGGTAGTCCCCGTTGACTTGGGAGCCGACTACCTGTGAGTCGCTGCATATCTCTAAAATTTTTGCCCCGACTTCTTTGGCTAGGATTAAACTGGCCAAAAGAGCCTCGTATTCTGCTTGGTTGTTGGAAACTGGGAACTCGTATCGAACGGATTGTTCGATTACGATCCCGTTTTGGCTTTCGAGTATGACTCCGGCTCCACCGGAGGTGGTGTTGGATGAGCCGTCTACGTGTAGTTTCCAAGTTTCGGGGGTGGGGTTTCCTGGCGTTATCTCAGCGATGAAGTCTGCCATGGCTTGCGCTTTGATTGCATTCTGGAGTTCAAACTTTATTTGGAATTGGGACAGTTCGATGGACCATGCCAGCATTCTTCCTGCTAGGTCAGGTTTTTGTAGGACCTGTCGGACCGCCTGGTCAGTTCGGACCGTAATAGGTTGGGCTTGGAAATACTGTCGGAGGCGGCGGGATACCGTGAGGTGTGCGAAGGCAAGTTACTCGAGGCGTGAGTAGCGTGATTCCGTGTCTTGTAGGACTTTTCCTATGAAGTAGATGGGTCGTTGGGCTTTATTTTTGACTTCTCGGATGAGTGCTGCAGCGAGGGCTTCTTCAGTTATAGATAGGTATAGGTAAAGGATCTCTCCTGTTTGAGGTTTAGCGAGGACCGGGGGTTCCGCTAGAACTTTCTTAAAGTGTTGGAATGCTATTTCACATTCCGCTTCCCATTTGAAGGGGGTTCCTTTTTTTATGAGCTTGAAGAAAGGGAACGCTTTTTGAGCTGACGCCCCGAGAAAGCGGGATAATGCGGTTAGCCGGCCAGTGAGTTTCTGGATGTCTTTGAGGTTTTTTGGGCTTGCCATTTCGAGGACGGCTCTGCATTTTTCGGGGTTTGCCTCTACTCTACGTTGTGTGATCATGAAACCGAGGAACTTTCCTGCTTCCATTTCGAATGCACATTTGGTTGGGTTGAGGCGCATTCGATGTTTCCTTAGGGTGTTCATTATGAGCTCGAGGTCGGTGATGAGCTGTTCGCCAGATTTGGTTTTTGCGAGCATGTCGTCTATATAGACTTCTAGTTTGGTCCCGGACAGGTCTTGGAATATTTTGTTGACGAGTCTTTGGTAGGTGGGTCCAGCGTTTTTTAGGCCGAAGGGCATGACTTTATAACAGTAAGTGTCGTCGGGAGTGATGAAGGCTGTTTTTTCCTCGTCGGGTCGGTGCATAGGTATCTGATTATATCCTGAGCATGCGTTCATAAAGCTGAGGTATTGGTGGCCGGACGCGGCGTCTACTAATCCGTCTATGTTTGGTAGGGGGAAAGCGTCTTTTGGACAGGCTTTGTTTTAGTCCGTGTAGTCCTCCTTTGTGCGACGACCTTGGCCATAGGGTCTACGGCCAGTCGGTGGGACATTAAGTTGGGATCTATGCCTGGCATATCGGCGGGTGTGAATACGAACATGTCTCTGTTCTGTTTCAAGAGGTGGGAGAGGTCCTCTTTGAGGTCGTAGGGAAGGTTCCGGTTGATGAAGGTGTGTTCTTCTCTGGTTTGGCCTATTTGTAGCTTCTCCATGTCTCCCTCAGGTTCTGGTCTAGGTTGCCCATCTTGTTAGGCATCTAGGTCTGCTAAGAATATGCTGGCTGCGTCTCGGGATCTCTTCCTTAGGGCTAGGCTGGTGTTGTCGCATTCTGCCGCGGTTTCCCGGTCTCCGTGGATAGTCCCGATCGAGCCATCTTCCGCTGTGAACTTCATCAGGAGGTATTTGGTGAAGATTACAGCTGAGAGGTCATTCATAGTTTTTCTTCCAAGGATGACGTTATAAGCGGTGGAGTCTTTGAGGATTACAAATTCGGATAGTATTATCTTTTTCTGGTCTCTTTTTCCTATGGTGAGGGGGAGGATAATGGAGCCATCTGGTTTGAAGAAGTTATCCCCTAGCCTGGTTACTCCATTGCGGTGTGTTTGGAGGTTGCCATCATGGAGTCCGAGTTTGTCGAAAGCTTCTCTGAAAAGGATGTTGGAGTCTGCTCCTGTGTCGACTAGTATTCTTCTGACCAGCCCGGTTCTGATCCTTGCCAAGATAACGAAGGGGGCATCCTCCGCCGAGGTGCCATGCTAGCAGTCCTCGGGGGAGAATGTTATTTCTTTATCGGTAACGTTTGAGTCTTGTTGTCTAACTGCCAGTATTTTGAGGTCCTTTTTTAGTGCCAATTTCGATTTCCCCGGGACGTCTTTACCTGTGATGATGTTCACGATAATGGTTGGGTCGGCTTCCGGGCTTTCTCTGGGGCCTTGTTTTTGTGTTCTTGGGTTACGTCCTTCTCTCTCGGGTGATCATTCTTTTTTCGCGCGTCTTGGTTCCCTGATGAATCTGGTGAACTCGGGGAGTTTGCCGTCTCATATAGCTTGCTCGAGGGCGTCCTTTAAGTCGAAGCAGTCTTGCGTCCTATGTTGGTATCCTCGGTGATAGTCGCAATATAAGGTTTTGTTGCCGCCCGTTCTTTCCTTTAGCTGTCGGGCCTTCGGGAGGATGCCTCGATCTGCTATTTGATGGTATATTTCGGTGATCGGCGCAGTTAGTGGTGTGTAATTGGAGAATTTTCTGACTCTGGGGGGTCGGTTTGTGTTTACCGGCTTATGGTGTTCCTTCTGATTCTCTCTGGGGGTAGGGTTATGTCGGGTTGCTGGCGAGCCGTGTTGTGCGCTGCCGTGTTGCCGTTTATTGGCAGCTACGACCTGGCTTACTTCTTCGTCGTTTATGTACTCTTTTGCGACGCCTTGTATTTCGTGCATCGTCCATACTGGTTTGGTAGTGAGGTATTTTCGGAAGTCTTCATTCATGAGTCCGTTTGTAATGCAGAGGCTTGCGACTGAGTCTGTGAGCCCATCGACTATCAGGCACTCGTCGTTGAATCGGTCGAGATATTTTCTTGTGGACTCGTCATGTTTCTGTGTGACTCCCAATAGGCTGATGGGGTGTTTGGCCTTGGTGATTCTTGTGGTGAATTAGGCCATGAACCTCCGTGATATGTCGCGAAAACTGGCTATGGACCCATTGGGGAGGACATTGAACCATTTGATTGCTGGTCCGGCTAGGGTTACTGGGAAGGCTCTGCATCAAACGGCGTCGGTGGCGCCTTCTAGGTTCATTCTGGCCTCGAAGGCCGTTAAGTGCTCCTGGGGGTCATTGGTTCCGTCGTATTTCATATCCGTGGGTTTATCAAAGCCTTTGGTGAGTTTCGCTTTCAAAATTCTCTCTGTGAAGGGGGTGGCTTCCATTATCACGTGGTCGTTTCTCGTGCGTTTGGTTTCTCGGTATCGTCGGTCGTCATCCGTGTGAGCAGGATCGCGGGAGACACTGCGGTTGTACCTCTTGTTGTGTCGCCGTTCGGGTGTTCTGTCGTGTCTTAGGTCACGCGAGGCGCTTCTATCGTGTCTCTTGTCGTGTCGCCGTTCTGGCGATCTGCCGTGTCTTAGGTCACGCGAGGTGCTTTTATCGTGTCTCTTGTCGTGTCGCCGTTCTGGCGATCTGCCATGGCGAGATCTTGATCTGGAGGTCGCGTGACTTCCGTTTTCGGCGTTGTGCTTTTCCTTGGTGGCAACCCGGCCTTCGAGTTCCTGTACTCGGTGGCAGAGTCCTTGGATTATCTGGGCTGACTTGTCTTCCGAATTTTCGGGATGTCGTGTTTTTGTGATGACGGGGCCGTTCTCATTGTTATGGATGGCGCTTGCTATCCTTCCGTGGAGTACGGCTTCTTGGTGTTCGGGAGTAGGGTTTCTTGTTCTGGAGTCATCTTGGTGGCTAATGAAATGCTCTTCAAGTCCGTCTTCCATTCCAACTCAACCGGTGCCAGTTTCCACAGACGGCGCCAATGTACAAGATGTCTCTGGTACGGGTTGAGAGATGGATCGAGAACTTGCGGGTTGAGGCAGATGCCGGATCACTTGAGTGGAGCAATGGGGGGAGGTACCTGCAAAGACACTCCGATGCTCAAGTCAGAATGGATCTGAGAGGTATAAGAGATGTGGAATGAGTGAATACTTGGAGGGACTTGGGTCCTCTATTTATAAGTGATGGTAGCTGTCTTAACTTATCTTGTTTGGCCAAGATAAGGGGGACGTTTGAATTTGAAAGTTTGTTAGAAACTCTAGTGGGCCGGTTCGGGCCTTCTAGAAGGGTTTGGTGGGTCGAACCCGGGTAGCCGGATTCGGGGACTATCCTGGGTGTAGGATCCGTGAGCCGGATCCGTAACAGTTTATAAAAAAAAGAGAGATTTGGCGGGTTTGGTCCGTCAACCCGCCAGCCTATCGTTAGGCGGGAAGGGGGAGGAATTCAGTACTGTCTCACTAGGCAGGGCGGGGCGGTCCAATCTGCTTGATGACACGCTTTTGGCGGGACAGGGCGGGCTTCCCCGTTCGCCACCCCTAATGAAAAGACGGACATAAGTACATACCCCATGAAACCTATTAAATATACACGCAAATATAAAATTACTAATTTATCCTAATTTAAATAGGTAAATAGTATAAATTGATACTTTTTAGTATAAAAGCAATAATAAAAGTTATTAATTAAGTTAATTACATAATTAAAAAATTATGAATAATTTTTTAAATAATTAAAAAATAAGATCATTATTTCGATTATTAAGTTTATAATTAATTTTTAGCCCAATTTTTGGTAACTTATTAAATGCTGAATATTTTGTATCTAACTAATTTTATTTTTGTTATTAAAATTAAAAAAAGATGAGTTGTTAATCAATTCTAAATTTAAATTTAGATTTGAGTAAGAAAATAAAATTATTTTAAATTTTATCTCACTAACTATAATTAATTTTAAGATAAGAAATTATTTTTTACATCATATATATTATAGGATAGTATGGTTATTTGCTATTTTTTAACGGTAAATATTGTCAAATAAAATGGTATAAGAAATTAGAAAGAAATGTATTTATCAGTTCCAGAAATATTAATTTATTTTTCAATAGAATAAATTATATATTGAATAACAAAAGTTGTTATTCGCTTCTCTTCACACTTATTAATACTTAACGATGGTGTTTCGGTATATTATTTTACCAAGAAATATTAATCTATCTAATAACTTTTGTAATGACATAAGTTTATAAATTTAAAAATTTAAAAATCATTTCATAAAATGTGAAGTTTCAACAACTAATAATGTTGATCATATTGTTTTAACTTCAAAAATGAATACGATACCAACAAATAAAATTGTCCCAGGTAAATTTCAACAAAGACAAAAGTCTATAAGTATTTTTATTAATAAGAAATTAATCTATTTTAAAGACAAATACAAT
Source organism: Arachis ipaensis (assembly GCF_000816755.2). NCBI lineage: Eukaryota > Viridiplantae > Streptophyta > Magnoliopsida > Fabales > Fabaceae > Arachis > Arachis ipaensis. The sequence continues at coordinate 121,404,188 of NC_029790.2, forward strand.
TTTTTTTACGGATTTTCTAACTCGACAAGTCGAGGACTAATTCACCACATATTGATGCTCTATCTATTAAGGGCCTGCTGTTAACTAATGAATTGTTATACACACAAAGCGAGATTCGAACTCCAAATATTTGTTTAAACGGACAAATGAGATGACTATTCAACCAATCCAAATTAATCGAAACAAATACTAATTATTTTTAATATTT
>NC_029790.2:121404485-121411636 GCF_000816755.2 Arachis ipaensis
TTTTTAATAAATTTTTTTTATGTAATTTTATATATCATCCTGTGCAGAGCACAGTAACATACACTAATAAATCTAGAAAAAACAAAAGCGATCAAAAGATCAAATCTAGAAAATAAATAGCTAAATACCTGAAGTATATGTATTTAGCTAATGTTTGTAGCAATCAAAAGACATGTAGCAAATACTGAAACAGTGAAACACATAAGTTAGATTGAGAACAAATTAAAAAAAAACATATGCTATATAGCAAAGCAGATTTAGAACAAATAAAAATTAACAAAATAGATTTAAGAGTAACAAAAAATATATACTATTAACAACAAAGAATTAATTTTTTGAGAAAAGAAAGATACTTTCATAAAATAAAATTATTGGTCGGAATATAAAATGAAAAAAGTATTAACATATAACAAATGATATCTGATGCAATAGAGTTATATAAATTTGTCATTGAAATCAAACAACAATAACCTCAACTTGTGACAGAATCATTTGCACTTTTCAAAAGTTTAGGAAAAACTAACTATACTCAGACTCAGGTACAACTATAATTTAAATTTGTCTGAAAATTTAGGTGCTAAGAAATCTCAAATGTTTTAGCTAACGAATCAAATAATAAGAATAAAATCTGAAAATAGGAGGAAAAAAAGAGTGATGGCTCAAGGTTCTATAGTAGCTTCCTAAAAGGAGGAAAAGAAAAAGTTAGAACCAACAATAATATAAAGTAGTATTCAAATTGCAATAAATAATTCTAAAAATAAATAGATGAATGCCTGAATCATATATATTTAGCTAATGTTTATAACAACCAAAGACATATAACAAACACATAAGCCAAATTGAGAACAAATTAAAAAAAAAGCATATGCTATGTTGCAAAGCAGAATCAGAACCAATAAAAAAAAGTAACAAAGTAGATTCAAGAGTAACCCAAAAAGTTATACTATTAAAACAAATAATTAATCTTTTGTGGAGAAAAATATACTTTTATAAAATAAAATCGTTGGTTGGAATATGAAATTAGACGTGTAGCAAGTTTAAGATAAAGACAAACATAAAAAATCTATAGTCATCCATAAAATGGGAAAGTATTAATATATAACAAATGATATCTGATGCAATAGAATTATATAAATTAGCAATCAAAATCAAGCAGCGATAATTTAAACTTGTGACAGAATCATCTGCACCTTTCAAAAGTTTAGGAAAAACTGAATTAAAAGAAAAAAGAAAAGGCTAAAAGCCTAAGACTAATGCTAAAAATGTATTTAAATGAAACACTTTGAATGTTTAAGTTCAACAAAAATAACTAACATACTAAAAAATATGTTTTAGTTCCAGCAGCATTTTTTAATTTTTGCTAAAGTTGCATAGAGATTATAACATACACCAATTAATTTACTATATCATATATAAAAAATGTAACCAACCATCCTAACCTTCTAACAAATTTCAATTATAATTATATTCTTCGAAAATCTTATGATCCAAAAGATAAAATAACATGTAAACTGACATAATATAATTATAGAATTAAATAATAATATTAATGTGACACACTTTTATGTATGTGCAGAACAGAAATTCAGTATTGAACGATGAAACGACAGATCAAAAGAAAATGGTTAGATTATGCATGAGACGTGAATGAATTACTGTAACTAAGTTAAACAAATTCCAATGGTGGTAACCTTTGAATTTAACTAACAAAATCACAAACTAAAGAAGGCTCAGCATATTTTTATTATAGCAGAGTTTAAAAATGATAATAAAGTACTAAAAGAGTAAAAGGTGGCAGATAATTACTTAACACATCTTCTAGGCATGCCTACGTAGAATTGATAACATTACACCAAAATATTGAGAAATAGAACAACGAAGAGAGTGGGTACTGCTTACAACCTCATTAAGTTGGTATACATAATCATTTCATTGTCTGAGTTTACATAGAATTTGAGAACAGTTACATCTCTAAAATACGGCTGCTCCAGTATTAGAGAGCAAGAGTGAGGAGACCAAAAAATTAGAAAACACAGTAATAATTAATAATAATAATTAAGCATAATGAATCTAATTAATTATTTAAAATACAAAAAATTGAATAACCATATAAATTTGTTCTGCTCTAAGCATACTTAAGCATCATATTAAACAGTAAATCATTATAAAAAGGAAAAATAATAAATACTTAAACAGTAAATCATTTAGCACTTCAGTAGTCTTTAACTACTGTTTTACTTTGTCTATATAATAATTTCTAGCAGAGATCTTTTAACATTCATTTTCATATAGCTCATTAGTCTCAAATTCTCAAAATTGTAGGTATAATAATTTGTAACAGAGATCTCATTTTAACATTTATTTTCATGTAGTTCACTGGTCTCAAATTTTCATGGTTTTCGAATTTTATTGACTAACATTAGTTTTAAATGTAAAATCACCAAAAGAAACCATTTAAATAAAGAAGCCATTTTGAATGTTGTGACATCTATTAATTTCAAGATGTGTAAGTTCCTTGCATCCCGTAGCAATTACTTCCAAATCCTTGTGATTTGGGAAATAACACTGAGTATTAAATTTCTTAACTTTTTGCATTCATTACCAATGGCAAACAAACCTCTGGAATTAATCATTATTCAAAAAAATGATATTATTAACTACAGCAGAAAAAAAATGATAGAATTCTTGGCAGAATCCAAAATTTAACAGTTGGAGACATGAGAAAAGATTGTGCAATTGTATGCAACACTTAAGGGTAATGTAAATGGAACCAAATAAACAATATAGCTAAGCTTATCTCACTAAATGTGTTTGAACAACATCAAAGCAGTATCAACATTATAAATAACATGTTAAATCATATAATGATTGGTTGCAAGATAATAGTTGAAAGACGCAATGCATCATATTAAATTTTTATATAAATGCTATTTTCTATAATGTTATAAAAAGGAGTCCATATAAATATATATTATTGTCTATGTTGTTACAAAATAAATTTGGTGTTGACACAACAAAATTATAAGAAAAAAAGAAAACAAAAAAAACTTGAAAACTTAAGTGTTATTAGCTTATTATATAATCTTACTTTGATCTTTTTTTATATATTATTATATTATATATAACAGATAGATAAATAGTGCAATAAACCTACTAATGGATAAATAAACAATCTAGATTTTTGTATTTAGTTTAAATTTTAAATAAATTTAGGGATATTTAATTGTTTGGAGTAAATATAATGTATTCTCTTGCCTCCAATCTAGGAAATTAATTTTTCTTCCAGCAATTAGTCTAATATTATTTTTCTCTTAAAATTTTTGTTTCTCTTCAATAAACCAAAACATATTTCTCTCTTCCTCTTGCTTTTTCGTTTATTGGCTAATTGTTGGGTAAAAAAAATCAATTCTCAATTTTTACTTTTTTCTTGATAAAAATTTATCCATAATATTTGTATGAGTAAGAAATATCCACGTCATGGAGGCGCTAGTTCTCCTAAGAGTATGGTAAAAGTTTAAGCTCAATTTGTATTTCGGCATAACAATTCTCGCTTATATAAATGATTGGATTAGAATGAACTTCCTTGAGTTTCCTTTCCTCAATTCAAAAAGGGGACTATTTATAAAGAGCATTAGATATTACAATGTTCATCAAAGCTAAATAGGGTTAATAAAACCATTATGATAAAAAGAACAAAAATATTATTCGTATACCAAAATCAGCCACCAATGTATTTGTGTATAAATACATGTATGGTTTAATTTATTTTTAATGTATATCTGTATTCTAACATGTATTTTATACTGGTAGCTGATTTTAGTATATACGTAGCATAGTCGTAAAAAGAAAGCATACAACACATGACAATCATTTATCAGGCACTATGTTGTTCTCTGAAGAAGAGTTGAGGTAAGTGATAACAAGATCAGCTGCTTTACAACCTGAGGCTATTGCTTTGCCAACTGAGAGCCCACCTTTGTGGTTACCTGCCAATTTATTCATTTAAAGCAAATCAGAATTTAAATTATTGTACAACTCATCAATTTTTATAGGGAAAATTATACTCGCCTCTCTTGGGATCTGGTAAAATTTAACTGACTCTCTTCTATCTTTTACAACATACACCCAATACCCTCTTATATTTTGTAAAATATAACACTAATATTCCTATAAATATGACAACACAAACCTGGACAAACAGAATCATGATGAATTTCACTAAACCTTAGGAAAGTTAGCTAATGCACAGTTTTATATGATGTTATCCTTATAAGAATTGGATAGAAGAGATCTGCATAGAATTTTAGCATTTACAACTTTGCATAAATGCACTTGTGGCTTCATCTGACCTCAACAAAAATTTGTGTGTTTAGTTTAGGTTAGAGCCACCATAAACTTGTGAATGCAAGCAATGATTTCTACCAACCATAAATTATGTAGTTGAATAATTATACCAACTGTAAATTAGCAATCATTTCTTTTACAATTGGTAGAATTATACTTTAACAATCAAATCTTTACCAAAAGAAGTTACCTGCATAGAAAAATCCAGGAAGATCTTTTTCCATTTTGTCAATAGCTTGAAGAACTAATGCATAGTTACGCCCATACAAAGGAAAGCCTTTGCTCCAATAGAAATGGCTGCCATTAAATGTAATATGTAAGAACACTAAGTAGAGTTTACACCAAAAAGAAATCGATGACGTGACATACTTGACAAATGTGGGCTCTCCCTCTGCTCCCAACAAGTTTCTCAGGTCAGAAGTCACAATGCTCTTAAGCTCATCACTGCAGTGAACAAGAATGAGTAGGCAAAAAGGAGAGAAAAAGAAAAGAATATATGCGGTTTTCCAGAAACATATGATTATAACTATGATATAAAGTACGTTGAAGCTTTTGCGAGATCCGTGTTTCTTGTCCCCCCTATAAAGGTGGTGTAGAGATGTAAATCACTGGGTGCACGATCTGGAAACATCATAGAGGAAAAAAGTGTACCTGTTGAGAAAAATTATTAATCAGACATGTCAGAAAATATTTTAGGCTATTGAGGTTTGATTGAGGAATAGACTTATGGAAGAAGTACCAAGAGTTTTTAAACCATTTTGTTGCTCTTTTGAAGGAACAAGAACTCCAAATCCCTCAAGGGGTCTCTTAACATTCTCCTTTCTAAAGGTGGTGATTATGACCGAGAGTGGCACATAGGTCACCTACAATAAGAATTGTGAGATACTTTTGGAAAACTCTAACAAATGGAAAGTAGTAAAGGCACAATCTAATTAGTTCATATTTATGGGAACATCCTCTAAAATATAGATGATGCACAAACTCCAATTAAAACATGGTAAGCATTCAAATTCACAAGCAAATGGATTTTTCTAGGCTATAACACTCTGTGATAGGCCAGACCAAGTTGTAATGGTGAAAGAAGAGCATAAGATGTCACCCTATATACACTAAACATTAAAATTTGAAGTGAACTAACCGAAGTGCAGATCAACTTGAAAAATATTGTGTACCTCAGGAAGAAAATTAAGTGGGAACGGGGTTGCCCTTTTTGTGATCTTCATCTCCTTGACATTAGATAGGGGAGCCTAAGTACAACAAAAGTAACAACTTACAATGTGTAATAAGTTCCACAAAAACTGTGTAATGAAATAAAATTACCGGCATTGTGCTCAACAAAATTAAAGTTTTTCTTTCCTTTTATAGCAGATAAGATGGTGTGACAGAGAAATTTTCTATTAGTATAGGATTACATTAGGAATTATCCTTAAGTCCATACCATTTTACATTAGTCTTTGAAGTACTCATAGAGCATATTCAAAAGCCTGTGCCATGGTGCATGCTTTTTGCCAATAATATCGTCCTTATGGGAGAATCAAGGAAACACCTAAATAAGAAGTTTGATTTATGGAGATAAGTTCTAGAAGTGTATGGTCTGCGCATAAGCCGTAGCAAGACAGAATATATGGAATGTAAGTTCGGCCGCCGAAAAGAAAACCCTAATACAGAGGTGAAGATTGGAGAAAACATCCTACGAAAAGTTAAAAATTTTAAGTATTTTTGGTGTATCATAAGGATAATGGAGGATTGAACAGGATGTAAATAATAGGATTTAGGCAAGTTGGTCAAAATGGTGGAGTGCGTTTGGTTTCATATGTGAAAAAAATGTCTTTAAAACTTAAAGATAAATTCTACCGCACTGCTATCAGATTGGTTATGCTTTATGGTATAGAGTGTTGGACAGTCAAAGAGGAGCACGAACATAAGTCAAGTGTGGCAGAAATTAAGATGTTGAGTTAGATGAGTGGTCATACGCGATTGGATAGAATAAGGGGCGAAGATATAAGAGAGAGAGTTGGAGTAGCACCTATCGTGGAAAAGATAGTAAAATCGCGTCTCAGGTGGTTTTGACATGTGAGAAGAAGACCGACAGAGCACCTAGTTAAGAGGATGGTTGAGATGGAAGATGGACAAAGGGTGAAAGGCAGACGAAGACCTAGGAAGACTATTCATGAGGTAGTCAAACGAGATCTACATATAAACAGTTTCTCTGTAGACATAATACATGATAGAGTTCAATAACGTCGTTCGTCGTTTGATCTATATAGCCGACCTCACCTAGTGGACAAGGTTTTGTTGTTGTTGTATGGCAGATAAGCCTTTCCCTGACTTCCCTTTTTTGAACTATTTCGGAAGGAGGAAGAGGGAAGCTAAGAAAAATTATTAAGTGAAAAATATTTAAACAATATTTAGATTTCATAGTTTAACTGCACACATGGCTTATGGTAGACCAATATAACATTTTATGTATAAACCTAACCTCACCTAATGGGATATCAATGTCAAAGTAAAAAGTGATAACAACAAAAAAAACCATACTAACCGTCATAATTACAGCATCAACACCTTCTATGTTTTGGTTGGAAGCACAAGAAATAGACCAATTTTGTGATGAAGAACTTCCATCATGATTGTACGCTAATGTCAAAACCTTTGAATTTAATTTAAGGTCATCTTGACCGAGCTCTTTGCACAATGCATCAGTCAGTGTCTGCACTGGATAAAATTACATAATGAAGGAAGAGACGTTGCTAAACATACAAATTTGATATTCAATGTTATGTCTCTAATCAGGCAAAACACGTTTG
>NC_029790.2:121411679-121411965 GCF_000816755.2 Arachis ipaensis
GAGAAGAAATATTTGCACAATGAGTCAATACCTGCATCCCACCCAAGAAAGAAAATGAACCACGCTTGTGCTTGTCTTTTCTTGATGCAATCTTTACCTTCCTTTGACTAGTTTTATCCGGTTTAGAAAATAACTTTGACTTCAAAGCTCCAGTTATAATGGAGCCAAACCTGAAACGTATAGGGTACACAAACATTACTCAAAATATATAAATAAAAATGATGTTTTCATATCTAGGAAAGACTCATGCTAAACTCCCATATTCAAATTTCAATTCTTTGTAGCT
>NC_029790.2:121412114-121440944 GCF_000816755.2 Arachis ipaensis
CTGAACAAGTACTAAATCAGATTGTTTCTGTTATTTTGAATTGAGCACTTACCACTTGGCTAAACTATATAGTCAACAGTTTGGGTGCAACTAAGGCTACTAAAGTGCAAAAAGGCTGAAAAGCCACAGTTGAACATTATACAATACATGGAATACAAATGAACAAATAAACATGAATTTGAAATTGCCTACAGAGAAAGAGTCATGGCTTTTGCACATATATGGCAAAAATGATTCAGATAGTTCACCAGGTCCCTGTGCAATGAGGACACAACTTTGTCATATCAAAAAAATCATTATAGCCATTCCTTATTATATTCTTTAATATAACACCAATGAGTTTGGAAACAGTATACAGCTGAGAGGGAGTCAGGACTCTATAGTTCATATTATATTGATTTCAAGGGAAAAGATCAACTAGAATATAGTTTTGAGCTAAAAATATCAGGCATCATTGACTCCATTAATTTTTAATTTAACAGCACTACATGCAAGTGTAATACCTCTTCTCCAAATCCCATAGCTCTGGGAAAGTATGGCATATCTGTTTGAAATATATGAAGGAAGCAAATTAGATTCAAAAACTCAAAAGATAGGGCAATTAAAGCTTTTGTCCCAACTGGTTAAATTATAAAATCTTAAGGTTTGACCAGCATTTTGACCAAGTTTCCATGGTATCATGCTTGTGAGTGCGCAAATGTTCTGTTTGAACGCAGTAGTCACGTGATTTATTTTTAGGACACCATTAGTCAGTCGTTAATATGAGTTGAAAAGATTAAGAAATAGGTGTGTGTCTGTGTGTGAGAGAGAGAGAGAGAGAACAAAAGCTTGCTCCTATTGATATTGAAGTGTGTATTATATATAAGTGAGAATTTTCTAGGAGAGTGCTTAGTGTCTATACAACTAATTCCTAGGACTGCCTAGTTTCTATGTAGTCAACTAATTCCTTGGTATATAAATTATAGAATTTGAAGAACAACAGACTAAGATATTATATCCAAAATCAGTTACAACCAAATTCATATTGAAAAGCCTGAAATATGAACTACTGTAGAAATATTTCAAATTCTGAGAATGAACTCACAGAAAGAGATTCCGGATCTGCTGCACTTGTACCACCTACAAAAGGATCAATAAGATAGTCCACGACCTTCAAACAATTTGTTATAAGAAGACAAAAGCCACATCAGTCCACGCAAAGAATACTATGCACCAGGAATTGTATGCACAGTAAGCATTTAACATGTTAGAAATTAGCAGAAAAATTACACACGGGTGATGGTAATGCCATGTGGTGTATACCTCTTGCCCAAAATGACGTTCAAAGAAACTACCAACGCTGAAAGAAAGAAAATAAAAGGTCATCAGAGGATACCATTTTCGACATATGGTACAATATAAAGTACGGATAAATCTGTTAAAAAAAAAAGTACAGAGAAAGCAAGGGTCTTCTATAGAACTTGATGTGAATAACTTAGATTATCGCACCTTTCTGTGTAATTTTCATCACACACACTAGAAGGGTCACTTCTCTTCCACATAAATGGTTCAAAAATTAGCTGGATCTGCAAATTATAGAAAATCAGCAGGCAAGCTTATATATTTTTAATGGTGAATACATGACTAGGTTTTACCAGCTATATTTAGAGCAGGTAATCAACATCACCAATAGAAATAAAAGGACAGCAAAAAAATAAGCTCTAATTTATCTTCTATATAAATCACTCCCTCATCCAAATTATGTCTAGAACTTTATCTTATTTTCTAACTTAGGTTTCAATGTCGTAGAGTGCATCTCATTTTAGATTCCCAAGTTTGGTATTCTTAGAGAGCAAGCAAGAACTTTTCATCTGCAAACAATTGCGAGAATGAAATATATCTAAAATGTGCAAACATCAGATGATGAAAGCTCAAGTTCATGAGATGTTGAATGTTGAAAAGTAATCGTGAACACCGAGAAGACTAACATGAGATACCTGCATATTAGGGGGTGGGAAAATCTTCTGTGTGCCAGGTAGGTTGAGGCGTTGAGCTATAAACTATTGTTTGGTTTGATTGAAAAATATTGAAGGAAACTAAGACCTACACCTGGTCTTCACCAATCTAGGAAACAGCCTAGGATAGTTAGCATGAGCAAACCTGTTGAAGGTATTAGATAAGGACAGAGTTCATATCGGATATTTTTGAGTTCTAAAGAATATGTATGACAGAGAAATAACTAGTGATCATCTGCGTGGAGGTGCATCAGTGTTTTCTGTACCAATAAAGTCACACCATAGGTCTAATTTTTGAGCTTATAACCTTATATCTCTTTTTGGACATACTTGTCACATCCCAGAGCTAGTGCCACCAAAGGTCAACTAATATACCATGCATATCCCAAACCCTCAGATTGATTTCAGTCTTGAGATTCATGATTTACTTAAACTATTAAACTACATTTTGCAAACATTGGAAAATGTTCTGACAGCTGCCAAACAAATTAAAAAAGAAAAAAGATACACAAAGATTTCCCCAAATCTGAACACTTTGTAAAATGTTACAGTGGGTATCAAATGATATTAAAAAATGTGTGTGTGTATGTGTGTGTGTGTGTGTGTGTGTTGTTAGTATATGTAGGTAGCATTACTAATATACAAAATGTTGCAAGAACATGACAGTTAAAATTCCATAAGCTTGGAAGCAGGAAGATCCTTAGGTATGTTCTGGGAAAGGAACCTTTGAGCGTGCAGACAGGAGTTGCGTCTTCAGTAGTGCAGCAGGATTTGTTGGTACCTTTGAAAATGTTGCCACATTTCATACTTAATTGTGAGAAATAGATAGCCAAAAAGCATGGAAACCCATTTAACAGTTATAGTAGTTGAAAAAGAAACCGATAATTTAGAAAACCAAAACTTGTATGCAAGACATACCAGAACTGGTTTTCCGTTTTTCGCAATATAGCGCTTATGCTGTGAGTTTGGCTGTAATGATAAAAAGAATATCATTTATAACCAGAATAAAGATTCAATAAATATTATTAAAGTTCCAATTCCAACAACAAAATCAAAATTATAAGTCAAAGAGCTGAGGCTCAAATAGATAGAGTTTAGAAAGAGGCCAGCAGTCAAAGATAAATGAAAGAGAGGCTTAGTAATATGAAATTGTATTCTTGTACGTTTAATTCTCCAAGATAGAAGATTCTTACAAACTGTTGCTTTCCTTGAAGGCCAAGAGCTTCAATCAATTCTTTAACCTCCAATTCACTTGCAGTCTGCACAATGCAAATAAATTTACAACGAAATAGCAAGAACTTCTGGCATTGAAGCATGTGTAGAACAAATTAAACTAATTACAACATACAACTTACAAGCCCTCCTCTAAAACAAAATGTGCTCTTCAAACAAAGTTCACATAAATAATTGTTGATGCAAAGATCAAAGTTGTGAAACTTTATAGAGACCAAATTGCTAGGTAGTATGATTCATGTTCATATGTAAGGACACATAAGTTACTTAGGAGTAGTTTGTTAGAAGTTAGAACCTATTAGTTAGCAAGAAGTTATGATTATAACTCTTCTTCTTTGTACCCTATAGGTTCTGTGCAGAGTTTCCCCGGATTTTCTTCAGTTCCTCAATACATTGCAGGGAACTCCCAATTCAATACACTTCTAGTTATCTCTATCTTCAATCTACTGATGATATAAGCTAAAAAAATGCCAATAAAAGGATACTTTATTGAAACAAACTTAGTAGAAACAAGCATTGACACAAATGACATGTTTTAAGAATGTTTCAAAAAGTTTTGGCAGAGACATGATAAAATAAAAATCTTGAACATATACATATGCATCCATGTCCTATCATTTTAAGATTTTTCTGTGTCTAGCTATCCGGGCCCATGTCAAAGTAATGTGGAGTGTCCAAGTCAGTATCTATGGGTCATAGCTAACACATATTGTAGCTTTTAATTTTTAAGTATCTCGGCACACTTGCTACTAGTAAACTTACCATTGTATTAGCTCCCTCATCCCAAACTAGACCATCATGTGAGACACTTTTTAACCTCCCACCAGCTCTTGCTTCAGCTTCGAATACAGTGACATCCAGACCATGTGATTTCAATGTGTAAGCCGCAGCAAGCCCACTTCCACCACAATACAAAGTTAGACAGTGCTAGTTATCGCGACTAAGAAAGAAACAACTTGAAATGACATTTTATCATTCATTTTAAACTCAATTTTAGACACAATAAGTGGCACAATGCTATCAGTGCCCCCACTTGTACTTTAATTCATTATAACTATTATACCAAGGCTACCCATAAGTTCAAGAATTAGCAAATAACTAATTACAAAGATATATAGAAACGATAAAAGCAACAGAAAATTTGATGATACCAAGGAAAGAAGAAGAAAAAACGTACCTTACCCCAGCACCAACAACAGCAACTCTTTTTGCAGATCCTGCAAAACCAACAAGGACCAAGTCAAGGTTTCGATAATTAGGCAATTTGAGGGGGTAGAAAACAATTCAAAATACATCATTAAATAAACAATGGAACTATAACACTGAATTGTGACACATTCTCTGAATTGCGCTTTAGTTCTACACTCAAATGAATACATGCACAAAGATAACGTTTTAATTACTGTTTGAAGTAATAACCAATATCATAATCATAATAATAGGCAGAAATTAGAGAAAATGTGAGCGTTGAGAGAGAGTGAAGGGGGTTACTTGGGTTATCGTGTTCGGCAGAGGAAGCCATGTTTGTGTGCGTTTTGGTGGTTAGCGCACTCAGCAGTTGGGAATTGGGATATGGTCAGTGGTCAAAGCCTCAAAGCTCATATATGTTTTTGGTCTACGCGCCGGGGCAGCATATTCAGTGAATCAGTGATGACTGAAGCTATTCACAATTTCACATGCCAAAAATTCATTTTTAGACTAGTTCTTTATTCTATTTTTTGCTTTATAAATTTAAAATTCTCAAATCTTTTTTAAACAACTAAATTCTCTTCTACTTCTCATGTGTAATAACATTATCAAAATAGGAGTGATAATATTCATTTAAAAAATTTATAAAGTAATTGTTTATGTGTGTACATATATTGTGCATTGTTAGTTTATATTCATGTGCATTTCTAATTAACTGTTATGTGTATTACTGTTAGCTTAATCTTGTATACATTGCTAGCTAGTTAATTACTGTGTTTATAATTTTCTTTAGAGTGTGTGCATTATATATTTTATCCTATATGCGTTTGCACATATAACTAATTAAATTATGGGTGGGTAACAAAATTCGTCCATAAAAGATATTCATTTTTTAAATAGATTTTTGAATGATTAAATTAGTTATAAAGATAAAATATAAGTTAAATTAATTTTTTCAATAGTCAAATTATAATAATATATCACATTAAGTATTATATGACATAATAATGTAATAGATTAATACTATATATCACAAAATTATTAGTTTATTATTATTAGTTTATATTCATGTCATATCACATGTCACGTGTGCCATATATTCTCTGATATATTATAAGTTTATAACTATATTTAGAATTAAATTAATCAAGTATTAAAAATATTAAAAATTTATATAAAGACTAATTTGATTAATTTAAAAATTTTTAGGGATAAAAATGACTTATATGTATATTTTCAAGGGATAATTTGACTCTAAATAAATTTGTCACGTGTCATAGACCTAACACATCTGTCAATTATTTTATGACATGTGGCATTAACCTACCACATGATATTTTATGACATGTGACATTAACCTACCACATCATCATGTTATGTGTCTAACTAATAAAAAAATAAATTTGACTTATATTTTATTTTTTATAGACTAATATGATTAATTTAATTTTTTAAAAACTAATTTATAAAATGAATAATATTTTAAAAACGAATTTGACTATTAAACCCACGTAGATAAAGTTGGTGTTGTAACTTAGAATGAATAGATATATACTTTAATTTTTTAATGAGTTATCTGTACACATCAATATTAAGTTCCGTTGTCATTTCTGTCCTTTTATCACCTTAGTGACTTTTCTGGCAGTAATGACTGCCAAGTGACACCTTATTGTGTGACGTAGCCATTTTGATGACACAGGAAAAAATAAGGGTTAAATTATTGATTTTGTTAAATTACAAAAAAAAACTTTACAAGTTACAACGTCTCTTTATTCTTAAAAGTTACTTCGAATAGTAGAACCCTAGCAGAGAGTGGACAATGAAAATGAATTGCTGAAGTCTTCGCATTTGAGTTTATTACAATTCGTGATTTTTGTTCTATTATGAAGGCAAACATGGTAGGGCGACAAGGGTAGAAGTCGACACGCAGGGTAGTAGGCGAATGAGGAGAGTTCAACAGCAGACGCAATCAAAGGTAATGCTTCTTTCCCTTGCTAATTGTTGACTTTGGTTTATGGTTTACTAAAAAATATGGTTTATTAGTGATTGATGTTAATTTAGGTTTTGGTTGTTCTATAGATTGATTGAGGATTTTTTTATAAATAGATGGCAAATCATATAACTTTTGTATATCATCATAAGGGACGATTTGAGAGATATACGAATCAAGTTCTGAAATATGTTGGAGGGGAGGTTGTTGCGATTTCAATGGTAAATGTTAAAACTCTTAATACATTTTTCATGGTGGGGTTATTTAAGGATTTGGGATATGTTTCTTTCAAGGATTTTTACTGGGCTAAGAATGAAATATCAAATAGTTTGCATTTAATTAGGCTTGACAGTGATGTAATCCGAATGTATGAATTTGCTATTGAGAATGGGAGATTATGTCATGTTCATTGGGATCATACTATTGATCTATCTGAGGAGGCTCAAGTGGTAGATATTGTATACTATGATACACGGACATTGACACGGACACGAGACACGACACGACATGGGACATGCCGACACACGAATTTTAAAATCTTATAAGACACGGAGACACGCATACATATAAAATATAAAGTATTTTTTTAGATAAATCGTAATGATATTTTGATATTTTATTGATATTAAAATATAAATTAATTTTTTTAATTATTTTAATGTCTTATTTTAATTATATCAAGTATTTAAAATATCTTTTTGTTTTAATAAATAATAATATATACTATATCTAAAATTATTTCAAGAATATATATTAAAAATAAGACTGGACACGCTGATACTTTATGGTATTTAGGTGTGTCCAGACGTGTCCTTAAGATACAGTTGGATACAGCAAACACGCATGTCAGATGAGTGTTGGACGAGTGTCGTGTCCGAAATGTATCCGACACGCGGACACGACAACTCAGCCAAGTGTCCGTGCTTCATAGATTGTATATGATGAGCCAAACCCAATTTCTTATCTTGTTGAACAACTTATACCACAAGGAACCTAAAAAAAAAAGTAAGATGACAATTTGTAGACATCCAACTTCAAAAAAGAAGGTGGATGGTAACAATGGAAATAGAAAAAATAGAACCAACCAAAAAGCATACCAAAGCCAAAAAAAGAACATTTTTTAAGCATGTACCTACAAACCAACCAATGCCACAATATCAATTTCCAAACGTCAACTAAAACACCACCCAATAGCAAAGTGAAGCCTAAGTCCAAGCCCATAATGTATCCCAAAAGTCCACCAAAGACCAAAGTAAAACTCAAACACAACTTGAATTTGGAGTTAATGATACAGTGGGTCCAACTTCGTAAACAGATTATGTATTAGGGACTCAGCCAGTACAACAAAGCCAAGGTCAAAATGAAGTGTCCACCCAGTAATCTAAAAGCAGTCAGAAAAACACAAAAGCATCGTATAAGAGGCCATCTCCCCCTGGTCAATTGTTTGTTCAAGGAAGAAGGAATGAGGCACCAAAAATTTTTGTTTCTCATGTGGAGTTTGATTCCTCTGATTCAGATGATGACAGTGACTATGACCCTGATTACCATCAATATGAATCTAAAAATTTACATAATCCAATGTCATCCGATTGTGAGAATGAATATGATATTAATTACAATGTATGGCTTCAAATAAACTCAGCAACACCTTTTGGCCAAGTTCATCTAGAGCTTAAGATAGAGTTTGCTATCATGGATGAGTTTAAGAGAATAGAGAGGAAATATAATATTCAAATAGGAAGAAACATCAAATTCAGCAGGGTAGAGCCTACAAAATATAAGGCAATTTGTCGAGACGAGAATCGTCCTTGGAACATATATTGTCCCAGGTCAAATGAGCCAGGGAGCTATCAAGTAAAGACTTTTTGTGGATCAACACATCTGTGCTAGAAGACATAATAACTAGTCTGCATTAGCAACTTCATCACTCCAAATAAAATAATCACACCTCAATTCAACCTTCTGCATTCATGAATTCGAGGACAATTTCAGCTTTTTCACATAAGATGTATACCATTTATCATCATAAATAGAACGAAAAATCACATTCCTCTCTTAACAAACAATGAAGAAACAATCTCTTAGGATTCCATTCTGTCACAGACTCATGAGATACTTGTCATTGTTGTAGTCAAACTTCTTTTTCCTATTCTTCAGCACAGAAGAGGAGTCACCACAATCACTTGCACAACCATAAAATATGTTCTTCTTTCATTGAGATCGTGACATTTTGATATCTTAAGGTTTACAAATCCCTATTACGAGACATGCAAAGAAAGTTTAGAGAGGGGTTCTTTTTTAATCTCATAGAATGAAGATTAGGAAAGAAGAGAATGAAGAGAATGAAGGATTTCTTATTCACTCTCTGCTCGGATTCTGTTTGAAGTAAATTTTGGAAAAGGAAGAGAATGAAGGTAGCGTTTGTTTTGAGGTATTGAGACAGAGGCTGAGAGACTGAGACTCAGTATCGTGTTTGTTAGTTCAAAGACTGGTATTAAAATTTCTGTCTCTGTCTCTAAAATTTCAGTATTTCAGTACCTCCAAAAAGTAGGGACACAGGGGACTGAAATTTTTAGAAATGGAGACTGAAACTTTAATAACATTTTATACCTAAAATACTTTCATTTTAATTAATTAATTCCAATTTTACCCTTTGTGCAAATTAAATTAGAGTTTCATTCTTGTTTCAATTCTTGTCTCCCATTTTGCACCAAACAGAATACTGAAATTTATTTCAATCCCTGTCTCTTAGTCTCTGTCTCTCAGTCTCAGTCTTTCCGTCTCTGTCTCTCCACCAAACGCTACCGAAGAGATTATGTCACTTGTAAATCTTTTTTATTCAAATTTAATAAATTCAATAATTTATTACTTATTTTCTACTGTGTCATAAAAAAAAGTTACGTCATACAATGCAAAGTGCCACCTGGCAGCTACTACTGCCAAAAAAGTTACTCTAGCGACAAAAAAGTAGAAATGACAATGGAGCTTGATATTGGTGTGTACAGATGACTCATTAAAATTGGAGTGACATTTGTCCATCGTGTGAAAATTCATGTGTACTTTTGTCCATTCTTCCAAATTTTAAATAGGTTTAATTACTCTGTTGGTCCCTATAGTTTCATGAAATTTTCAATTAGGTCACTATAATTTTTTTCTTTTTAATTGGGTCTCTGTACCAAATTTTTTTTTCAATTAAGTCCCTCTTAGTAGTAATTGGCTTAATTTTATAGGGACCCAACTAAAAAAAAAAAAAGAATTGGTAGAGGGACCTAAATAAAAGAAAAAAAAAGTGTAGGGACCCAATTAAAAAAAATTTTTGGTGCAAGGACTCAATTAAAAGAAAAAAAAGTATAGGGACCTAATTGAAAATTTTGCGAAACTATAAGGACCAGTAGAGTAATTAAACCTAATAATAATAATGACATTACACATATATAATTGCAACAACTAAATGGTTTAGTGTATGTATGGTTACGTTATTTAAATTATGTTTGCATTGGGACATATCCCATCAATCCAAACCAAGAAAACTTCAAGAGAACCACATGTTTATTTCCACTGTATTTTGTCCCTCACTTATCTTTATCTAGTCAAATGTTTTAAATTAAAAGCCTTTATGTTTGGCTAGTATTGTGATACCAAGGATTATTGGAGTCATTTCATCCATAAACATAGATGAAAGAAAAGAGAAATGGGTTAAAAATTATGAAGTGGAAAGGATTAGAGACAAAAGATGGTCAATTCTCAATTGACGAAATATGTGATTGAAACATACAAGACAAAGAAGGACACATGTTGACATCATGATTGGTATGGCTCTTAATTTCTAATTTTGAGAATGTTTCTTCTTTCTCCCTTCTAGCAATAACACCAATTTCTTTGCCAATTTCAGGTGTGGCTTGAAAGTAGATAGTACTTTTGTTTTTTACTTGTTTTTTCCTTTCTATTTAGTCATAAACTCTTGGTTATACCTATTTCTTTTCTTGTGAGTATTATTTAGGTCTATGTACTCTTGTTGCTGAACTTTTTTTCTTAGTACTCACTAAGTATATGTTAAAAATACTAGTTTATCAGATTTTATTTTTGTGAGTTAATATTATTTGAGAAATTTTTATAATTATTCTGCTAGTGGGTGCTACATTTGGTGCTCTCGTCAACACCATGGCTGAAAATACAAGACTCAAAGACCTACATGTAAAAGTGGATACAGTGACTAGTGAGCTTTTTCGCTTAATTGATATTTTGAACAAAAAAAAAAAAAAACTGCAACTGATGCTCGTTTTGCTCACATGGAGGTAGCAATTGATAACCTACAATAACCCAAGAACACAAACACTTTAGCTCATGGTGGTAAATCCTCAAGAATAGAACCATACATAAAAATTGGTGGTCTTATTTGTAGCATCCATGTTGAGTTCCCAAAGTTTGACGGTTCTAATGCTCTTCATTGGTTATTTCGTGTGGAGTAATTTTTTAAGTTCTACCAAACCCCTAAGATCAGAAGATAAACTTGGCATCCATGCATTTTGAGAAAGAGGTGGTCTCCTGGTTTCAAATGATGCACAAGACATGCCCATTTCATTCTTGGCAATTATTGGCTAGAGCTATTGAATCATAGTTCGATCCTTCAACATTTGATTCTTTAAGATATGATTTATTCATACTCACTCAAGTTGGATCTGTTCATCAATATTATATGGAATTTTTTGCTTTGCAAATCGTTCTTACGGTTTGAGCCCAGATGCTATTTTAAATTATTTTTTTAGTGGATTAAAATCGAAATTCGAAGAGAGGTGATAGCACAAGTCTCGAATAATTTGATTCGTGCCAATTTTCTCTCCAAATTGTATGAAGATAAAGCTGAGACCAAACTAAGAAACAACAATTGGTCAAAGAAAACTTATACACAATCTCGATACACAACTCTCACCACTCAATCAAATACTACTCCTCTCACAAACCTCTCTACTTTATTAAATTCACCAATTACTAAGACACCCGCCAATTAAAGAAATCTTTCCATTAAGATGTTCTCAGCAGAATAAACAACTTTTACTCTTGCAAATTGGCGATGAAGTTGATGGAGAAGTGCGACTGGCAGAGACTATTATAATTGAAGCTACTGCTTTACCCGTTGATTCCTTAACAGAAAATGTTTAACATCTTGAAGCGTACTAGCCTTACCTCTCTATGAATGCGTTACATGGGAGTATAAGAGGGGAAACTATGAAATTTGAAGGAACAATACATGGCATGAAGATATATATACTACTTGATATTGGGAGTTTAGATTGCTTTATGCCCGCACGAATTGCATAATTTCTTAAGTTACCAAGTTGGTATCAACCTACATACCAAGTGATGGTGGATAATGGCCATACCATAGATATAAAGGGCTTCATAGCTAATGTGCCAGTAAATATTTAGGAGAATAATCTTAATATTCATGTATTCTTACTACCCGTGGCTTCATTTAATTTGGTGCTAGGTGTCTCTTGGCTCAAGCAATTAGGAACACATGCAGCAAACAATGTTCATATGTTATTTCATTACTATGACCAAGGAAAGTTGGTTACTTTGAGAGGGTTGCAAACTTTCGAACCAATAACTACACAACTTCATCATTTTCAAGAGGCTATGCATTACAAATACAATTGAGAAAATGTATACATTGGAAGCTGCTTCAATTGTTAAGATCTAAAATTTCTAAATTTTTCAGAGGAGATGGAACCAGAGATGTAATCATTGTTGCAATCTTATAACTCTGTTTGCTAAGCCAACTGGACTTCCCCCGGAGAGAGCATTCAATCACCGCATTCCATTCATTGATGGTTCAAAATCTGTCAAATCTAGACCATACAGACAACCGCATATCCAGAAAATACAGATAGAGATGATGGTAAAAGAAATGCTACATGAAAGGATCATACAGCCTAGTAATAGTCCGTTTACATCACCAATTATTTTGGTGAAGAAAAAAGATGGGACATGACGATTCTGTACAGATTACAGAGCTTTGAATGCGATCACAATGAAAGATAAGTTCCCTATGCCAACAGTCCATGAACTCCTTGATGAACTCTATGGCTCTAAATACTTTTCGAAATTGGATTTAAGATCTGGGTACCATCAGATTTTAGTGCAACCAGAAGATAGACACAAAACAGCTTTCAAGACTCACCAAGGGCTATATGAATGGCTGGTAATACCATTTGGATTAACAAACGCACCAGCAACCTTCCAGGCACTAATGAACTCAGTCTTTGAACAGGTTCTACAAAAATTTATGTTAGTTTTCTTTTATGATATATTAGTTTATAGCCTAACATGGACAACTCACTTAGGGCACTTAGAAATTGTGCAACAATTACTTAAAGAAAACCAATTGTTTGCCAAGTTGTCGAAATGCTCTTTTGGTATGGAGAGTATTGATTACCTTGGACATATTGTATCTGGTAATGGTGTAGCCATGGATCAGAATAAAGTTCAAGCAGTGATGGAATGACCAGTTCCTAACAATTTGAAGCAGTTGCGAGCCTTCCTTGGACTTACAGGATATTATAGAAGATTCATTCAGCAGTATGCGTCTTTGGCAGCTCCATTGATAGATTTATTGAAGAAAGACAATTTTAATTGGTCCAATACAGCACAAGAAGCTTTTGACAAGTTGAAGAAAGCATTGTCCCAAGGGTCAGTGCTAGCATTACCAGATTTTTTACAGTCTTTTGTGTTGGAAACTGATGCTTCTAGACTTGGTATAGCGACTGTTCTAAGTCAAGCGGGTCACCCAATTGCGTATTTTTCAAAGAAATTGTCTCCTCACATACAGAAACAAGCTAAGGTGCTTATGTTCGGGAATTATTTGTAGTTACAGAGGCACTAGAAAAGTTTAGACATTACCTGATGGGGCATAAATTCACAATTAAAACATATCAATAAAGTTTGTAGGATTTATTAGACCAATCACTCCAAACGTTGGAAAAAAAAGCTTGGTTACATTAATTCTTGGTCTATGATTTCAAAATAGAGTATAAGACAGGAAATTATAATATCCCTGCAGATGCATTGTCTCAAACTTATTACATGGCATGGAGCCAACCCACGTGCCAGCTCCTTGAGGAGATTAATTACAATTACAATGTATTATTATGGGGAACGAAGATGCAAGGGACATATAAGTGAGAGGAGGTATGGTATACAAGAGTGATAGATTAGTAGTTCCTACAAAACCTGAATTGATTCAACAAATTTTATATGAATTTCATTCATCTCCAATTGGGGGCCACGCAGGTATTAAGAGGACGACAACTCGAGTTGCTAACAGCTTTTATTGAGATCGTATGATGCAAGATATTAAGAAATTTATAACAAATTGTCATATTTGTCAAAAGGTTAAGTCACTAAACACCTCTCCTACTGGTTTATTACAACCATTGCACATTAGGGATGTCAATTTTTTCCGGCAGGGCGGGTATCCGCGGGAATTTACCCACCGGAGAGCAGATATGGGGAACGTTTTTTTCCCCACGGGTGGCGGGGACGGCTATCCGTCTATTAAATGGGGCGGGAGCAGGGGAAGAGGTACTCGCCCCGTGGGTACCCGTATAATACCCACAAATATAAAATTACATAAATGCCCATATATATTATGTTAAAATCCCAACCCCAAATGTTACCCTAACAGCTGCCTTCCTCACTTCATATTCACTTTCAAACTCTCTCCTTCAATCCAATAGCCACCTCCTTCTTCTTCTGCCTCCAGCTGCTGCTTCTCTTCTCCAACAACAGCGTCGTCGCCATCTTCTTCCTACCTCGCCACCTCGCCAGCCACGCCAAGGTTCTCCGCTGCTTACAAGCCTCATCGTTGGTCACTGCCTCCTTCCCTCATTCACATCGCAAATCACCGCCCTCTCACTCACTGCCGCCGCCTCATCATGCCGCCTCCTGCTCCTTGCTCATTCATCATCATTGCAGCCTCCTAATCGGTCTTCCTCGTCGCTGCCTCCTCAAGCAGAATCGTCACTGCCACCAGCACAATCATCGTCGCCTCCAACAGCCTCTTCGCCGCTCATCGTCGCTGCCAGCCGAAGCCTCGTCGTCGCCGCATCAATAAGGCCCTTTCTCTCTGATTAGTTCCTTTTGAGGTTTTTTTTTTCAACATTTGGGGTTTAGGGTTTGTTCAATGTTTCAAATTGTTTATCTTCCGTGTTTGTATCTTTATTTTTACAATTATTGTTGAATTTTTATTTGGGAATTCAAGATTTGTTCAATTGCTAATTTTTTGTATTTGAAATTGTTAATCTTCTGAATTTTATTTCTGGTTGGACAATTGTTGTTGAATTTTGATTTGGAAATTTAGGATTTGTTCAATTGTTAATGTTCTGTGTTTAAAATTATTTATTGTTCTGTGTTTGAGATTGATAATTTGTAAAATTCGTGGATATCCGCAGATATCCAGGTCTCCGACAGATACGGGGTCCCCGTTACCCATGGCGGGGACGGGACAGGGACGGGGGGTGGATTGTGGTGACGGGGGCGGGGGCGGGGGCATGTTCCCACCCCCACGGAGACCCGTTGCCATCCCTATTGCCAATACCAAAGAGGGTGTGGAAAGATATAAGCTTGGACTTCATCTCAGGTCGTTGATAGACTATCAAAGTATACTTACTTCATCCCTATGAGAGAGGATTCTAATGCGAAACAAGTGGCTGAATTATTCTTCAATCAAGTAGTGAAGTTACATGGCATGCCCGGAATGATGGTTTTCGACAGAGACAAAATTTTTACCAGCAATCTATGGCAGCAATTGTTTAAGTTACAAGGGACAATCTTATCAATGTCTTCTGCATATCACCCACAATTTGATGGCCAAACAAAAGCTGTCAACAACATCTTAGAGATGTTCCTCAGATGTTACACATGTGATCCCAAAGCACTGGTCCAAAGCTCTTGCTTGGGCTAAGTTGTGGTATAATTCTGCTTACCAAACAAGTGCAGGCATGTCGCCGTTCAAAGCGATTTATGGAAGAAAAACTCCGACCATTACTAAATATGCTATGAAGGTAATTGATTCGCCACAAGTACTAGAAATGCTATCAGATAGCGACCACATTCTGCAACAATTGAAAACAAACTTGGAGAAAGCTCAAAATAAAATGAAAATGTTAGCATATAAACAGAGAAATGATAAGGAGTTTGCAGAAGGAGAATTTGTCTTGGTTAAGCTTCAACCTTATAAACAACACTCTGTGCAGCCGAGGAAAAAAAATTGAGCCTAAGGTATTTTGGACCATTTCAAATTTTCAAAAGGGTTGGCAAAGTTGCTTATAAAATGAAACTACCACTAGGATCTAAGATACATCCATTTTTTCATGTTTTCATGTTGAAGAAATTTCAGGGCGACCCTTCAGCCTAATATATTCCCTTACCAATTCTCTCTACAACACAAGGACCATTACTACAGCCAATTGCTATATTAGATAAGATAATTGTTAGAAATGGTTCAAATGAGGTTATACAATTACTAATTCAATGGGAAGGCATGTCTAAATCTGAAGCAACATGGGAGAATTATGATTTGCTGGCAACTTACTATCCTCAACTCAACCTTGAGGACAGCGTTGTTTTTAAGAAGGGAAGTAATGTTGTGACACCAAAGATTATTGGAGTCATTTCACCCATGGACATAGGTGAAGGAAAAGAAAAATGGGCTGAAAATTTAGACTACCTAACAAAAAGTGATGAAAATGAGAAGAGTGAAAATCATAGTTATCAGAACCGAACCAGTAATCAACCCGGTCATATGACCGGGTCACTGGTTTACTGGTTCAACTGGTGGGTCACTGATTCACCCGGTTAACTCGGCCATAACTAAAAAAATATAAAATTATATAAATAAAATTAAAATAATATCTTAAAACTTAAAATGCAAGTCTTACAAACATTAATAATCTAATATCAAGTCTTAAACATAACTAATAATCTAAAAGAAGAGTTAATAAACTAGTCTCTAGTATAAAATATGTTCTCAATCTAAATCAACAAGAGCAAGTTAAAGATAACATAATCATTAAATCAAGTCCAAGGGGTGAGCTCAAAGTCGGCATCAACATCTTCATAGGACAAATTAGGAGCTTGATCAACATTTTCCTCATTTTGATTTGCATCCATATCTTCCATAGCATTGTTACTTAGTCCATCATTATCTTGGTCATCTTCCAAAATTAATTGATCTACATTTGTGTATTTTTGACAAATCAATATCAAGAATAATTCGTAATAGCAACTGACAATTAAAATATTCAAGCAATTGAAGAATTTACCAAGATCATCCAAAGTTGGTTGAATGGACATATTTGCCAAATCATTTCGTAGAGCATCAACTTCTTCAGGAGTTAAAAATGGCGGTGAATCTTTTAATATCCAATCCAAATGGTCATCAAATGCATCAAGACAAATTGGATCATAACTTTACTTTCTCATTAGATTCCTATGTTATCAAGTTATGTAATTACTAAACTAAATATTAAATTTTAATGAACAATACTTTTTAAAATTAGATAAATAATTATAAAAGATACCTTTGTTGTTGCCTCAAGTTATAATGAACGAAAACAAGATCATTAAGCTTTTGATGTTCTAACCGATTCTTCTTCTTTGTGTGGATGTGTTCAAAAATACTCAAATTTCACTCACAACCAGAAGAACTACAAGTTTGACTTAAAACACGAATGGCTAACTTTTGTATATTTGGTGCTCCAGTTCCATAAGATTCCCACCATTGGTCTTAAAATCAAAAGAGGCAATGCATTACAATTAGCTTTTTTAAATAAATTAAACGAATAAAGAAAGATAAACCTAAATAAAATATTTACCTGGCATCACTGTGCTTCGTTCACGCAGTGTAGATTGTCTTCCAAAATCATCTTCAGCATTCTTATATATTCTCATCTCACTTGTCAACTTAGAATTCAATTCTGGATCATCATATGCATATTTCTCAATTACATCTAGTAGGCCAGAAGTGGTTTGCTTATGTTTTTCAAATTCAGCAGCATTGAATCGAAAAGCAAGGTTTAACCAATAGCCAGCAGCATGAAGATTTTTTGAATCCCAACGAGTATCCAAAATCTTCAAGTAAGGCTCCACAATCTTCTTTCTTTGTTGAAACCACTTCACCATCTCTTCTCTAGCCTTATTAAAAGCTTGATAAAGAAAACCCATTGCAGCTTTATCTTCACTATCCACAATACGAAGCACACGAACAAGTGGCTCAGTAAGCTTGACAATATCCGTACATTGATTCCAAAACTTAGAGTCTAAAACTTGATCGACAAATATTTTAGCTTTAGCTTCTTTGGAGTAGGCTGAGATTGTCCATTCTTTAGAAGTTACCATAGCTCTTAATGCATCTTTTTGAGCCAGAATACTCCCAAAGCTATGAAATTGGTAGCAAAGCGAGTTGTAGCTGGACGAAGTATTTCTCGCCCACCGGTAAACTTCCTCATCAGATACAGTGGATGACAATAATTATATATGTATTTAGTAATCTTTGAAGCATGTGAAACTGTCTCACTTACTTCATTCAACTTTCCAATATCTTGCAACATCAAATTAATACAATGCGCAGTACAAGGAGACTAATACAACTTAAGGAATTCAGCTTCCAGCAACCTTCCAGCAGTAACATAATTTGCAGCATTGTCCGTCACTATATGAACAACATTTTTAGGACTGACAAAGTTGACAATACCCTTAAAAAGCTTAAACAATAAATCAGCAGTCTTGGAGGTATGAGAAGCATCAACAGACTTTAGGAAGATAGTTCCTTTAGGACAACAAACCAAGAAGTTAATTAAAGTGTGCCTACAACAATCAGTCCATCCATCAGCCATGATAGTACATCCAGTTTGGTTCCAAATTTCAAGATACCGTTCAATCATCTTTTTCACATCCTTCACCAACTTACTCAACAAATACCCACGAACTCTACCAAAGTTTGGACCTTTATATCCTGGACCCATGTTTGTAATAGCATCAATCATTGGTTGGTAATATGCCGAATTAACTGTATTAAATGGCACAGAAGCATCAACCATCCACTTTTCAATGGCAATGTTACATTTTTCCATAATTTCTTTACGTTGCAATACACTTTTTATCGTTG
Organism: Arachis ipaensis; assembly: GCF_000816755.2. Lineage (NCBI taxonomy): Eukaryota > Viridiplantae > Streptophyta > Magnoliopsida > Fabales > Fabaceae > Arachis > Arachis ipaensis. Next base: position 121,430,686 of record NC_029790.2, read on the forward strand.
GTTGGGCTCCAAGTGTTTTTGAAGATGGAAAAAAAAGTATCTATTCCAGTAGTTTTTTTCCCTTTCCTAGCTGCAGGTGGTGGCAACCTTGTCCTTGAATGTTGTTGTTGTTGCTGTCGTGCTTCAAACTCTTCCATTCTATCAAATTCTCTTTCAACTTCATCACATGCTCCATAACTTTTTGCATAATTTTCTTGAGTTTTTCTTTTCTTATTAATAAATTCTTCAATATTTTGCCTAAATTGATGAGCAACAGTAGGTGAAATCTTTTTGCACTTCTCAACATCTCCTCCTTTTCCAGCCAAGTGATACTTAAATCGATTAATCCCACCTCCCCTAACAGGTTTGTCACAATATATGCACATCATAGTAATTTTTCCTATTTTTTTCACAATTTGTTTACAATGACCCCAAGCAGGATCAGTCTTTCCTCTATTATTATAATATCTTTTAGTGGTAAGATCAGGGGTAGGAGTTGCTGATGATGCTTGTTCTTGAGATGGTGGCATTTCTGATGTTGTTTGAGATGAAAACATTTTTAAAATTCTAGCAAAGAAACCAAAAATATTTTTAACAACAAAAGATTTACTTAAGTCAGTTTTTAAGCAACATAGCAACCACCACCATTCCACCAAAGTTCACTGATTCAATAAACAGCAACTCTAAACAAACCAACAACAAACAATGACAGCTCTAAAAAACACAGTAAATACAACAGCAGCAACCAGCAACAACTCTAAACCAAGTACCAACACAGCAACCAGCAACAAACAACCCTAAAAAACTAAATACAACAGCAGCAACTACCAAATTCAAGAACAATTCTAACTAAAATTCACCCAAATTCAAGTCATTCAACAACTACTCCAGAAAATCAAACGCAACAGTAATATCTAGTATCCACCACATTCCATAACAATACCAAATTACCAACTAAAATATGCTCAGGTTCAACAACTCTAAAAATCAAATACAACAGCAACTGACCCGAGGGAGCAGAGGCACTGAGGCAGAGATGCTTCTTGATGAACGCGAGCTGCCGCTGACGAGGTGAGACTGAGACTGAGAGTGACGACGAGGTGAAGCCGAGACTGAGTGACGACGTGAGGGGAGAGATGACGGAGTGACAAGGTGAGGCCGTGAGGGACTGCCGATTGTTGAGCTCGAACAACAGAGAGCCGACGGAGAGACGAGGTTGGCTGGGGGGTTTCGGCGGTCACATTGGAAGTCTAGAACTCAGACTCTCATCTCAGATGCCATTAGCCATTAGAGACAATGGGGGGAAGGGGGGATTAGCCATTAGGCTGATTAGAATTTTCACCACCCGGACCGGGTCAAATCAACCGGACGGGTCACCGATTTTATGAAAACCCGTCAGATCGAACCGGTTTCCACCAGGTTCGTTGCATGGCCGGTTCAATGAGTGGCTCGGCCCGACTAAGTGATCGGGTGACCGGGTTTTCGGTCGAACCGACCGGGTCAAGCCGGATTTGATAACTATGGTGAAAAAGACTACAGGCAAAAGAATGCCAATTTTCAATTGAGGGATTATGTGATTGAAACCTATAAGATAAAGAAGGACACATGTTGACATCATGACTCATATGACTCTTAATTTCTAATTTTGGGAATGTTTCTTCTTCCTCTCTTCTAACAATAACACCAATTTCTTTGTCAATTTTAGATATGAATTGGAAGTCGATAATACTTTTGCTTCTTACCTGTTTTTTCTTTCTATTCGATCATAAATTTTTGGTTATATCTATCTCTTATTTTGTGATATTATTTGGATCTATGTACTTTTGTTGTTGAATTTTTTTTTAGTACTCACTAAGTATATGTTAAGATACTGATTTATCATATTTTATTTTTGTGAGTTAATATTATTTAAAAAAATTTTATAATTATTCTATTAGTGGGTGCTACAGTTAGATATAATCTCCAATAGTAATAGACATCATTAAGTTCATTGATGAGTTGATTATATGAATAATTACTAATAATATCTCTAAGAAACTACAAATAGTAATAATGACCTCTAACGGTGTCTCCATATATGCAGCAACCAAATTCTGATATCAAATTCTCAACTAATAATTAACAACGACCAATTGTTTTGCTAGCACCACCATATGGACTAATTTCATTTTTGCCAATGAAGAATCATTTTCAAGCTGTTCTCTATACTTACAAGCAATAATACAATATTAGCATGTGGCATGTGGCATGTGGCATGTGCATGCATTGGTCTTAGACATAACATGATTATATGGCAACACTAAGATGTTACAGGAGGCAATAATAAAATGCAAATTGCCGGCTGAACCCATATTTGCTTAGAGTTTCTTTCCCAACCAAATAATACCTAATTTTGTAGAGTAATAAAAGTAAATAAAAAAAAATCCGATGAAATTACGTATATATGTTCAATGAATTCGATCTTTTAAAATTAAAAAATTGATAAAATAATAAAATAATAAATTAATCATCATTAAAATTATAATTTCTGTTAATCTATTATATCTCTTCACTTTATCGTATTTTATGAACTCTCTCTTCTTAAAAAACTTTAATTCATATTTAATATCTTTTTTTAAAGACTGCTATCGTTTACTTTTGATTGTTCTCTGGTTTACCTCTTTTGACTTGAACATCATATATAATTCTTTTTGGCTACCATCCTTGTGTCAGCCGGCGTATGTACGCCGAAACTCCGTGCCGTTCACAGTCGAGCCACCATCTTCTTCCCTCCATCTGCGTTGTTTTTATCTTTTAAATTAATAAGCGTATATAATTATAATTAGGGTACTTTTATAAATTTAGCCTGTTTGCATGTAAGTATAATGGACTATCTTTAGATTACATAAAATAGGTTAATAGGAAATTTATGAACATTTGTTAAGTGTTGAATTTTATCGAACTGATCCACTAACAGGAGTCTCTGATATAAACTCATCCTCGTCATCATCTTCAGAGGAACCACTTCTGTGGCTGTCGGCAACGTACTCTTCATTATACTACTCACCAATCACCATCAATGTCCATGTCTACCACTGAACAAGCACAGTGAAGAGTCGTAGTGCAAGAGGTGGATCATTCTGGACAAAATTCGAGCTACCAGAACCACCACCACCACCATTACGAACTTCCGCAGGAAACTCCGTCACTTGTTCAACCATGATTCTCCTGTGGACGTCAAACATTAGGTGCACATGCTTATTGTAAACTCCAGGTAATTAGTAAATAATTAATCAATAAATTAATTTTTATTTAAAGAAATTAAGAAATTAAATTTGATAAGTTAAAAGAGTAGAAATAATTAAAATATGAATTTTGACACTAATTTTAAAAGTTTTGGCCTAAAATTGGACCGAATGAACTGAACCGATTAGACCGGACCCATGGTCCAAGCAACATATAAAACGCACTAATTCACCTTTCTTTTTCCTTATACCACCGAAACACGCCGAAAGCTTGAGGGGAGGAGGAAACAAAAACTCCAACCCTAACCTCACCTTCAATCTCATATAACTTTCAATGCAGATTTTCGATCGTCGCACTGTTTGTGGGCACGCGACTACCGCGTCGATCTCTACAAAATTCACTGAACAATTTGGTAAGTATCTCACTATTTCTTGCTCAGCCTTCCTCTTTGTAATTTCAAAATTAGGGATTTGATTTTGAGGGATTATGTGATTTTGGTGCTTTAGAGTCGAATTAATCTTGGAGACTCGTTGGGTCTTGTCTCAAACGATCGTTGGTAAGGTGAGAAACTATTAACTCTTGTTAATTAATGATAATTATGAATCCTAGTTTGATTTTGTGGTATTTATATGGAATTAGAGCAAGATATATGTTTTGGGAGGCAAATTTTGTGATATTGGTGACTAGAAAGTGAACCATGGAAGTTGGATTTTCGTTCGTTGAGGCTTCGGAGTTTTTGACACGCTGTATAGCTTTCGGATTTCGAATATTCGAGGTAGGGGCACTTTCCTTAAACTCATTTTATTTCCGAAAATTGTTATAAATTGATATTGATGCAAAAATATATTTTTAGTGATTATGTGAGTCTTATGGATTGAACTGAGTTGCTCTGGATAATTGTGATTGTTTGTCTGGTGGAATTGTTGACTGTTTGAGAAGGTTGAATATTTTGAGTGATTAATTTTGTTAAAGTGGCGGTTGCCGAATTGGTTTGCTTGAGGTTTTAGAAACGTTTTATTATTGAAAATAATTTGATTTTAGAAAATATTTAGTATTGAAATTTGGTTTGATATTGAACCTGAATTGATTTCGGAGTTTGGCTTAAAACAAACTTGAAAAGGATTTGATATTTGGAAATGCTTTTATTATTGAAAATGATTTGCTATTTGGAAATGATTGAAAAGAGTTTGGGAAATTTTTGGATGGGTCTCGAGAAGGGTGGCATAGTCTGAGTTTTAGAGGAGATGCTGTCCAAATTTTTATAAAATTGGAGATTTCATTTGAAGTGCCTATTAGAACGATTTGGATTTTTAAAGGATTTTATAATTTGATTTTGAGTTATTCAGAAAAGGATTACGTTTTGAGTTTTGCTTTATTTAGAAAAAAATGAATTACTTTTTGAGTTTGAATAATTAATGAACGGAATTGAGAAATGATGATAATTGAATTTGAAGGAAGGATGATGAGATTTGATTTCAAAAGTATGATTTTTGAATGTATTGAATGATATTGAGAAATTGATTTGAAAATGAAATTGAGGGCAATTTACTTATTTAAATAAAATGGCAGAATCCTTTACCTAAATGTGCAAAACGGATTGTTGTTACCTGCATGTGCAAAAACCCATTTCTATGTAATCCGTGGCAACCCACCACGGTTTCCAAACGTGCATAAACCGTGGCAGGTCCCAGCGGTTTAGGGGCAAAAACTATTGAGTGTAAACCGTGGTAAGTCACCACGGTTTACGAAGGAGGCATGGCATGCATAAACCGTGGTAAGTCACCATGGTTTATGAGGAAAATGTGCTGGTCATAAACCCTTGTGGCTAACAACGGTTTATGTAGGATAAATAATGGCCAGAAAAACCTTGTAGGTTCCCACGGTTTACAATTACGGGAACTCTATATATATGTGGGTGATTCAAGATCCATAAGAGATCATTCTCACAATGGCTAGTGAGGAAGAGAGTTTTCTTGCCTTAGTGCATTGCTCTGGGAAAATAAAAAAAAAAGCAAAAGCCATGGTGTGAAGTTTACCGACAGAGAACCACTGAGTATTTTTATCCGTTCGTCGATGAGTTTGTCAGATTTGAAGAACAGCATCTTGGAGAAGCTTGGCGTGTTGGGTAGCAAGTGGGTGAAGAAACTATTCTACAAGATTCCCATGGCGGTTGTCTCGACCGATGTTCATTTTGAAACCTTTGCGGTTAAGGCTGATGAAGATATTAGGGTTTTGTTCTACTGTGTAAGGAGTTTTCCGGAGATCAGAATCCATGAGTTGTTCGCGAAGTTGGAGGTTGGTGTCGATAGTTCTGGGGCATCCGCTCCAGTTCCTAGCCCAACTGCCGCGGGTGGTGCATCTAGTTCGATGCCTGCGGTCAGACCGTATCTTCCGCCGGTTTAATCACCTTCGTTTGCGGCTGATTTAGACCGAACGGAGGTTGTTGGTTCTGTACCTTTGGAGAATGCAGCAGTCATTGAGCCTCCCCACGTTGTGGGCACCGGTGGTGGCCTGGTACCTTATATCGAAGACTTTGGTGGACCTGATCAAGTAGAGAATGCAATGCGTGACGATGAGTCTGACCAAGAGCCTGTTGATATCGTAGGTGACAGCGACGATGACACAGGTGGCGATCCACATGCGCAGCATCGGCCTTCAAGTTCTGGTTCTCATCAGTACCCTCCACACTTCTCCACACTAAACTTGGATGCTCTTGGTTAACAGGAAGACGGTGGTAACACAGTGGGGGGATCTTCTACAGAATTTCAGATTGGGCAATCATTCCAGAGTAAAGATGAAGCTGTGCTGTGTGTCAAGGACTATAGCATTCGGCGAGGTGCTGAGTACAGAGTCATCGAATCAGATCATTTAAAGTATCATGGAAAATGCAAGGAATTCGGCAAGGGTTGTAGTTGGTTGATTCGTATAGCGCTTCGTGCACGAAAGGGCACTTGGGAGGTTAGGAGGTACAACGGGCCACACACATGCCTCGCAACTTCTATTTCAAGTGATCACCGTCAGCTGGATTACCACGTTATCTGTTCGAGGATTCTTCCTATGGTTAGGGCAGATGCTGCGGTTACGGTAAAGGTACTTCAACAAGCGACAGAAGCCGATTACGGTTTCAGGACTAGTTACAGGAAGGTTTGGATGGCTAAGCAAAAGGCAGTGGCACAAATATATGGAGATTGGGAGGAGTCTTACGCGGAGTTGCCACGTTGGATGCTAGGGGTCCAGGCGACAATGCCGGGAACAATCACGGTGCTGAAGACGTCTCCTGTTCGGATTGGTGGTGGGGTTGATGAGTCGACGGTGTACTTTCACCGGCTTTTCTGGACATTTCCACCCTGTATCGAGGCATTCCGGCATTGCAAGCCCCTCGTCAGTATTGATGGTACCCACTTGTATGGGAAGTATGGAGGGACGCTGCTGTTGGCGATAGCTCAGGACGGGAACTCGAACATCCTCCCGATAGCATTTGCCCTTGTGGAGGGCGAAAATGCAGAGTCGTGGTCATTCTTCTTGTCCAATCTCCGAGAGCATGTGACTCCTCAGGAGGGTATTCTTGTTATCTCTGACAAGCATAATGGGATCAAGGCAGCGCTTGAGGCACCTGAGACTGGGTGGCTGCCTCCTCGGGCTTTCCGGGCCTACTGTATTCGGCATGTGGCTGCGAATTTCGCCCTAACGTTCAAAGGTAAGGACTCAAGGAGGATGTTGGTGAATGCTGCGTACGCAAAGACTGAGGCTGAGTTTTACTACTGGTTTGACATCATGCGGACTGAGAATCCAGCAATGTGTGACTGGGCCAACCGGATGGAGTATGACAAATGGACCCAACATGAGGATGCTGGTCGACGGTTCGGGCACATGACCACAAACATCAGTCAATGTGTGAACTCCGTGCTAAAGGGGACTCGCAACCTGCCGGTCACATCGTTGGTTAAGTCAATCTACGGGAGGCTTGCTCAGCTCTTTGTGCTACGGGGACAGACAGCAGAGGCACAACTCGGATCTGGGCATGAATTCTGTCAGGCATTGGTCAAGGCTATTGATCGGAACCTAAGAGACTCTAGGTGCTTCGCTGTGACATTATACGACAGGCATCAGTCCGAGTACACCGTCGCGGAGACAACACCAATCGGGAGCTTCTCGCTGGGTAGCTATAGAGTTTCCCTTAAAGATCACCGATGCGACTGTGGCCACTTTCAGGCGCTGCATTATCCTTGTTGCCACGCCATTGCGTGTTGCGCCTACTCCCGACTTAACTGGGCGTCATATGTTCACGAGGTGTATCGTATGAGTGAGGTGTTCAACGTTTACAAGCAGGGGTTTCTCCCACCTATCCCTGAAGGACTATGGCCTCCATATGCTGGGCCTACCATCATTCCTGACCCCAATATGCGGCGTGCAAAGGAAGGTCGTCCAAAGGCCACCAGGATCCGTGGAAGTATGGATCAGTCTCAGTCGAACCAGCCGAAGCATTGTGGGTTATGCCGTCAGCCTGGGCATACGCAGAGGAACTGTCACCAGCGAAGACAAAGTGGTGGAGGGGATGCGTAGATCTCATGTCGTGTAAAATGCCGTCTATGCTGTTTTAGTTGTTTCAGGGTCTAGATAATCTTAGTAACGTATGGTTGGTTAAGTCTGTGACTGTCAACATGTTTCTTTAATGCAAAAATTTCTGATGAATAAATTCCTGCTATTTTACCTGTTTGATTAAACCACTTTGGTATCGTTCATATTGTGCAATATAAAATAAACCGTAGAACTACATATAAAAGAAGCTGAAACCGGTTAAACTGCTTGGTCAAAAGAAAATTAACATTTAACATAAGTCTGAAAGCCATAAGTACATACTACATACTAGAATACATGAACTAACAAAGGTCCTACCGGACGGGAACATATAACAAAACTAATCAGAATCCTCAATGGTGTCACTGTCATCATCGTCGAACTGGCCAAGCAGGTGACCTCCGGTGCCACACAAAGGAGAACGCCTCACCCTCCTCGGTCTCTGGTCTGCCACTGGTGTGGATGTCTGTGGCGGAACGGCGCTGAATGCTGATGTTGGAGTCCCTCCTAAAGCGAACCATGGGTCAGATGGAGAGGTTGCAGGCTTGTTGAGGTCAACCGGCAACTGATGCTGAACATCGTGACTAGGTGGCTGGTACTCGGTAAACTGGGAATGAACCTCAGGCATCTGTGGCCTATAATGGGTGGCATCGTCATCCCTCAGCATGTCTGCTATATCTCTAAAGAACTCTGACTGACTAACAGGATCATCGATATCCATGCCGACGGCCGCGGTAGTAAAGCCAGTGAATGCCTGTGAGTCGACACTCCCGTTGCCACACCACCAACATCCTCACCAACAGCGTGCTGAGCACCGTCATCCTCAGCGGATGGTCCTCTGCCTCGAGCCCGTCCACTGCCATCCCGCCCACCCTGTCGTCTGGCTCTACGATGAGGAACACGATAATCCACAACACCTCCGTCATCAGGACCACCTAGGTCCTCATCCAAACGGTCGTCAAGCCATCGCCACTCTCGATCGGTGGTACGTGTGCCTATACGCCGACGCCGATCCACTCGCCTATTATCCGGTCTTTCGACAACCTGCACCCTGGGAGGTGCCTGTGACGAGTCTCCTCCGTCAACAAAATCGGCCTTGGATCCTGAAATGCAACCTCTGGGGATAAGAATCTGTGGGCCACACGGCACCACTAGTATAAGTACTCAGCTGATGGACCGGGGTCAGCGACTCGGTCGACCGGTATGACTGAACCAAAACGGTCCTCCCAATGCTAATACTACTCCTGATAATATCTGGGGAACCATCGGTCTCCACCCCTTCCATCCTTCGCATGGAGCCAATCTATGTTCAGAGCAAACTGAGGGAGATGCTGAACCCTGCCGAACTGCGACATCACCCTATCCACCTGGTGCCACTCAATCGTGGCAAAATATATCAGGCTAGTGACCGCCGTCCATAGCCTACGGTGCTCGTCAACTAGTATCTTCGGATGAACAACAGCAGCCACCTTGGGAGAAGAATAAGGCTCCCATACGAACTATTTCGGAGAATGTAACGTTAGTTAAAACCATAACTCTATACAGGAACAACTATCATTGTAAGAGCAATAACTAAACGACTCACATTATGGACACGCAATCTATCCAAAAAAAGGTGTGCAGCCACCACTCTTTGATCCACTGCATCGTTTCTCGGTAGATACTCAGCCCACCTACAAGTTTCATTCAAAGCATGTCATAATGGGTAACAACACATGTAATTAAACAAGTTATGGACTTAAAATAATATATCCGTACCTGTATGCAAGCGAAAACCCGAAGATATCAAAACCACTAGGCCTCAAACTTGGAAACCTCCAGAAAATCCAAGACTGTAGAAGCTGAAGTGGCCCAGCCAAGTTAACAACGTTTCTGTTTGTCCCACGACAAAGACATCTATACAACCAGGCCAGAGTCGCCGAGCCCCAGCCATATCTACCCAAGTCGTCCAACGATGCCAAATAAGGCAACCAACGAAGGTGGACCCGGTTTGCGTTCTTGTTCACAAACAGCTGAGAGGACAACAACATCAGAATATAGGCACGCGCGTATATACGTACGGTCTCCTCAGTAGCATCTGCTGGGAGAACCTGAAACCTCTCATGGAACTATGTGTAGCACAATGTCATCTGCTTGATTTTACTCTGCGGAGGTAACTCCCCAAACAACTCACGAAATTAGACCCATGCCGGTCTTCCATTTTCCATCAGATTCTCAAACTCAGTTAGGCACCCACTAACGAGCTCCCCATCGATCGGCAAACCCAGCTGATAGGTCACGTCTTGCAAAGTGATAGTGCACTCCCCAAAAGGCATATGAAAGGTGTGAGTCTCAGGACGCCACCTCTTAATGAATGCGCTAAGTAGAGGCTCATCAACCCAGAACCAGTGACTGTTCAGCCTAGCCAAATGATACAAGCCCGCGGTCTCCAAATACGGTATAATCCAGTTGTGTAAAGGCATATTCTGTTGTCTCCT
>NC_029790.2:121442560-121449060 GCF_000816755.2 Arachis ipaensis
CGTCAGCCTGGGCATACGCGGAGGAACTGTCACCAGCGAAGACAAAGTGGTGGAGGGGATGCGTAGATCTCATGTCGTGTAAAATGCCGTCTATGCTGTTTTAGTTGTTTCAGGGTCTAGATAATCTTAGTAACGTATGGTTGGTTAAGTCTGTGACTGTCAACATGTTTCTTTAATGCAAAAATTTCTGATGAATAAATTCCTGCTATTTTACCTGTTTGATTAAACCACTTTGGTATCGTTCATATTGTGCATTATAAAATAAACCGTAGAACTACATATAAAAGAAGCTGAAACCGGTTAAACTGCTTGGTCAAAAGAAAATTAACATTTAACATAAGTCTGAAAGCCATAAGTACATACTAGCATGCTAAATACATGAACTAACAAAGGTCCTACCGGACGGGAACATATAACAAAACTAATCAGAATCCTCAATGGTGTCACTGTCATCATCGTCGAACTGGCCAAGCAGGTGACCTCCGGTGCCACACAAAGGAGGACGCCTCACCCGCCTCGGTCTGCCGCTGCTGCTGAGGGCTGTGCGGGAACCACGCTGAAAGCAGAGGCAGGTGTCCCTCCTAACGCAAACCATGGGTCAGACGGAGATACTGCAGGCTCGTTGAGGTCAACTGGCAACTGAGCCTGAACATCGTCACTCGGTGGCTGCTGATCAGCAAACTGGGCATGCTCCTCAGGCATCTATGGCCTATAATGGGTATCATCATCATCCCTAAGCATGTCTGCTATGTCCCTGTAGAACTCGGACTCAGTAACAGGATCATCAATGTCCATCCCGACAGCCGCGGTAGTAAACTCAGCGAAAGCATGTGGGGTCACGTTCCCAAACAGCTGAGAGCTAGTACCCACGTCGAACGTCGGCTGATCCATAGCTGATGCTGATCCAACTACCTCAAAAATATATCAGGCTAGTGACGGCCGTCCATAGCCTTCGGTGCTCGTCAGCTAGTATCTCCGGATGAATAACAGCAGGAACATCAACAGAAGAATAAGGCTCCCACACAAACTGTATCGAAACAGTAAGAGTTTCATGAGACAATGACATTTAAGAAAAACTAGTTCTAGTATCAGCAATAAATAAATGACTCACATCGTGGACACGCAGTCGATCCAGTGCAAGGCGTGCGGAAACTAATCTCTGTGCCCCTACATCGTTCCTCGGCACAAACTCAGCCCACCTACAATTTTAATTGAAATGATGTCAAAACAAAGAATAACAGATGCTGTTTTTACAATTTATGAACGGAAAATACTAAACCCTACCTGGAAGCAAGAGGAAACCCGAACCGGTCAAAACCAGTGGGCCTGAGAGTGGGAAACCTCCAGAAAATCTAAGACTGTAATAGCTGTAGCGGCCCAACCAAGTTAACGACGTTCCTGTTTGTACCACGACAAAGACACCTATACAACCAGGCCAGTGCAGCCGAGCCCCAGCTATATCTGCCCAAGTCGTCCAATGATGCCAAATAAGGCAACCAGCGAAGGTGGACCCGGTTTGCGTTCTTGTCCGCAAACAGCTGAGACGACAACAGCATCAGGATATAAGCACGTGCGTATACACGCACGGTCTCATCAGTAGCATCTGCAGGGAGAACCCGGAACCTCTCGTGGAACCATGTGTAGCACACTGTCATCTGCTTGAGTTTACTCTGTGGAGGTAACTCCCCGAACAACTCCCGGAACCACACCCATGCTGGTCTACCGTGTTCCATCAGATTCTCAAACTCAGTCAAGCACCCACTAACGGACGCACCATCAATCGGCAAACCCAGCTGATACGCGACATCCTGTAAAGTAATGGTGCACTCACCAAACGACATGTGGAACGTGTGCATCTCCGGACGCCACCGCTCAATAAATGCGCTAAGGAGAGACTCATCAACCCAGAACCACTGACTGTTTAGCCTAGCCAGATGATACAAGCCCGCAGTCTCCAGATACGGTATAATCCGGTCATGTAAGGGCATATTCTGCTGCCTCCTAACGGCGCTAATAACCCTACTAGGCTGCAAAACGTGGGTAACAAAATCCCTTAACAAACAACCATTACAAACAACACCAAACATAATTTTCGTAAAAATTATTAGACTCGTCACATTAAATTCATTGATTCTCTTATTGTGTAATAAACAATGAAGCTACGAATACTATGCACTCATGATAACAATATAAATAAAGAAAAAAAATATTTCTCAATAAAATATTAACATTTATAATAAAATATTTTACAAAAATACTATTAACCAGAATAACAAAATAAATAAGCATAATAAAATATGCATTACTATCAATACCAATAATAATATTAACATTTATGTAGACAATATTAATAAACGCCTCACATTTTGATTGACAGTAACCATAATAATATCAACATTTATATAAATAACATTAATCAGAATAACAATACAAATAAACATAATAAAATATTTTTACTAACAATATCCCTAATAATATCAATCACCAAACATAATTTTGGTAAAAATTAGTAGAATCGTCACATTAAATTCATTGATTCTCTTATTGTGTAATAAACAATGAAGCTACGAATACTATGCACTCATGATAACAATATAAATAAAGAAAAAAATATTTCTCAATAAAATATTAACATTTATAATAAAATATTTTACAAAAATACTATTAACCAGAATAACAAAATAAATAAGCATAATAAAATATGCATTACTATCAATACCGATAATAATATTAACATTTACGTAGACAATATTAATAAACGCCTCACATTTTGATTGACAGTAACCATAATAATATCAACATTTATATAAATAACATTAATCAGAATAACAATACAAATAAACATAATAAAATATTTTTACTAACAATATTCCTAATAATATCAATTGTTATATTAGTATGAATCTTAATAACAATAATAATAACAATAATAGTAACTAACCTCTTCGTCGATATATCCTGCCACGTGAGCGACGCCATTTAGTCGGTACAAGCGATCCTCACCCTCCATTGACTCCACCACCCACTCCTCCTTCACACCTCCAAAGTTTTCCCAAATCCTCTCAACACAACAACACCTTCCTTTTTTTGTGCTGTCCCAAATGATCCGTCCCAACCTTCAGCGGATTACTTATATAGCTACACACACATAAACCGCGGTGGGTTACCAGGTTTTATGTGCAATCCACTTTCCTCATAAACCGTGGTGACTTACCACGGTTTATGCATGCCATGCCTCCTTCGTAAACCGTGGTGACTTACCACGGTTTACACTCTATAGTTTTTGCCCCTAAACCGCTGGGACCTGCCACGGTTTATGCACGTTTGGAAACCGTGGTGGGTTGCCACGGATTACATAGAAATGGGTTTTTTCACATGCAGGTAACAACAATCAGTTTTGCACATTTAGGTAAAGGATTCTGCTATTCTATTTATTTAAGTAAATTGCCCTGAAATTGAATTTGATTAATCATTGAGACCCTGGGTAAAAGGCAGTGGCGTTGTCCACTTGTTCCGGGAAAGAGATGAGGAAGAAGAATGAAATTGAATTTGATTAATCATTGAGACCCTGATTTTGATTATGAAATTGAATGATTATGATAAATGAGACATGATTCAGGATGATTGATAACAAGTATGTTTGTATTTTCTCTCTAGTTGTAAGGGTGACAGGGCACCTATCCCCTCTAAGGGTGACAGTGCACATAATCCCTCTTATGGTAACAGGGCACATATTCCCTCTAACGGTGTTAATGTGCAATAGAGAGACAATGTTCAGGTTAGCTACCGGACATGTCAGGTTTGGCTATATAACCGACAAATGAGCTCATTAGCCATAGGACAGGCATTCATCATATGCATTTGTATGCTTTGCTTGAGTTTGAATATTTTTGGGTTTGCCTAATTTATTAACTGTTATGAACTACTACCTGAGCTATTTGCTGTAACTGCTATCATACCTGTATTTTTCTTGTCTATTTTGCCTGTGTTTGTTTTTGTTGTGGTACCTTTGAGATTAGATATCGATGATGAGATGATGATTTGATTGTTGAATTTGTTTGAGTTACTCGAGCTTGGGGGCATGATTGATTTCTGATTGAGATTTTAGAAAAGTATGAAAAATCAAGCTGGTTCAGCATAGACTTAATGAACCTATGCTTGGAACAGATTGGTCATTCATCTGGTCTAGAAAACTGATTAAGATTTTCTTATAAGAAAAGAAAAGTTTTGGTTTTCTGGAATATTTAAATATCGGTTTTGAAAAGGGTTTTGGATGATTAGCCGTTGGTTTTTAAAAGATAATCACTGCCTTAAAATCAATTCTTCTTTTTATACGTATCTTCTTATGACAATTCTTAAACCCTCTACTGAGAACCCTTTCGAGGACGATGTTCTCACCCTACTACAGAATTTCTTTTTCAGTGACAGGTTCAGGAAGTTTTGGTGTGAAGCCGCGACTGATCTACAAACTTTATATATATAGTTTGTTAGTTTAATTGAGACTTTATCCCTCGTCAATTGTCATTTTGAGATTTTAGAGGGGCAGGATTTGTATTTAAGAAGTTTTAATTAAGTTTATGTATTTATTATTATGTGAATATAATTATGTGATTAAGTGAATTAACATAAAGACTTTTCGATTTCGTAACTAAGAATTCGATTTATATACACAAAAGCTCAATATTAAATAAATATAGTATGAAATTAAAGGAATAGAGGTAAGTAACGCCTGAGCTTTTAGTACGATCATGAGGTGTTAAAAGTAAAGGTGTTACACTCGTTGCCATTGAATCAAAACAGACGAAGCCGAAATACACCACCTCCCATCGGTGCTTGCTATAAATCAAACAAACCAAAAATCAATTTTATCATATTCAAACATTCTCATTATCACCAACAATTCCCAACTTCATCAATTAGTCATACAAATCATCCATAAACTATTTGCAGTTACTCATTTAATTTTATTGGCATTTATAATTGGAAACATCTGCTTTTAAAAACAAATCCTCTACCTCGATATCGCGTTAACAACTCAACAGAACAGCTGCAGCAGCAGCTCGCCCTAATAGCCACAACAGCGGCACTACTTCTCCCTTTAGCCATCGCATTCCTCTTCTCTTCACGAGTTCCTTCTCTCTTTGAGATTATTAGTGACAGCGGTAATGGAGGCTTTGATGGCAGCGGTGATGGGACACGATGACGGTGCTGGGACAACTCCCTCCCTTCTCATCTTCATCTCACTCTCTCTCTCTCTCTCTCGCTCTCTCAACATCTCTTTCTCTCACTTCGTTTGTCCCCCTCTCTCTCTCTCTCTCTTCTTTGCGACAACAACCAGGCATGGTGGCTGAGCCCTGGCCAGCGTTGATTGGCGCCTCTTCTCCTTCTCTTCTTCTATGCGTGTGTGTGTGAGTTTTGAAAAGAAGGTAGCTGCTGTATGGAGGAAGGGTGAGTCATTGTGCTATGGAAAAGGAGAAGAACGCGTGTTTCTGGGAAGAAAGGAAAAGCTACTCGTGTATTAGTGCGTGTCTGTGTTTTGTATGGCTAATTCTAGGTTAAGATTAGGATAAAATACACACTAGTAGTATAACAATTTTACAAAATCTTTGAGATAATATAATAATTAGGATTGAAATATAATACCGTAAAAAAATATTTTGTAAGTACAATTTATTTATCAATATACCAATAAATTCAAATAACTATTTCCAATTGAAAATCTAAAATAATCTAATTAATCATCTTTTATAAAATAAAAATTTAATTCNTTAATTTCAATTATGTAAAATTTTCAATTACAATAAAATTATATAAAAATATTAATTAACTTAAATTCAAGATATTCATACCATCAATTTAATTATTTTTAATAAGTTAGTTTCTAAAGAAATAAGAAGTTCAAATTAATAAGATAAATTATAATCTTTTTCCTATTTAGATTTTCAAAAATGCGGGTTGTTATACTAGCATCCTGTATACCCAATTCTTCTAACTGCTTTTCTCTCCCCGCCACCGACGTGCATCAATATCAAACTCTTTAACCCGAACAAAGAATTTGCTCTCCGAGTGCACAGTAGCGTAGGATTCTCACACTCAAATATAATTCCTACTGTCACTGTTTCTTATGTGACAGTTAGAAATTAGGATACACTGTCACAACAAAGAAACCACTACCACTAGACATTTTTACTAATTTTTTAAAAAAAAAAAGAAACGGAAGAGAAGATCCTTTTATAGCTGATTGATTTTTGTCGTACTATATCTCATTTACAATGTCAACGTTTTAAGTTGGCACGTATTTTGTTTACACAATAAATAAAATTAGTTTGTTCGTATCTCGTTTACAGTATAAATGAGATATTTGGAGTTTGTTCTTCCCCACATAATACATATGCACACATGATACGTGGAACTAGGTTTGTGCCTTATCTCGTTTACACTGTAGAGGACATACGACTATACTTATTTTGTTTACATTGTAATTTTTTTTAAATGATTTA
>NC_029790.2:121449125-121460447 GCF_000816755.2 Arachis ipaensis
GCTAGCCCACACCAAAAAACGGAGCGAGATGCACTTTAGGTTCGCATATTAACCTGCCGTCCTAAGAATGACAAATTAGGTAGAAAAAGGTCAAGTGGTTTAGCAAGGACTTGTAATCTCTTATAAAAATTTTATTATGTTAATAGGTTAGGTCAAGATTTATTAATTAATTTTATTGGCCTGTTAAATTTATATGGATCTATTAATACATAATTATATATATAAATACTTTTTTTATTATTAATAAAATTATAAGATATTTTAAATTTATTATATTTAATTATAAATAATTTTATATATTTTAAATATTTTAAAATTTAAAATTTTTTATAAATATTAAATATGACATATTATATATAAATATATTTATTAAAAAATAAATTTTTTTAAATAATATTTTTATTTTTATAAAAAAAAATTAGTAGGCCTTTTAACAGGTTTCAGGCCAGGCCAGGCTGAATAACAGGCCAGGCTTAGTACTTTGAAAAAAGCCTATAGCAGGCTACAGGCCAGGCTCAGGCCAATCAACTACATGACAGGCCAGGCCTGTTAAGAGCAAAGCCTGGCCTGACCTGGCCTGTTTCCACCTCTACCCACATTCCAAGCTAAGAAATATTCTTTCCAAATAACAAACAATTTCCCTTGAAGAATACTATTACTCCCAATCATTCCGAAACACCCCCTTTGCCAACTCACATTACAATCTCTAATAACGCAAGCAAAACCAATACTATCACCAGAATCAGGATAACTAACATCACAATTAATCTTGAAAGTACCAATGGATGGGGATTCTAAGAACCATTTAGAATAGATAGGAGGGATATACGTTGTAATTCAAAAATACTCCTAAACTCCTTTTCTGAAGCTAATGCCAGACAAATCATTTTTTTAGGCCAAGTCTCATGAGGATTAAATATGTTATTATTCCTTGCACACCATATCCACTAAAGTCCTGAAAATAAACATGAACAGATACAAGAATCAGTTCTTCAAATTCATAGGATGACAAAAAATATCCAACTTATGCCATATAAGCTGAGCTTTTGGACAATCCCGAATACAATGTAAAACTGATTCCTGGCTAGAAAGGCATCTTGAGCACTTATCCGATGACGACATCCCTCTTCTGAAGCGAAAACTTGCAGTAGGAAGAGCCTCCTTAAGACACAGCAAAGCCAAACACTTGTACTTTTCTGAAACTAGCTTGTGCCAAAGCTAAAGCTAATTTCCCACTTCTTCCAACCAAACAGCTGCTTACACAACCACAAGTAACCGTTGCGTGAGTCATAGACTTTGGCAGTAGCCCAGACCAATATCAACCCACTTCCGGACTTGCTTACACATCTGAATTGTAAGAACGTATATTAATTTTCAGATTTTGAGATAAAGGAGAATAAAGAGTATCTAAATGCCACCTACCAATAGACTAGATATCTTGTATCCAGAGATTCGAATAAGAAATATGAACATAATCCATATCATTAGATAACTGCCCTTCTCTCCTCCAACTAGAAAACAAAAAATTCTAGTTCAAATCCCCAATACACCAAGTAAACTCATCCTTCAACACTTCTCAAGCCTTGCAAAGACTTTTTTAAATGGGAGAGTCCTTGTTCTTAGGACAACTAAAATAGTCATACTGAGATGATCAGTATTTGGCATCTAACAATTGGACCCATAACTTATTTGGTTGATGAAAAAAAGTCCAAACTAGCTTTTCAAGAAGAGCAATATTCACACAATAAGAATCTCTAATCCCCAAACCTCCATATTTTTTTTGGAGTAACCAGTACCTTCCAACTAATAAGATTCAATCTTCTTCTATTAACTTGTCATTTTCAAAGAAAATTTTTCATCATAGACTCCAGTTTTTCCTTTGAAAAAATAGAGACCTGCATATAGTACGTGGGAATAGTGGCTACAACGGAATTAACCAAGCAGAGTCTACCTGCTCGATTGAGTAAACTTCCTTTCCAGCAAGCTAGTCTACCCCGAAACTTATCCAGGACACCATTGAAAGCTGAACGGGTCACCCTAGAATAGCTAAGGGTAACCCCAAGATACTTGCCCAAGTCCTGGACAAATCTGATAGAGAACACCCCAGTGAAAATCTCTTTCCTTGTTGCATAGACATTCTTGGAGCAAAGCGTTTTAGACTTCTCCACATTAATCTTCATCCCAGATGCTTTGAAAAAATCTCTAAAACCACCATCACATTTTGCACTTGTCTCTTTTTAGCTTTACAGAATACAAGTAAGTCATCCGCAAATATTAAGTGGGATATTCTTTGTCTCCCTCTAGAAACAGCAACCGACTCCCATAATCCCAAATCAACCTGATGACTAATAAAGCGTACCAATTTCTCCATACACAACACAAAAAGATAGGGTGACATAGGGTCTATTTGTCTAAGACCCTGGCTAGGAGTAAAGCCATTCAAATGATTCCCATTCCAAATTATAGATAAGGTGGAAGTACTGACACAATTCATAATCAAATTAATTGTAGGACTGGAAATATCAAACCTCTTAAGAGTATGGGCCAAAATCCTCCAGTCAATTCTGTCATAAGCTTTCTCCTGATCAATCTTAAAGGTCAGTGTGCCTTTCTTTGATTTAGTTGTCTTCATAAAGTAGAGGACCTCTTGAGCAATAATGATATTGTCAGGACCTTCGTGATAATCTTGTAAACTACATTGTAGAGACTAATCGGCCTGAAATCTTTCATAGATACCAGAGTTTCAACCTTTGGAATGAGAACTAGTAAAATCTCCTTCATTCTCGGATCAAGAGCAACACTGGATAATGCCTGCTTAACCATTTTCAAAACATCAAGACTAATGATTTTTCAATATTCCTTGAAAAAGAAAGCTTGAAACCTATCAGGACTCAGAGTTTTAAAAGAGTTCATGTGAAAAATAGCTGTTCTGACTTCCTCCATAATAACTGGTGCCGTAAGATCATTGCAAGCTTCCTCATTCAGAGAAGGAAGAAGCACATCACCAAGGCAACCCAAATCAATATCATCCAAACGACAGAATAAGCTTTTGTAGAAAGACTCTGTTTCAGAACCTCCGGACCAGTTTCCCACTCTCCATTCTTAAGAAAAAGGTCATGAATCTTATTATGCTTCCTTTGTACAAGAGTTTGAACATGAAAGAATCTTGTATTCCTATCTCTGAACCTTACCCACTGCTCTCTGAACTTTTGGAACCATAGGAGCACTTCTTGCATTAGAGTATTATTATAATTATCAAGTAATTGTTGTTCTTTCTGATGCAAATAAATGCTATCCACCACTTTCAAATGCTTTTGCAAATAATTAATCTGCTGCTCTAATTCACATTTCTTAACAAAAATGTTACCAAACACCTTCGAGTTAAACTCTAAGGAATTCTTCTGCACTTCCGAAAGTTTGCTATGAATCCCTCTATTACCAGACCACCATGACTGATTCACAATATTCTTATACCTGGGATGAGTAGTGATGAGCGGATAATTTATACGCTTTTTGGTATTGTTTTTAGGTAATTTTTAGTAGGATCTAGCTACTTTTTAGTATATTTTTATTTGTTTTCAAGCAAAATTCACATTTCTGAATTTTACTATGAGTTTGTGTGTTTTTCTGTGATTTCAGATATTTTCTGGCTGAAATTGAGGGACCTGAGCAAAAATCTGATTCAGAGGCTGAAAAAGGACTGCAGATGCTGTTGGATTCTGACCTTCCTGCACTCGAAATGGATTTTCTAGAGCTACAGAAATCCAATTGGTGCACTCTCAATTGCGTTGGAAATTAGACATCCTGGGCTTTCCATAAATATATAATAGTCTATATTTTGCCCGAGTTTTGATAACGCAAACTGGCGTTTGAATACCCACTTTCTACCCTATTCTGGCGTTAAACGCCAGAACTAGCATAAAAGCTGGAGTTAAACGCCCAAACTGGCACCAAAGCTAGCGTTTAACTCCAAGAAGAGTCTCTACATGTGAAAGCTTCAATGCTCAGTCCAAGCACACACCAAGTGGGCCCTGGAAGTGGATTTCTGTACTATCTGCACTTAGTTACTCATTTTCTGTAAACCCTAGTGACTAGTTTAGTATAAAAACTACTTTTAGTAATTTATTTTTATCTAAAGATCATTTTTGAGACTATCTTTGTATCACTTTTGATCTCTTGATCACGTTTAGGGGGCTGGCCATTCGGCCATGCCTGGACCATTATCACTTATGTATTTTCAATGGTGAAGTTTCTACACCCCATAGATTAAGGTGTGGAGCTCTGCAGTTCCTCATGAATTAATGCAAAGTACTATTGTTTTTCTATTCAACTCAAGCTTATTCTTATTCTAAGATATTCATTCGCACACAAGAACATGATGGATGTGATGATCAAGTGACACTCATCACCATTCTCACTTATGAACGCGTGCCTGACAAACACTTTCGTTCTACATGAAAACAAGCTTGAATGCATATCTCTTGGATTCCTGGTCCATGCATTTGATTGTCTCTCCTAACAACAGAGCCTTCAATTCCTTGAGATCAGAGTCTTCGTGGTATAAGCTAGAATCAATTGGCAGCATTCTTGAGATCCAGAAAGTCTAAACCTTGTCTGTGGTATTCCGAGTAGGATCTGGGATGGAATGACTGTGACGAGTTTCAAACTCGCAAGTGTTGGGCGTAGTGACAGACGCAAAAGGATCAATGGATCCTATTCCAACATGAGTGAGAAACGACAGATGATTAGCCGTGCGGTGACAGCGCATTTGGACCATTTTCACTGAGAGGACGGACGGTAGCCATTGACAACAGTGATCCCCCAACATACAGCTTGCCATGGAAAGGAGTATGAATAATTGAATGAAGAAAGTAGGAAAGCAGAGATTCAGAAGCAACAAGCATCTCCATACGTTTATCTGAAATCCCACCAATGAATTACATAGTATTTCTATCTTATTTTATATTTTATTTATATTTTAATTATCAAAACCTCATAACCATTTGAATCTGCCTGACTGAGATTTACAAGATGACCATAGCTTGCTTCAAGCTGACAATCTCCGTGGGATCGACCCTTACTCACGTAAGGTATTACTTGGACGACCCAGTGCACTTGCTGGTCAGTTGTGCGGAGTTGTGAAAAAGAGTTGAGAATACGATCGTGTGTACCAAGTTTTTGGTGCCGTTTCAGAGATCACAATTTTGTGCACCAAGTAGCCCAAGCAGCAACAAATCGAAAAGGTCAATTTTCTTTAGGCTGAGGGTGACTTTTACAACGCACTAGAATAGGGCAATTATCAAACTAAAACCTATTTAAAACTTCTGCATAAGTCTCTGGAAAGATAGATAACCAACCACTATTTATACAGACTCGGTCAAGCTTTTTTGCTACGTCAACATAATTTTTCACCCTCATGTACCAAGAAAATCGTCTCCCAATAGTCTTCAGATCAAGCAAACCATCATCCCCTAATGAAGTAGCAAACCTGCCTGCTCTTTGATGAGAAAATTGACAGCCCTTAGATTCATGAGAAAATATGACTTCATTAAAATCACCAAGAACAATCCAAGGTCCTTGGAAACCTATGAATTGTGCAATAAGATAATCCCAAAGGAGAACCCTTTTATTAAATTGAGAGCTATCATAAATACCACTACACCTCCAAATCAAATTATCAAATTGAACCTCAACAGTAACACCCTGATCAAAAGCGAAGTTACAATAAACACCCTGTATAGAGGATAGAAACCAAATACCTCCTTTATGTCCCTCCACTTCCACTATACCAACAAAGTGATACCCTAACCTTTTCCAAAACAATTTTAAATGCTGAAAATAGGAGTGAGTTTCAACCACAATAAAGAAAACAGGTTTAAATTTTCTAACAAGTTTCTTACAATGCACCTGGGTTAACTTATTAGAAGCATCCTTAGTGTTCCAAACAATCATATTTAAACTATCCATAAATAATAGGGACAGAATAAATAAGAACATAATACTCTAAATAGAATCACAACCTCAATAGGTGGTTTGTCCTGTGGTACTAGCGCACTCTGATCCTAAATAATTGCCACCCTTGGACCCCCAACGCTGCACCCGCCATGCTTCCATCTACTATGGTTCCCTTCATTGTGCCACCATTTTTATCAACTGGCGAGTTCTGCAAGGAGGAAGGCCGCAGACGCTTTCGGAGAGAAATTCCACGACGTGCAGAAATTCTGTGCGATGGAGATGGCATAATTTCATGTTTTTCTTGCTGCCCCATCCTAATGTCAATTGATTTGCCTCAATCACCATGCAAATTGGGCCTTGGGATCTTCTCAAACCATAGTTATGTTGCGTTCCATCTTGGTCCTTCAAACCTAACGGAGTGATGGATGACCCATTGTGAGTTTTTTCTTACACAGCACTTGTTGCCAGCACTCTCCATCATCCATGCATGTCTCATTAACATGACCATGATGCTCGTGAGGAGCCAATGATTTCGTAATCGTATCATTCCCTTTAACAACTCCTAATTTCTCGCCTAAATCACAAGAATCCTCACCCAAATCACGAGATTCCGATTCAATCTCTTTTTGAATTTCCTGGTCGTTATAGGGCACTAGTGTCGGGGTTTCATGATTTTTTTCATCACCGAAAGAGTCACCCTTCCCTTCTGAGGACTCCTTCTCCATGCACAACGATTTATCATGCCCATACCATGCACAAATAGAACAAATCAACTGTAAACTCTCGTACTCCACTTCATGAGTCATGCCCTCCACGATAATATGTTTGATTACTGTCAACCCAAGATTAATCTGAACACAAGCTTGGACATATTTTTCTCTCCCTACAAGCTTAGTGGCCAAGTCTACTTTCACCGGATCTCCTTGACGTGGCAGAAATTGGCGAGTTAAGAAATTATTATAAGAGATGCGTTGCAAGTATAGTTCTCAACCAACCAAAATTCCGCTTATCAATTTAGAAGGGTTGTCACAAAATTAAAATTAAAATACTGGGAGTATGAATCCCAGGTCGTCTCCCAACGAGTTGCAGAAAGATGTGCTATTTTATTAATCAGATGTTTTCCAAAAGAGTTTGAGTTTGATAGACAGGAAATTAAATCAGAGAATTTATGTAATTTAAATAAAAACCTTGACCGGGAGTAGATTAGTTGGAAGCCATATCCTTGGTGGAGTTCTCTCAAGATCAATTGATAATTGAAGGTTGTCTGCTCAGTTATCCTTTATCGGATAAAGAAAAGTCAAGCAAGTTGGAAGTCAGTTTCTATTCACAAGTTCTAATCCTCTTCCTTGGGAAGGACTAGTGTCAGTGATTAGATGGCGACCCAACGCTAATCCCAATTATAATTTTACTCTTGAGCATCCAACTCACGGTCCTCCTTTCAATCAACTCCCAATCAAGTTATGGAACTACTCGCTCATTATGATTGTGAAATTCACGAAATAAGAAGGAAAAATAAAGAAAGACATGATAAATAATAACCAAAAGGATCAATTAAAAATAAAATAGTTCTTGTATTAATAAATTCTAAAAATAGTCCAATAGTAACTCTGAATAAAATAAGGATATGAAAGAGTAAGTGACAAGTAAGGAAACAAACTAGAATGATGAAGTCTTGACGGAGGTAATAACTCTTCTCAATATCCCAATCCAAAAAGCAATAAAATCAAAATTCTAAGAACTATCAATGTGTAGAGAGAAAAACCTAGAGGAGGATTAAAATCAGATCTAAAAACTAAAATTATGCGGAATGAATGTTGTTGTTAGTCTCTCCATGCTCCCTGGCTCTAATATGCTTTTCTGGGCTGAAAACTGGGTCAAAACAGGGCCCAAAATCGCCCCCAGCGAATTCTGCAGATTCTGCAGATCGCACACGTCACGCGATCGCGTCATCCACGCGTTCGCGTCATCCAGCGTCTTGCCTTGCCACGCGTGCGCGTCGTCCACGCCTTCGCGTCACTTGTGCAATTTCCAATTCACGCGTTCGCGTCAGGCACGCAAGCGCGTCACTGCAGTTTCCTCTATTTCGTGCGGTCGCGTGAGTCATGCGTCCGCGTCACTTCTCGCTGGTCATCTCCTCAATTTCTTGTGTTCCTTCCATTTTTGCAAGCCTCCTTTCCAATCTCCAAGTCATTCATGCCCTATAAAGCCTGAAACACTTAACACACAGATCATGGCATCGAATGGAATAAAGGAGAATTAAAAATCTCTAGGAAGCAAGTTTTCAATCATGGAGTAATTTTTGGGAAGGAATTGTAAATGCATGCTAATTTAATGAATAAGTGGATAAAGGTTTGATAAAACCACACAATTAAACACAATATAAATCATAAAATAATGGTTTATTACTCCTATTGCAGAAGCAATTCGCAGCATTGCTTGTTTCTGGTAGCACAAAATCGGAAGTCTCGAGACTCGAATACATACTAGCGTCAATTGGAAGGATTGTTCGCATGGCCTAAAATCCACATCCCATGGCTTTACTGCGATATAGTGACCGTCTATCAACCACGGACAAGCAAGCATGACTTTCTCACGATCCACAACAATATCGAATTTAACCAAAAAATACCCAAACCCTACGTCCAATAAATCAAACCCTCCTCTGATGTGTCATACTATCCGAAGCTTATGCATAAGAGCCTTGTAGCCATAGTGCTTATCCAACACCTTGATCACGATGGCTTCCTTATATGATTCAGATAGACAACTCTTTGCCTCTCTCGTAAACCTGACACTTGGTGGGTGAGAATCACCCTGCTTACCTGTCACTATGGCGATACTATCCCACCCCCTACTAATGCAAATACCTTAGACTTCTCTGCACCAATGACTTTATGTCTAAAAGATGGGTGGCTTTCCTAAACTCTCTGGACAAGAACCCTTCTTGACACCGGATACATGCTCTCTCACGCTCTCTCCCTTATCTTTTTTGACGGCATGACTATCTTTCTCGTCATGTTTCATCTTTAAACGTTCGCTCCCATTCTTTCTTTTTCTCATTCTCCCTGAATACGGAATATATACTCTTTTTCTGCTAGAATTTTTTTAATTAAGTGTTTAAAAATTTTTTTTTGCTTAATTTATATCATGAACTCTTAAGGCACAAGTTAAAGAACTGCTTATCTCTGTCTTCTAGATTCGGTATTTTGCCAAAGTCGTTGGTCAAGTTATTAATTTCAGTCATTTGTTTTTGTCAACGTACATTTCCCATTTACTAATAACTTAATAAGATGCTAATGTATTTTTTAACGGCGAACGTATATACAACTTTGACTTTATATTGAACTAACTAGCATAGAGATTCGTTATAGAACATCTAGGACGGATCTGTTAAATTCATTAATATTATTGTTGATGAGCTATATATGCTTCTTAGCTTCTACTAATAATTATAAATGTAATAATAATGTCCTCCAAGACAAGATGGTCAGGCCCATGTAGTATGGGACGACTAATAAGTTAGCCATTGTCGCATCTAACTAAGCTTAATTGGTAGCATTTCACGCCACACATTGTTGGGTTCTGAAATACATAAATTTGTCCTGTTGTACTTCGCAGAAACAAACTACTATCTTCTCAGAATAATTAAATAAGTGACTTTTGGGGTGACTTTTTTTTTGTGACACTTTTGCGGTGACTTTGTTATGGTGCTTAAATTATCTAATTTATTTTTTAAAATAAAAAATAAAATATTTAAAATAAAAATATAAATTAATAAAATTTATTTATTAAAAATAATTTAATATTTATATTAATCAAATAATACTAAAAATTACCAACTCCAAGAGTATCTCAAATGAAATTTTTTGCTACTTATGTTATGTGGAGTCGTCAAATGAGGTAACTCCAAATTAGCATGGCTGCTATATATTACGAGGATCACGTGGATAAGTGCACAAGCTGCATGCTCCCTGTTCCCTCATAGTAAGAAAAAGCAATGCAACTATCACAATTGTATTAGTTAACTTGGTCAAGTAATCGATCTCGTATCATTCAATTCCTTTGTTCATCTTTAATTTTTCTCCTCCGATGTATGTAAAGACAGAATCATTTAATTTTTTATCACATGCAGACACAATCATTTTTTTTTGCCGTACACATGTCGATCTTGTCCATATATATACTAATTAACTACGTATCATATACTTGCAGCTTCAATTAATACGGTAAGAGAACCATGTAGTTGACATTCATGATGACCCCTTTGGTATAGATAATTATTAGAAGAGATTTATTGGGGTTTTTTTTTTTTATCATGATATCTTTTAATTTGATAAATTAAAAATTAATTTATTATAAATATAAATTGATATGACTATTATAATTCGATTATATACTATAATTCGGCAACATATATTAATTAAAAGATCGGTTACTAATAAAATAGTTCTCCAAATAAAAATATCTCCATACATTATTATTTTTCATAAGAGAGGAAAAATTCAAAATACAATCGTTAGATACTCCGTCTTATAAAAAAGAGAAATAAGACACTTTTTTATATAAGTACATCTTAATAATTTATACACTAATTTAAACGTTGGAGTGCCTTTTGCAAGTATTTGTACTTCTCTGGATATTCGAAGTTGAGATATAACTCTTGCCAATAGAGAAAAGTTCGGATTCATCATCCAGCAGAAGACGAGATTCATCCTGCTGATTTATAGTTTGACCACACAAGAATTCCAACACAGCGCAAAGTTCAATTAATGAAACCGGTTGAGTCTCTATACACTAAATCAAAATCGCTTCCCACTCTTTCAAATCAACGGCTACCAATGCATTGGTAACTGCAATCTTTCACCTTTCTGATTGATAAGACTTTGACTTTTCTATCATTTATTTCACCCAATTATTTATTTATATTATTTTAATAAAATATGTTGAACTGGGAACTCCTTAGTTATAACATGCGGAGTTAATGTCCCATTATTTAAAATTTAACCTAATTTATTAAAACACTGACCAGGTTGAGTTTGGAGGCTGTGATATGACTGTTATAATTCGACCAATACGTTATAACTCTGCGACAGACGTTAAAAGATCGGTTACCAGCAAAATGGTCGTCCAAATAAAAATGTTTTTATACATCATTATTTTTCATAAAAGAAGAAAAATTCAAAATACGATCATCAGATACTCTGCCCTGTAAAGAGGGGAGGTAAGACACTTTTTCATACAAGTACATCCTAATAATCTATACACTAATTTGAGTGTCGGGGTGCCTTTTACAGGTACCTGCACTTCTCTGTGTATTCAAAGTCGAAGTATAACTCTGCAAAAAAAAAAAAGTTTAAATTTATCCCG
>NC_029790.2:121460452-121469733 GCF_000816755.2 Arachis ipaensis
TGATATTAACTTAAATGAATAAATAAATTGATCATTATTCTCACTCAAGTTCCTTGTGTTGGATACCTTTTAATTTGATGAGATTTTACCATCAAATCCTCGACATATATGTGTCATGCATGTCTTGGCACATTGCTTTGTGCCCTCATTGGATGCTTTTTGTTCCATTTATAGTTGTCGGCTTCTTGAGTAGCACCGAATTTTAGGATGCACGTAAACATTTATTATTGCAAATGGGAGAGGGATCAGCTGCCTAGCTCCAATACAGCCAAACCTTTAATAGAAAATTGCAATTATTTATATTTCTTATTCAAACTCTTTATGTTGTGACCATTTTAGAAGGTATTTTTAGAACACTTAATTGGTAAGACTTACAAATAAAAAAAATTGCGATATGTGTGTGTGTGAACACAAAACTATATTGTTAATTATGTTTAATATTTGTGTTGTTGAACTAATGACGATTTATTAAGCTTGTTGAAAAAATCCATAGATCTTAGAATTTGATTTATTTTGTTTGATTTAAGGTTTTATCTTTTTATCCACTACAACAATTCCGGCAGATAGCGGTGAAAATTTTGTGGCGGTTTTATAAAACCGCCGCAAAACGGCAACCTACGCACATATAGCGGCGATTATTGGTTGAGGCTGCAACTAGGACCACATTTAGCGGCGATTTTTCACAAACCGCCGCTATATTTCAATCAGGCTTGCATTTAGTGGCGTCTTTCTGAAAACCGCCGCTATATGCACTGTCGGGTGAGTTATTGTTTTACATTTTGCGGCGGTTTTGTTTAAACCGCCGCAAAATACATATTACCACATGTTGCAATGTTTTCTTTAGTAATAACCATTTGGGTATAATCTAGTTAAGTAAATACTACTATCTTAAACTAGATATGTTTAAATCATTGTTACTTAAACTCGTAACACTTTTTCTAAATTCGTTTTACGTAAAAAAAATTCACAAATTAAATAAGCTATATATGTTAGGCTTTTTTACCTAAATGCGCATGGTTTGAAATTTTTCTGAAAATACGCACTTCCATTTCTTGGTCGGTGTCTGCGAAATGGAATTCAACTCCATTTCATCCTATGTGCCCACGAAATGGGCAAACCATATCAGGTTTAGCTCCCACGAAATGGGTTGCCCAATTCCTTGGTGGCAGCAGCGAATTGGGAGGAACAACTCATGGGCGCCAGGCGCGAAATGGGGGCACTGCAGAGGTGAGTAGGGGTGGCAAACGGGCCTTAATCCGCCGGGTCAGCCCGCGTAACCCGCCAAAAAAGGCGGGCTGGGCTGGAAATTTGGGACCGCCGAAAGACAAAAGCCCGGCGGGCTGAAGCTTTTTTTTTTGGCTGAACCCATTAACCATGAACCCAGACCCATGAATCCAGGCCCACCCGACCCGACCCGACCCAATCCCCATTCTCCACCCAGCGAAACGGCTGAAACCCTAAATTGAATCCCCACTCCCTAATCCCTAATTCCAGATTTGCAGCTGCCTCACTCTCATGTCTCACTCCTCTCAGTTCCTCGGCAGTACTCAGACACTTAGTCGTCTCGTCTCCAGTCTCAGTTCCTCAGTCGGTCATCCTCAGCTCCTCAGCCTCTCACTCGGTTCCTCAGTCTCAGTTCCTCAGTACCTCACCGTCAATTCCTCAGTTCCTCACTCGGTCATCCTCAGCTCCTCACCGTCACTCTCAGTCTCTCACTTCCATCGTCCATCGACCTCAGCTCGAACTTCAGAGTTCCATCCTCACCCGG
Source organism: Arachis ipaensis (assembly GCF_000816755.2). NCBI lineage: Eukaryota > Viridiplantae > Streptophyta > Magnoliopsida > Fabales > Fabaceae > Arachis > Arachis ipaensis. Next base: position 121,462,221 of record NC_029790.2, read on the forward strand.
TCACCCCTGACGGTTACATGAGTCGGAGTCAGTTCCTCACCGTCGATCTTTGGTCGTCGTGGCCTACTGAGTTATAGCCACCGCTGCTGCTCCGTCTGGCCGTCGTCGCTGCTGGTCTCGGTCCTGGCTCCTGGGTCTTGTGAGTCGTGACTTGTCCTCTGACTCTGCTGGTCTCGTTCTCGGTCACGGCTGCTCCACGCTCTGGGTCTTGTGTTTTGGGCTGTTTTGTGCTCTGATCCTTCAAGGTCTCCACAACTCTAACCTTTGCCAATGCTATTACCTGAACACATATTTGTAACTAATTCTTTGTTTTCAAATTATTAACACAAGTTGATATATGATATACTTGATGATTGTAATTTATAGTGTGTGTTGCTAAGTGAAAATGCATGGTGTTATTATTTATTATGTACAGAAAAGGGTGTTACTAAACTACGAAAAGTACCAAAGATATCAAATGCAGCTGTTTATGAAGTTATTATTTATCAAATGGTGTTGTTATTTATCAAATGGTGTTGTTATTTATCAAATGCAGCTGTCTATGAAGTTGCTAGTGTAGTTTTTAGTACCCAAGTGGTGAATTTGATAATAGATTAATTGCTCAATGTTTATGGATCCATCATCTCATGCCATCATGAGGGGAATTTCTTTATAGGGTTGATCTTTAAAGAGAAATAATGATTGTTGGTTAAATACTTGAATTCTGAAATATGAATTCTGAAACTGTTGATCTTTAAAGAGAATTTACTTTTATTTCAGGAAATATGAATTCTGAAACTGTGAGTAACCTTGTTACTACTGGAGTTGGTTCTGAGGCTGCTCCGGTCGAGATTGATGAACCTAGTTCGAAAAGGCTGAGACCAGCAACCTCCGATGTTTGGAAATTTTTCAAAAAGCTCGGTCCAGATAAGGATGGAGTAGAACGTGCTGAGTGTAAAGGATGCAAGAAAGTGTTTAAAGCTGGAGGTAAGCGATATGACACTTCTACTATAAAACGGCATCTTGATAGTTGTACTCAAATTAAGCATGAAGATATTGGTCAGACTATAGCAGAATTGCAACTTAAAATGGGTTCACTTAAGATTGATTCAGGAGTAGCTAGAGATATGTTTGCTGGGTATGTAGTTGCTGGGGATAAGCCTTTTAATATGGTTGATGATAGGAGATTTAGAAATTGGGTGAAATATATTAGTCCAACTTTGAAACTTCCTTCTAGGAATACGGTTAAGGCTGACATAGTGAAAGTCCACAAGAGAGAAGCTGCGAAACTTAAAAAAAATTTAGTTTCCATTCCAAATAGAATTTGCTTAACATCTGATCTTTGGACTTCAAGTACCAATGAGGGGTTTATATGTTTGACTGCACATTTTGTTGATGAAAACTAGAAATTACAGAGTAAAATTCTCAATTTTTGTCATATGCCTCCTCCTCACACAGGATATGAATTGTCTTCTAAAATCTTTACGCTTTTGACTGAGTGGAAAGTTGATAAAAAGATTTTTTCCATTACTTTGGATAATGCTTCTTCTAATGATACTTGTGTTGAACACTTGAAAAGTACTTTGGATGTGCATGGTTCATTGTTGTGTGGTGGTGAATTCTTTCATGTTCGTTGCTCTGCTCATATTTTAAATCTTATTGTCCAAGATGGAATGAAAATATGTGGTGATGCAGTGTGTAAGATTAGAGAGGGTATTAAGTTTCTGAGAAAATCTGAAAGTAGAATGGTTAAGTTTAAAGAATGTTTTGAAGATATTGAGGGACTTGAGTATACGACTGCATTATGTTTAGATGTTCCTACTAGGTGGAATTCACTTTATGCAATGCTTGCAAGTGCTATTCCTTATAAGAAAGCTTTTGAATTGTATAAAGTAAAAGAAGCTGGGTTTAGGGAGTATTGTCCTTCATCAGATGAGTGGAGAAGAACTGAAAAGATATGTGATTTCTTGTTACCATTTTACGAAACTACCAAGTTGATGTTTGGAACTTCTTATCCAACATCCAACTTGTATTTTTTACAAGTTTGGCAAATCCAGCTGATTTTAATGAATAGTTTGAAGAATGATGAAGTGCTTATAAGGAACATGAGAGAAAAAATGATGATTAAGTTCAAGAAATATTGGGAAGAATACAGTGTTGTTCTTGCATTTGGGGCAGTTCTTGATCCTAGATTTAAACTCAACACTTTCGTTCATTGCTATAATGAGATTGATCCTATTAGTGCTAAAGACAAAGTGGAGCATGTGAAGAGTAAGTTATACAAGCTTTTTGAGGTTTATGACCAAAATTCCTCTACAACTGTGGAGAGTTCTTCCCAATTTTCAAGTAATTTTTCTCAAGCAACATCTTCTGCAATTGGAACTCAGCTTATTAAAATTGTTGGTGTAAGTATTTTTATCTACTTGATTATATGTATTTTTTATTTTTCATGATTTTTTATTCATATATTGTTTGTAATGCAAAGGATTTGATGTCCCGTAATCAAGAAGCTGAAGTGAAAAGTGGAAAGAACCAACTGGATATTTATTTGAGTGAGGCAATATTATTTTGCAATGATGCAATCATTGATGTTTTGCAATGGTGGAAAGACAATCATCATCGTTTTCCAACACTATCACTAATGGCACGAGATTTGTTGAGCATTCCTATTACTACCGTGGCTTCAGAATCTGCATTTAGCATGGGTTCTCATGTTTTGAATAAGTATAGAAGTCGTTTGCTTTTGTTTATTAGCAAAACTTTGACTAATCTAGCTTCGTGTGTGTTTGGATTTCAGTTTGCAAACGTGAGTTTGCATAAAATTAATTTTATAAAATTGATTTTGATAAAAAGTAAGTTTGGGATAACGTGATTTATGTTTGACAATATTTGTATCAAAATTAATTATAGCAAAATAAATGTTGTTTGAATTATACTACTCAAAATCACTTTTAGATGAAAAATTACTAAAAGAGACATCAATTTAAATTATTTTTTTTATATACATGCAAAAACAGAACCTAACAAAAATAATATAAAAAATATTTATTATATAAATAAATAAATACAATAAAAAAATATAAAAGAGAGTACTATAAATTTTATAATGTTAAACAAAAAAAATATTCTATAATTTTTCTAATAAAAAAAGAATAGATAAGCATTGAGAAAAACTGAAAATTGATGCAACAAAATAAATTTGAAAAGCAGAATAAGTTTGTTATCAATGGAGTGTCCAACTCACTTCCGCAGTGCCCCCATTTCGCGCCTGGCGCTCCTGAGTTGTTCCTCCCAATTTGCTGCTGCCACCAAGGAAATGGACAACCCATTTCGTGGGAGCTAAACCTGATATGTTTGCCCATTTTGTGGGCACCTAGAGTGAAATGGAGTTGAATTCCATTTCGCAGACGCCGGCCAAGAAATGGAAGTGCGTATTTTCAGAAAAATTTCAAACCATGTGCATTTTGGGAATTAAAACATTTTACATGCGTATTTAGGTAAAAAAGCCATATATGTTAACTCATGTGAACAAATTTACCAATAAGATTTTCTTGTTTACTTTATTGGCATTTAAATTTGCATTCAAACATGGATGTAAAAGAAGAAAATAAAATCATACTCTGGACTAATTAAAAATAAAACATTTTTTTAAAAAAATAATTATAAATATTTTCTATAAAATATTAAAAATAATAATTAAAAATATTTTCTACAAGTCATTAAGAATTCAAAACTTTATAATTTTACCAAAATTATAATTTTAATTTTTAATTTTTTATTTTAATGATTTGTTGAGCATTTATTAAAATAAAAAATTTAAACTTTATATATGCTTGGATCATATATAAATAGATGTAAATTAATTCGATCTACTATGGTCCAAAATTAATTCGAAGCAGACCCATTCAAATTACTAGGAACGTCGTGCATAATTCGAATCACCCTGATTCAAACTACCCTAAGACTACATGCAAGCATAATTCAAATTAGACAAATTCGAATTACAAGCATTACTACTAATTCAAATAGGACTAATTCGAATTAGTGTTGGTTTGTCTAATTCGAATGAGACTGATTCGAATTACATAAGAATGTGCTCTTGGGAGATCGTGGTAATGTTTTTCAATTTAGTAGAATTGTGTAATTTGGTCCTCCATTTGATTTAATTTAGTCGCGCCCCATCTTCCGGCGTTTCATTAAACCGCCGCGAAATGTTTTGCGGCGGTTCAAAACCGCCGCTAAACAGCTCCAGCAACTGCCGCCAAGTGCCGCTTTTGTTGTAGTGATCATTTTGTTACAGCTTGTTAAATTTATAATTGTTTTATCTGTTAGAAATAAGAGATTAAACTGGAAAAAGAAAATATGTATTATTGAATATATTTAAGTTGTCTGGAATGATACAATATAAAAATGTATTTATAAGTGCTAAGAGAATCGTAAAAATAAAGACGTAATAATAAATATTCAGATATACTAAATAATTTTAATGAATGCTAATTGATTCTAATATATTCTAACATCCCCCTCAAACTCACCTGAGTTTGAAACTTATTTAAAATACAAATAAAAAAATGCATAAACTGATAAAACGGATGTAGACGGAACTGTCAGAAGAAAGTGCAGATGGAACTGCCGCTGTCTGAAGGAGCGCAGACGAAACTGCCGGAAGGAAGCGCAGACGGAACTGTCACAAAAAAACGCAGACAGAACTATCACAAGTATCACAAGTGACAAAGTGTAACTATCGAGAGGGGACAAAAAATATATGGTTTCTCCACGAGAATAAATAAGTAGTGAATGAGCTTATTGGTTAGATGAGAAAGTATCAAAGTATTGATAAAAGAGAAGAAAAAAAAATGGCACGGAAGAAAAATATGAAAAATACGATAATTTTACCAGAAGAAAAACAATCTATCATCTTCAAGAAAGATACCATAGCTCTGATACCATGTTAGAAACAAGAGACTAAACTGGAAAAAGGATTTGTGTATTATTGAGTATATTCAAGTTGTCTGGAATGATACAATATAAAAAAGTATTTATAGGTGCTAAAAAAAACGTAATAATAAAGACATAATATTCTATAATAAACAGATATATTAAATAATTCTAATGAATGTTAATTAGCCTTAATATATTCTCATAGTTTTGAGAATACAACAAGACATGACGTTTAGAATAAAGACACAAAAATTAATATTTTTGTATTTTATTTGATGATAAACTAGAACAATTTATAAAAATTTAATTTACTCTTTTTTTTTCATACAAAAAATTTAGAAAAAATATAATAATAAAAAATATAATTATAAAAACTTGATAAAAATAAAAAATACGTTATATCTCTTGGTAGTATCATTGTGTTCTTTTTATCGGACACAAAATACACTAATTCAATATCTCTAAATACAATGTCTCTATTCATATTTTATCTATCAAACATGATTTTATATCTCTATGTCCCCATGCCTATACATATAAATAATTGCAGCAAAAAAGAAATATATTAGTACATCATATAAAATAAAAGAAAAATGTTCAACTCAGAATTTATTTTTTAGCCAGTTTTGTTTTAATCATCAACTTAAATTTTTTAGTATAATAATCTAATAATATATTTTTAGTCCACATTTATAAACTTTAATGCCTAATTACTAATAAAAAATAATAAATAATAAATTTTATTGATTTTCTCACATTTTTCAAAATAAAACACTAAAAACGCCAACTATAATCTTAATAGTCATCTTCCTCCTCGCCATTGTTCTCATCCTCGTCCGACTCGATTTGTGGTGGCAGCAATGGTCGTAAAACATCATTGGGGCTGCTTGACATATACTAGCTAGCCTCATTCTACTCCTATTTTAACTTTGCCTTCTTAATATTTTCAATCATCTAACTTCCTGTGATTATTTTCTAAAGGAGCTGAGCCAAACTTATATTTAAGCCTATTGGTACATTCATCCGTTATGTTGAATGACATGCTAGAAAATATCTTTATTGAGGTTTTTCTCACAAATCAAGAATGAGAATTTTATCAGAAAAAGTAGTTCCGTACATGGTTTTTAGAGAAGAATATCCCTTTTCCCATAAACCTAATTTTTTTTAATCCAACAATACACATTCCCTCTGTATGTGGGGTGAATATGAACTAGATGAAATTAATTAAGTGGAAAAAAAAGACGGCGAAGAAGGGAAGATAGATGGATTACATAATATTAACTAAGTATAGAGACTTAAAAGTGGGAAAAAAAAAATCTTACACACAAGAACGTTCTGGTGTAAAAACATGTTATGAAAACAAGAATGGTTTAGCTAGAGAAAAAATAAGTAAAAACTAAAAATTAAGTTGGAAGAATAAGAAATCATTTCGGACAAAGAATAATAGTAGTGTATATAGAATGGAAAATGCTACTTGTACAATAAAATTCAGTTTTTGGTCTGTCTTTAATATTTTTTAATTATTTTTTAATTAAAATATATTTCTATTTTTTAGATACACATTTATAATTAAAATTAATTTAAATTTTAAAAACTAAAGTTTTTTTAACTTTCTACACACTTCATACTTAGTTATTATTTCCTTCTTTTACGTTCCTTCTCTCTCTGTAACACGATTTTCTTCTTTCTTCTATTCTTCTATCTCATTCTCCGCTTCTTTCTTATAGTGACCGTAATTTCTTTTTCAATTGTAACACATCTAAAATTATTAACTTATACCGAAAATATTTTGAAATACATCCAAAATCATAAATCTAAAATTTAAATTTAAACATTAAAAAATAATTGTAACACATCTAAAATTATGAAGTGATACACAAAATATTTCTAAAACACATTCAAAATCATAAATAAAAAAATTTAAACTCTTACAGTGTTGACAATTTGAGGATTGTGATTTTTTAAGTTGTTTTTCTACCTAAATCATTCTCCAATGCAAATTAAAGATGTTGTATATGACATGTAAAATCAATATGATTGAATAACTAAACAGATACATATGGTTAACTATATATCACTTTCTCTTAAACACATCCAAAATACATGAGTCCACTTCCAACGAAGAATGATTAGCGACGCTGATGAGGACTAACGCGACGAGGAGTAGGACTAAGCGAGGCTGCGGACTGAGCGGCGAGGAGGAAGGCGATGCCAAGGACGAGCGAGGTGGACGACGGCGTTGCAGAGAAATGGCGAAGCGGAAGAACGGCGCTAAGGATGACGCGGCAGCGCCGAGGAGGACGGCGGTGCGAACGAATAATCACACGGACGAATTAAAATCTTCAATTTTACTGAATTTATATTTTTGGAAGTGTATTTAAATGATAATCTGTTAATAATTAAAAATAATAAAACTGAAACAGAAATTTTAAATTTTAGTTTTATTTAGTTTGTATTTATATGTGTATTCAATTTTAAAAAGACACTAAATCTATTTAAATGTGTTTATTTTACTTTTTTTTAAATTATTATAATAAAAAGTTGAATATTGTACCATTTTTAAAAAATACATAGTTAAATTGATATAGAATAA